>NC_134278.1:80522139-80822139 GCF_949628215.1 Phalacrocorax aristotelis
AGTCTTAAGAAATGTGATTAAAAATAACCAAGTGGCTTTTGACTAATCTTCTAGCATTTTTAACAGCTTTAGTCTCTCATCCTGCACTGTTTCAAAATTTGTACATACAGCTCTGTCGCTTTTAGTACAGATCTCTGGAAATATGAATACGTACTGTTTTCCATTTTTTGAACGAGTAAGTAAACACTGGTAAGGCTGGTGTTGCATGGTGTGATTTAGTGTAGGTTAACATAGTGCAGAGGGTATTTTGCAATAAAATTTTAAATTAGGGGGAATATATTTACTGCCTGTCGTGAGTCTGGCTTATGAACTATAGGCTTGATATTTGGCAGAATGTGTAAGAACTGATAATTGGGGGGTGTGTGTGTGTAGGTAGTGGCATTTGTTTAAAACAAAGTACTGTAAAACTGAATTCATTTATGCCTCTTACTTTGTTCGGTTGCTCATAGACAAGTAATAAAATATACCAATAATATCTCTGTTTGCAATAAGCTTTAATTATACAGACACCTGATAAAATGCAGATGAGCTATCTGCTCTCTGTGTATGAGGAGTCTAATAAATAGAACTGGCAGCTCATCTATGTGCATGTATGTGAGTGAGAAAGAGAGGAACTCATCTGTAATAACATTGATAGCTTTGAAGGTGGGACTTAGTCGTTTTCACAGCTTTATTGGCTGAAATTATCAGATGAAAAGAGTTGGCACCATTGTGCCTGGGTGTTTGTATATATGCTTTTCCCCCCAAGTATGTCGATAAAGGCAATAATGGACAGGTATAAAATTCTGTGCTGTAATGACCTACTTTATATTTTTATTTTAATGATTTGAAGATATATTTTCTGCTCCCTTTACTAACGTCAGTAAAACTGAAAGATTTACATACTTGAGAATGGGTTTCAAAATGCTGTGGGGAAACGTGGACACAGGATACTTTTTTGTTTGTTTATAAATTATAAACACCACACATCAGGATCTATAAGTCTAGTTTCTTTTCCAGGCTGAGGCTAGCTCCTCCTTTAACTTCCTGCGCCACGGTCAGGAAGAATCCATTTGATCCAGGTGTAGCCTTCTCCTGTTATGGCTGAATGTTGTAATGTCATGAGTGTCCTTTGAAAGCTGCAGTGGGGCTCTGCCTCTCCTGTGTTCTTTAATCATGGCACCTAGATCATATATGAAAGCAAGTCTCAAGGCATGTAAGGTCAGTGAAGGCTGTGTTTAGTTTAATTTCTGCCTCCCTCATCTTTTCAGTCTTCACTGAATTATCCCAGATCTCATAAGAAAACATTGGTTAGTGATCATTAATCCTCTACATACTTAGTGTTTGTTTACCTTTTTTAGAGGATGCTGGGGACTGGATGAAATCAGGCCTGCAGTAGCACGCACTGTTTAGTGTCAGATGTTTATTCCAGCAACTGCCCTGAAAGGAAAGTATGTATTCTACATCTGGTGGAAGTTAAGGAATTTCTCCTTAGCTGTAGAAGCCTAAAGTGCAGATTTTTTGTTAAAACAGAACATGATATATGACACTTCTGCTGTTTCTTTCTTACTCTTAGCTGATGGTAAGTCTGGGGGAAAGAGGAATTATAATTGTTGCTTCAACAGGTATTTACTTGAGCGTTTACCCTAGTCAGGTCTCACAACCTATGTCCCAGTAGCAGAGTGCATGGGGTACGCTCCTGAGAGCATCCTCCAGGTTAGCTTCCAAATCACTCCTGAATCAAACTAAAGTATTCATATAGGCACTCCTTGGGAATCCCAAAGTTATTTTGTTGTTTGTATAGTCCTTACAGTGTGATGCTGGGTCAGGACAAGCAGTTGGATCCAGGCTGGGAGCATACTAGATAAGGCTTTCTCTCAAACAATGCCTTAAAGGCAAAGTCGCATGTCTCTGTGTCAACGTTTAGCTGGTCCTTCTCTATCTGACTAGTCTGTAGACCCCAGGTTTCTGTAGCTCAAGGTGCCCAGAATAATGTACAGAAAGTTATGAAAGCTACAGCATTTGGGACTCTCTGCCACTGCTGAGGGAATTCCAGGTTCCCTGTATTTCACGTAGTGATTGAAAATACTTAGAACTATTCTAAATGCTTGCTACTTTAAGAAATATATGTAATCCTATTCATTAACGGAGAAAGATACTCTGCCAGTAGGTGATAGTAAACAATATTCTGGAAGCATCAGGCCTCAGGGAACAAGATTTGGTAGGAATAAAACTTAAACTGCTGAGAAGTCTTATGAAAAATTTGGAGGGGTGGAGTCAGCCTTGTAGAGGAATTTTGACAGCATTCAAAATGGCCAGCAAATAAAGCAGACAGGAGCCATGAGACCTGTGGGCTGGATCCACCATCAGGTGGATATTGTGTGAGAGGGTAAAGGGACAGCAGCCCCAGCATTCAGGTAGTTTGCTGTGGCATCTGTGAGACGCACTGTGTAAGGGGGAAGCATCCATGCCCCTTCACCAGCACTGGCTCGCTTTGTTCACAGCTGCGCTCAGCCCTTAAATATTTTTGTTGACCTGATGGCAAGTGAAGATGTGTAGAGAAAGGAGTTCAAACTGTTGACCTGCCAACACAGGCTTTTGCAACTTGACTCCAGTTGTTTAAGATCTATGATCTGCAGTTGAGCCATTCTCTTCCCATTGAGGAAGAATGAAAGATATCTCGTGTGTGTTACATAGACGTGCAAGCAAGGTTATCACAGTGTGGAAATGTAGAGATTCTAACACAGAAATACCTTGTTTTCAACCCAGTCTGGGATGAAAGTTTAAATACAAAAATTATATTATGTACTGTGTTTTGACAGTGCTAGGGAATACCTGAAGTGCGCCAATATTAAAGATCCTGAATAACCTACAAATGGGTTGCTGATTTTTGTGCGATTTGTTGGGAAAACTCTTTGGAATAAGAGCAAAAGTTCCCACTGAACTTACATAAGCCAGAAAACGTGTGGGTACACAAAAAAGTCTCTGTTGTTGTGGCAAGCACTCAGGAGAACTGGTGTACAGAAATATAGTTTATAGTACCTGTATATTTTTATACTCCTTGGGGTGACATATAAATTTATGTACATATGTATTTTTCATCAGAAGTTTAGAGTTGACAGTATAATGTGCTAGTTGTCGAGGTGTTCAAGAAGGGTTTTTTTTGACAAGAATCTCCATGAAACCTGGGATAGATACCAAACTTGTGCGCCAATTTAATTTTTTTCTCTCTCTCTTTTTTTTTTTTGTGTTTTTTTTACATGCAGCTGTGTACTGGCCTGGGCTGGCACAGCTCCCCCAGTGGAGTCTCTGCCCCATCACCACCTCTGCCTCTGCCCATCAGGCGAACCCGCCCCACCCCGGTCTCAGCCCCAGGCCGGAGCACCTCTTCCCACCACACCTCCCAGTCTCACAGGGCTGTTTCTCACATATTTTCCCCTCACATCTCACTACTGAGTGCCATTTTGTCTGTTCTCTGCTTCCACTGACGTACTCCAGTGAGGCTGAGGGGCTGGGCTGGGGCTGCTGGAACCTGCTGGAACCTGCTGGAACCATCCGGAACTGGTGGGAACTGGCCGTGCCTGGCGGGGGCAGCTCCTGCCTCTCCTCACCCCATACAAGTGCCGATCTCAGAAGGAGAGTGAAAATAAAGATGACAGAAGACTAATAAAAAAGAAATGTGAGGAAAACACGGTGAGTAACGCTTAAATGAGGGATAATATTCAAGCCGTGGAGGCAGCAAAAGGCACTGAGTTGTTCGCGCAACTGAAAGTAAGCGGGTGGGCAAGCGGTGAGGCATGTGGGTGAGCAGGGTGAGCGTTTTTCGGGGCAGCTGGGCAGAAACCTAAAGGTGAGGAGAAGGTGTCTGTTAAAGGAGGCCGAAAGGGTGCTGGGGGAAGGGAGGGGAGGACTGTGGAAGGGAAGAGGCAGCAGCAGGTCTCCTTAGAGGACCCAAGGGTTGGACAGAGTGCAGAGCCCATGCTGGGGGATAATGTCACAGGGGAAGGCAAACCTGCGTAGCCAAGAAAAGGGGACAAACTGAAGGCACTCATTATATATGAATTATAAAGGTTAGAGTAAGGTTTTAGTAACTATAGTGACAGTATATGTATTTCTGGTGTTACTGGCATGAGTAAGGTGGGATTTTAGCCGTTATATCTGTGAAGAGAATAAATGTGTGATTTGCTGAAGTACGCTAAGGAACTGTTAATTTCTCTAAGGACAAGAAAGCAATGCTGTATAGGTATGCTTCTGCACACAGATAATTGCTTTTTGGAGCTCATAGAAACACTGAGTTTGGACAGAAGCTGTAAACGCTAGTGGATTTCCTGTAAACGTGGAAGAGGCTTAGTTTACCTTTAGTTGTCAGGATTGCATCAAATATATCCTCATGAACAACAGATTTATCTCTTAGATCAGCTCAGTTTGTACATATCACCATAAAGCAAGTAAGCTAAAATACTTACCTCAAAGTGTATAGTAGCCAGCCAGACCTGCATTTCCTTACTCTGCACTAAATTGCCTTCAGTACTGGATACCATAAATTTTGCACACGTATGATAGATATTTGGCTCCTTCTCTAATACCTTTAAAGGATAAAAACATTTTAATTACTCAAATTGTTAATTAATATGTGATTCACGCCACTATAACAAGATATATCAGCAATGCTCCTAGAATCAATCAAGTGAAGGTTACTGTTTTATTTAGAAGCAAATTGAAGATTCTGCAGTTTAATTAAAAATGTTGTGCTATATCTAAAATATCTACATTGCTTTTATCAATCTATGGTTCTATTTTTAATATTCCAATTTGTTTAATCATGTGAATTAATTTTAATCTAAAATTGTCATTGAAGTTAAGCAACTGTAGGGAAGGAAAGTTTACAGCTGCTAATAGCTTCAGTTTTAGGAATGGGCAGGAGTCATGTAAGAGAATCAACTATTAAAATATATGATCCTTTAATTTAAAATCAGAATAGAAAGTCTTGAGTTTTCAGAGTTACTTGCATGGAAACATATGTAAATGTTGTAAAGGGGGACCAAGAGTACTGAAATAAAGCGAAAAAGGGGTAAAATATAATTTAGCTCCTAATTAATGAGTAGAAATCAGGATGCTAATGCTTCTTCTCAGTTTGGCTTCAGAGTCCTGGAATAAAGAAGTTATTTGTACAGATGCTAATGTCTCCTCCTTCTAAAATCTGCAGAGAATGTCTCTTGGGTTCTTTTCCTCAGATATAAAATATAAGGGTAATACTCAGCCCTGTGTACATGTAGCTATGTGTCCATACACACATATTGTCAATGCCCAGGTAATTCAGACATTCCTTTTCATAAATCTAGGTGCAAGGTTGAAACTGGCTGGCAATATTAACCAGAAAATGTAGCTCTGTTTGGATAATTGTCTGAATACTTTGCAGCAAATTATACTCTTGTGCATGCAGATGTTGACTTTCAGTGACTCTGTGCCTCCTTGTATGCATCTAGAGACAATACAACTGCATTTTTTCCAGACGTCTGAAGCACAGATGTGTGTCTCAAATCTGTCATGAAATGGTATGTCACATATTCCATGGGCCGTCTTGTGGCATCAATGCTCTGTTTTCACTAGTGACTGGCTAATTGCGTATACTCGGAGACTGTCTTTCTGGCTAGTCAGGTCTTATTCAGACCTAATTAAATGAGAAGGCTGTGAGTGATTATTTGGTGCATATTTTTGTTCCACTGTGGTACCACTAGTGGCATCAATCCAGGCAGCAGGATTGGGGATGGACAGAGAGTAGGAGAGACAGAGCACATGGACGAGGGAAGAACTAAAGAAAATGCACACATTCAGGGAGACAAAGTATGTCTGGGGCAGAAGAAATAGACATGAAAATTTAGGGAATGTGGCATATGTTTGTTTATTTTCCATGGTTATTTTGGTAATACAAAAGCAGTTAAGGTGAATTTCTGGACACTTATTGTCCTATCTTTCTTCTTTCTGCACTTTCTGCAGGTTTCTTTCTTGTACCTTTGCTTAGACTTTCAGGATAACTTTTTCAATTATTTTATATATTCCTTCTACATACATTACTCTCTATGTCATTGCAAGGGATCCTGTCCACGTGTGTGCACAAACGTCAGTGTCTGGAAGCTGGCATTGCAGATGGGTTGGGTACAAGTGTCCTGGTGCTTGGCAATGTTGGGGAGCAGGAGCCGGGGGAGGCGTGTGTATAATTGATCTTGTTTTGAGATAAGATCACCTTCCCCGCTATTAATGCCTTACCCTGAGCGTCAATACATTGTTGTTACAATGTTGCAACATTGTTTTCCACTGAACTGGCGCAATTAAATACCTAATTGGTAACTTAAATACCTAATTGGGTTTTACAATCCTGGAGTTCAGTGGTTAAACCTGGCGTGTTACTTCATGCCACAACAAAAAACTCTCTGTAGTGAAACGGTATGAGTTCAACTACCTGTTTTTTGTTTTTAATTTGAGAGATGGCAGTCAGATGTACTAAAGCACAGTACACTAGGTGTTTAAGTCTTTATATATCTTACAAACTGCCCCTGCTGCAGCCATTCTCCAGCATTTCATTCTTTGTCTGAGTTTGGATGAGAAAGCTTCCTCCATAGATCTCTGCTCAACCGCAGTGATTTCATCCTGTGTCCCACCAGGGGAAGCTCTATGGCATACTGAATGTTGCTAGACCTTAGTTTAGTGTCTGATGCTGTAGTGTAATGGATGTTAGCATCAAGTCTGCGGCTTTGCTCTATAGTCTTTGGGTCATGCTTTCTGTCATTGAAACAGCAGCAGCTCATATAATGTTTTGCAAGTTTCTCCTGAAAATATGGAGTACGTTTGCAGACCATGGCCTTTCAAGTTGAATGCAGCCTATAAAATTTGTGGGGAATATGTTGTACAAAGATGGTTTTGAAGCAAAGGCCCAGGTCTAAATGTCTTTCCTGAAAATTTGAATTTAAATCACATTGGTGGCCATTGTGTTTGAATTAGGCATGGTTAGTACCCAGTAACAGGACCGCTGTAAGTTTTGGCCGATTTGGCTCATTGGCTTAAATTGTTTCATGGAAATGGAAAACTCTTTAAAAAAACCCTGACCAAACAGCAAATAAGTGGTTTTTTCCAATGAAAACTTAGCTTTGTACTTGCAGCAAATATGTCATTAACACTGTAATTTTAAAAAACTGTAGTTTTTTAATGTATCAGAGTTCTACGGGAATGACTGTTTTGCCACTCAGTGCTGTGAAAGAGAGGAAAGACCAAAGTGTTTGCCTTTTTCTTGTAGCTCCAAGGTGCCTGAAGCACATCCATAGTTCAATGTCATCTGAGAGAACTGGGGATGACTTCTCCGTGGAAGTCAATAGAACCCGTGCCATTGACTTTGCAGATCCAGCGTGTCACCCAAGCAGTCTGCTTAGTGATTTTTAGTATTGATGTTCTGTGACAAAACTTATACTTCCTTTTTATAGAAACATGCTTCTTCCAGTGATGGACGTGACCTAGCAGTTTAAGTGGTTTGACTATATCAATTTATTCAAGAAAAAAAAACTTTAAAAAGGTAGTCTATGTTTAAGTGCTTTAGCTGAAAGCCCGTCACACTGTCTCCTTTCTTCATTCTGCAGCCTTTTTAAGTAATGTACTCAGGAGATGATCTGTAATAAATAAAGGACAAAGAATCCTATGTTCAGAGACTGTATTTGTTTAGTGAACCTGAGGACTTCCAAGATAAAAGTTACAAATATTTATTTGAAAACTGACATGAGAAGGAAGGGTTTGCTGCGGAGCAGTTTCAGTACAGCCAAACCATAATGCTATTAAACAAGTTAGACCTGTAGGTATCTGTAGGTATCTGTTGTCAAGTGAAAATAAGATCAATTGAACACAAAGGAGTGCCAGAAAACATCTTCATGCTTGAACAGAGAATAATTTTAAATAATAGTGACTAGTTACATGCAATTATCTAGGTTTTTTTTTGAGGGTGGGGGGAGAGGCAAGAAGAAGAACACATCTAAACTTTTGCTACAGTGTGTGATAGCATCCCATTTATCTGTTGGGTTTTCTTGTTTTCTTTCTTTTCTCTTTTTTTTTTTTTTTTTAAACTTCCAAATGGCAAAATGAAAACCAGTTATAAGAGCTGTCAAAACCTCTAAGCTTACAACTTTGGTAGGAAGTAACTTATTGAGGCAAAGAGGAAATACAGCCTTTCTGGTTGCTTAAAATTGAATTTGTGTGATCATTTGGAAGTTGCTCTGTACAGCTAGAGAAGGAAAACTGAGGTCAAGCAGGCACACTGTATTCCTAGTTGTGCCTGCTGTGTATCTTCAGCCTCCTTTCTATGGATGCACTTCCTTTCCCTGTGCTTTCCCAAAAAAAAGGTGAAATCTTGTAAAATTCAGATGGTCTAAGGCATTCTCTTACTTGCATTTATTTATTTATTATTGTTGATGTTTTATTAGTAGTAATAGAAGTTTTTTTAAGGCTTGTTGTTAGATCAGAAGAGGTGCATGCAGGAAGTTGATTTTTATTCTCTGTATGACAAGATCATGGACTATTTTCAAGCAGTGGAATGTGAAAGGAGGGAATGGAAAGCCCCACATTGTCTTTTTTGTGATCTGGGCTGGAAGTAGATATGTCTTCTTTCTGCTTGCTCTGTGACTGCAAACAAGGTAGATGTGGGACGTTCATCCTGACCTAAACACTGGTGGCCATCTGAGCTAGCAGAGCTGCAAGGCTTCTGTTGACTTGAGGGAGCTGGTGGCTGTCTGCTGAAGACTGTAGTTAGGCCCAATGGTTGCAATATAGTCCTGAGGAACAGCCAGGGGATTTAAGGCAGACAGGATTAGCTGTCGTGTCATTTCATCACTGTGTGGTGATGAAATCTTAGCAAGAGGGAGGAGGTGACAATAAGGATATGCTGTCAGTGCTGTGAGGGAACAGAAAGGCTTGTGCAGAGGAACTTTAAGGCTTTTCTTTCTGCGGACTACTCAACTTCTGCAGGATTTCCTTGTGGATTTTATAATTTCTGCAGGCTGCTTGCTCAGCAAAACCACCATGTCCCCACTGACAAAAGGGTGGGATTTTCTCCTATAACTTCAGGTACCTCCGTAATGCCTGAGGTAAGAATACAGTCGGGGCTGGCTTTCTCCACAGTCAGTAGGAACTGGCAAAAGGCAGTTCAGGCTTTACATGGGAATAGTCACTCTCACGAGGACCCTGTTTCTGATGACTATATATGGCCTAGCATGACTTGATTCCATACTTGGGCACTGAATGAGATAACCCAAGTCTAAGTCCCTCTGGTCACTGAAATTCATTTGAGTTTGAATGATATTATTCTCTCTCATAAAATGGAAATCTAAGAACAGCAAAAATGAGTGTAGATAGGGGTAGAGAAAGTATAATCTTACCATGTAGCTATTGTGCTATGGAAAGGATGTAGTGAGTGACTTACGTGCCATTTATTTGTACATTTAGGTCTTATTTCCAGAGTCAGCAAAAGTTTCCAAAGCTCAGCATCTTGGAAATCGGGGTATAACGTATAATTACATACAATGTTCAACCTTAGTTAAATGGTCTGATGACTCAGATTGTATATGTAAGCTGTAAAAGGAGACAGTGTGTAGAAGCTGTCTCGCAAAAAGGGCTTGAAATACAGGGTTACATTTCAAGGAATTCTTAAAGACTATTATTTATTGAGTTGTTTATGAAATGGATGTATTTTCTTGAATTTCTGTGTAGAAGATAAGATATATATATATATTTATCCTTTGGACAAATGATTGAAGACCTTAGGCAGCCCCAACGTAACTAATGACGAATATATTCAGAAGCCCAGAAGTGGAGTCCGAAAGACTTTCAGAGATTGTTTTTCTTGGATGGATGTTAAAAACCTTTACGTTTTGAGAGGATTCCTATGAGAAAGCACCTTTAAACTGAGAAAGGTCAATTTCTTTGACAGCCAAGACAGGAGGTTTCAGAGGGGTTACTGTGATCCAAAGCCTGAATTATGTATGTCAGTCCTTAGGGTGTATCTTTTAAAATGGGAGTGACTAGGGCTGGAAACCTGGTGGGATGGTGGCAGTTCAATTCCAAAGGCAAGTAGGATATTATGTTTAAAACCCATGTTGGAAGAATGCTAAGGTTACAAAGTTAAGCGCTCTGAAGGCAAGAAATGCCACAATTAAGGTTGCTGAAACCTCTGAGTTATTCACTGGACATTTTCAAACGTCTGTATCAACAGAGGTGGGGATCCCTGTGCCCACAGCCACACATGCCAGTTTACTTTTGATTTACACTCTTGTTCATAGTGAATAAGGCAAGGATGCAGCTAGAAGGAATGGCATGGGTATTTGCCTACGCTCCAGCCCAAACTCTCACTTTAAGGTAGCTCTTCTGGGGAGTGCTCAGTGCAGTGATGGCTGCACAGAGACATTTCTGGTCAGCAAAATGAGCTTCGGGGTGTTGAGGGCCGGCTGGGGGAATATGGAAAGCAGAGGCTTCCTGCTCTCAGTCCTTGAACCTGGGCACAAGGGAGAAGAGCCTGATGGGGGGCACTGCGGTTTTGCACTGCCCTGGCAGCCCTAGACTGGAATGTCCTCAAAGCAGGCAGATTCTTCAGGGAAATTTTTTGATGCCAGGTCTAAGGCTCCATTGAATAGGGGAAGCCCTTTTTTTTCTTTCTTTTTTTTGTTAGAGAAAACAAAAGACAAAATTCTGATCTCAAAATGTCTTCCCTGCCAAAATTTAAGTCAGCGTTTCAAAGCATGAAAGCATATTTCTTAGTGAAATGCAGGTGGGGTTTGGGAGGGTTTTTTTGATTTTTGTTTGTAATGTCAACATTTTCTCTTTAACATGATTTGAGAAATAGCCCTATTGTTTTTGCTTAAACTTTACCAAACAATTAATTTTGAGGATATTTTGGGCCAATTTATTCAAGCCTGGAAAAGTTATAAGCATCTTAAATGCAGTGTCCTGCAACAGAAAGTGTTTGACAAACTAGGCTGAAACAATTGCATTACTGTCAAACAAGCCTTGTTTGTTCTACTGCAATGACATAAGTTTGCATGTAGACTTTGCAGAGCACGTTCCACTTTGAACTGTGTTTTTGTCCGTTTTCATGCTGAGTCTACCCTTCGTTTATACTTTCACTCCGATTAAGGAATTATTCTGACTGCTGGAATGCTAGTGATTGAAGACCCTAGTTAATTTACACACTCTTCAGCATCCTTAGTCTATTTTTATTTCAGTATTCAGATCACAGGAAACCATTTATAGGATGTAGTGGTTTCACACAGAGTTGCAGCCAACTATTTTCCAAAGGTTTTGAATGCCAGGAAGCAAGTCTCACCAAATTTGTGAGCTCAATATTTTTCACCCTTCAGTCAACAGAGGGCAAAAATCACATCCCTCAACCAAATAACTTACTTTCTTCCTCATTCACTGATTCTTTTGAAAGTTTCCAGTGAACAGGTCAATGAGCATTTTTATAAATTAATTTCTACTTTTAAATGTCTGCATAATTAAATTTGTTTGTTTGTTTTCACTGTGATAGTGTTCACCATGTGCAGGGCACTTCCAAAACTTAGAGCAATACTATCTGTTTGCCAAGGATTTGAGTAGGAGGAATCCATTTAATTGGAGAAAGTAGACAAAGAGCTTGATGAACAAAATGTAAAAGGTCTTCTTTTACTTGAAAATATGTATTTGCTAAAATTAGCTAAGATCTTGACTTGTTTTCAGAGAGCTGGATATACTTTGGGCAAGCATATCTATGGTATGTTCATGAGAAAGCTAAGAAACACTTTTATACTTCAAAACATAAAATGTAGAATGAAGGCTGTACTATTGCACTGAGTAATTTTCTTCTTGGTTCAAAACAAACAAACTCAGTCCAAAGTCTCCAAAAAGCTAATGCAATATTTCCTTGCATGTAGCACAGTGAAATCTTAATGGCTTATTTTCTTTGGTTTTCTTTCATAATGCAGGAGACAACTGAAATAAAACCTTGACAAGAAATTATACCTCTGACTCACCATGAACACAGATTGTCTCTTGAAATGTTAAAATTCAGCTGATCTCTTAAATAATAGTTATTAAGAGGTGAACATCTGTTTGTGCTGTTGGAGTTCTCTCATATCAATGTTCATTATAAAGCTTTGGAAAGGTATTTTCTAGGAAAAATGAAAACTTCTGTGTTAATAATCATGAAACTCCCTCCTCATACTCTATTATTTTGGCTTAGACTTCCCCCCCGCCCCCCTCCCCGATCTCATTTGAAAAATCTTGGGCCCAACATAATGATTTTACTTCTCATTCCTATCATGATGAGACCAGAAGAGGAGCTGATTTTGTGAATTGCTATTGGGAATTGAACTGGATAACACTCTTTTTTCACAGGATTTTTTCTTAGGATATTTAATCCTATACTGAGTGAGAGGGAACACTGGAGGAGCGTTTCTTTTAGTATTTTTGCTGTCTTTAGATATCCTGAGGTCAGAATATTCCAGTGATAGTCTTTATGATCATAAAAGATCCATGAACTTTGAAGAGAAGACTCTTGTGGGGGTTAGTGCAGAAATATATAAATGGCAGAAGCTAAAAGAGTTGATTGTCTTTGGTGGAAATATATATACTTTTTGGAACACTGGAGTGGAAGTAAAGACAAATGAACGTCCTTATGGTGTAATCACCACGTTGAAAAATCAGGTGACTTTAGTCCTCAAACTCCCTGTTAGCACAGTGAGTTTTTATGTTCTTTATATCTTCGTTGGTGGATGAGTCAATGTTTAAATGCTCATTTATCATTGACTATATAAAAGAAAAGCTATTACCTGAAACTCATTTTTACAGTTGCAGGCAAACTGAAATAATCATTTTCAAGGACCTAAAGCTGTTTCTTGAAGAATGTCATCATTTTCTTCTTATTTTACTTACCACTTACACTAGTATATGAGCTACCTTCAAGAGCTGTACCTTACAAAACTTGGCTGTAGATATTGCCAGCTACCATACCTGTACAAACTGGGCTAAAGAAACTCAGTTTCTGCAAACTACATTCATCTTGCAGACAGGACAAAAGAACTACTTTAAAGGCACAGCTCACACTTAACACTTGTGCTGCTCACTCTGTGCTAGTCTATAATATGCCTTGCCCTGAAGGCTGAGCAGCCCAGTTGGCCCATAGAAAGTATTTCAGGAGTTTGGGGTAAAGTCCCTGCTCTGCCATAGAATCATACTGGCTTGTGCCCATTAAGAGGGGACTTGCTAATCTCTGCTTTTCATTTAGTGCTAAGAATTTCTCTGAGTAAATGAGCTGTCTGTCTGAAGTGGTACAGGAATAGATTTCATTTTGCATCATAATTTGGTGACGATCCTAATAGATTGTATTTAATATTAATTTTTGTGCGTGTCATCATTTCCATTCTCATAGCGTACACGTTTGTAGCTTATGCGCATATCTACATGCAAAAGTTTCTACCCACTGAGGTTTCTTGGGACTCATGTTCTGAGACATGCCAGTACTAAGAGTTTTATGTTACTGCTCGGGAAAAGCACAATTTTGCGCATCTAATTGCACTGGGATATTCTGTCAGAGCCATTATGTTGCACTGGGGCCGTACATCTTCTATACTGGGCCTACATAGGCAAAAAAGCCATGTAGACAACACCGTACGTTTACCTTTGTTAGTTTAACCTCACATATCTTCATTTAATTTTCATTCCCCCGGTGCCACCATACGTTGCCACCCCTTTGTGCCTCATTCTTTATCTCACCAAATGGCCAAAGCAGGCAAATGAGGTGATTAGCTGAGGCAACCAAGTGGTGAGACCAACAGCAGTGTCTCTACAGGAAATTTTACCACTCGTATGATTGCAGATCACTAGGGGTTTTGCTGTTCACTTGTAGTTGCAGGCACGCTGCCTCTGGCGTAAACTCACATTATTCTGCCTCTACATATTCCATCTCCTTTGCGCTTGCTGGTGATAGACTTAGTCCGTCTCAGGTGAGGTCCTGAATGCAGAAGGCCTGTTGTCCCTTAATCCTGCTTTAAATCCAGGTTGGAAACAACACTATTATAGATGTTAATTTACCACCCCATCTAATCGTTAAAATTATCTTGTTAGGATGACACATGACATGATAAAAATAAGTTACCTATGATCTTTTAAACTCACCCATATCTGCTGCACATCTTGCAATTTGTGAACACCAGAAGACTGTAATTTACTTAAGTGCTTGTACCTTCATTTTATAAAAATCCATAGGTACTTTTTAAAATCAAATGTACTTTTTATAGTGTAATATTTCGAAGCTAGTATGGTGAGAATGAACTATTTTATATGTAATGTAATAGAAAGGCATGATCTCTTGGGAAAACTGGAGGTTTTCTATGAATTCTAGTAGGAGTGTATTTGACTTAACTCATAAAGTCAATGTTGAGACAAAGCACCTATTTAAAAAAGACAATTCTCTGATACTGAGACAACCATTTATTTATTTTCACTTTTCCAACTGTTCATCTTTTTGTGTTTGGGGCTTTTTTTTTGTCTTAGTCCCCTAAGCAACTGAGAAGTCATGAATATTTGTGCTACAAGGGAATACTGTAAGTAAAATGGCTACAGGTTTTACTTAGGTTACTTTGCTGAGTGATCGATTTACTACAACTGTTTTGTGTCTGATAGTTATAGCACAAAGTCTCAACAGTTTAACATGATAAAAGATGCAGTGTCGGTGGTGCGTTCATTACATACTAATTAAAATGTGCACCAGTGATGACTGAATGTCACACAGAACCACCATGTTCTTTCTGTATCTATTTTAAAATTGTGGGTTAGGAACATACTTTTGTATACATTATTGAGCAGGTGAAAGATTTTAGTGGTAATGCATTCTGAAACTGTGGTGTAATTTTAAAAATAGCTTTCTTCATCATGTGATCACATGTAAGTCATGTGGTTTATTAGATGATTCAGGGGAAAAAAATGCTTAGGTCTTATATTCTCACATGGCAATTTGTCCCTGTATTATTTAGTACTGCCTATGGTAAGGGAATCAAAGTCAGTGAAGAGCTGCAGGCTCTCAGACTTTTGGAGCAGGTATGTTTGCTCAGTCCATAAAGATTATACCCAAAAGGCATTGATTTTACTTTCTCATTCTCTCTTTTTTTTGTCTTTCCTGCCTCCTCTCCTTCTTCTGATTCCAGGGCTGATACTGACAGGTTGGGAAAGGCAACACTGAACTTGAAAGTAACATGAGATGGTTAGTATCACTTGAGGTATTCAGAACTTGGCAGGATTGGTTCTATACAGCTCTGCCCTTGAAAAGAATTATAAGGTAGACTAATTTTGCTGTGGAAAGCTTTTTCTGCCTGACTTTTCTAGTTGATTTCAATGTTAGGAGTGCCCATTTCCACCTACTTCTCAGAAAACAAATTTTGCATTTGCACGGGTCATCTGCCTGCACAGAAACAGGTTTCAATACTGTGCTTTGAATCTAAGTCTGTCATTGTTTGAGTTCACAATTAACCTCTGCCGGAGCTCTTTGTAAGTGGGGCCTTCATGTTTTTAACATCAGAGAATTATACTGCTCGGATACAAGGGGACACTCTCATAAACTCTTTTTGAACAAGATAAAAAAAAAAAAGAAAAAAAAATTTTTCCTGCTTGAGAAGAAATCAAAATTGTTACATGGAGAGGAATTTCTTTAAGTAGGTCTATGAACTGCCTAGTAACATCTCAGAATCCATATGTCCTCACATAAACAGCAGTCAAAGGTGTTTCTACTACTTCTCTATTCTGTAAAGGTCACACAGTATAAATACTGTTCTCACCACTGGAGAAAACAATTGACTAGTATGAATACTGGCGTATATGTGCACACTTTCACATGGGCCTGCTGGATAATAATTAAATTAAGGTTTCTGGCTCTTCCTAAGGTTGAGCTTGTGAATATCTAAAGATCTGATTGATCAGAGTAGTTCAGGTTAACTGTAAAATTGATCAAAAAGCAAGCAAAGAATAATGGCTCAGCCGAGCAGTAGTGCTAAGTGATAAACCAACTGCTAGAGAATGTGATTTGAACGATGCTGTGAAAGCCTGTTTTCATTTCACTGTATTTAGCATGGGACTGTCATTTAATTGTGTTGTAATTGTTTCCATTTGACAAAGAGACTTGAAAACTGACAAGTCACATGCATTTGTATCTATTGCATTTCTCTTTGCATAGTGAGAGAAGGATATAAAATGTGATCAAAAAGCAACTGAGTCTTTGTTACTAATTGGATGCATTGCTCACTGGTTTTGTTCTGTAGAGTGGACTGGGCTTCCAAGTTAAGTGGCTGATTACGTGACTCTTTGTGCTGATGAGCAGTTCTCACTCACACAAACAGTCTCACTCAAGGACCCTTTCCCCCAAGGGCCCTTTCTGTCAGGTACTGAGCACAAGCAACTTCCCTCAAAATTAAAATCAGCTGTTGGAGTAAACACATTAAGATTTCTTTGATGGGACAGGGATTCTTAACCTCTCCGTACCCTAACCCCTGCCATGTGACTGTGAATAAACAGCCCCATCAGCCCCTTAGTTAATAACATGATGCACCCTTCTTAAATATGTAAGCAAGGAACGATGGCTCCAACCTGTAATTTCCAGACTACCCATCTGTCACAGGAGAAAGCGAGCAGTCATGTCTTTTTATGCTAATTCCAGATGCAGGTTCTGTGGCTTTCATGACATTATGGTAAAGAAAGAGGTGTGAGTGACTGAGTGTCCCATATCCTAAAGTGAGCACTAAGCTTTGCACTGATTTAATCAATTTTGCTTTTAGTTTAGTTATGTTCAGGTTGGGAAAAGGGCAGGAGGCAAAATTTAGGTTTCATCTTTTAAGGCTCAAAGCACTCTGACCTTCATCCAGCAAAGCACTTAAGCAAATGAGCAACTACGTATGCTTAATGTTAAGCACATCATTGAGTCTTCCTGAATCGTTGCAAAAATCAAGCTTTCCTTGAATGAAAAGTAAAAGAAAAGATTATATGCTAGGGGGTTTGAGGGTTTTATTCATATTTGGTGTCATTTTTACAGACACCAAAGGTTTGTTAACTGTAAATTAGTCAAAAAGCATTGTTCAAAGTCTTCATTTCAAGGACAGAATTATTTATGGATGAGAACAGGGCAGCCTAGGAGTCAGTGGTGGTTAAAGGGATTAGTTTCATGGACACTTGTTTTGATACTGTATTTACAGTACTGATGCTGGTGATCTCATTATTTTTATGTACAGTTGTGTATATATCTGACAGAGATAAGAGGGCATTTGAGTTTTTAGATGGAGGTTTATTGTTTTGAACTGTATTTCTGAATTCAGGTGCGCTTTTCTTATTTTTCCTAGCACAAATGACTTGCATCGGGTCTTAAGAACTACCTAACATTTGAGAGACATAGAGAAGATTGAACAAAGGGTGTATGTTGCCCATCTGCAAATCCAGGAAAAAAATGAGGTAGAATAATATTAAGAAATATTTTTATGTTGATTATTGTCTAGGTGCAGTAAACAGTACCCATCATTTGAACATGTACTAGAGAAGGAGCCTCAGATTCTTTTAGATAATTTATTTTTTGTGTTCCTCCTCTTCCAACTTTATTTTCTGCATTTTCTTGATTCCTTTATTCTGTTACAGCTGTGTGTAGCAGAGTCACACACCACACTACCCGCCCCCCAGCTGTGGGGCTTCTGAAACCTGTGGCTTTATTTTCATGTTACAAAACTTAAGGAAAACGATTCTTCTGACATCAGACTCATACAACAGAGTGATTCACTGAACTACAAGAATCCATGAACACAGTTTATGGAACTGCTGCACCTAACAGGACTGTTCGTACAGTTTCTGTCAAGCTGCTGCCAAATACTATACCGTGATTTGTCTTGGGGTAACCCCAGGACTGTAAAACTGAATGTATGTGTAGCATTTTCCCTATGGGCTACCCAGGCTCTGCCTCATTCTCTAGAAGAGTGAACCGCACACACCAACTGTCTTCCAAAAATCTGGGAAAGAAGAATTTTTCTTGGGTAATGAGGCTTCTAGCCCCAGCTATCAGACTATATTTCTTTACATGACTGTGGTGGTAGGCTCAAAAATAGATTTTCGTAATACCATTGGTCTTTTGGGGTCATGTGCTGGGACAAAAAGTGCTAAGCGTCAGTTTGAAAATTCATGCACGTAAATACCCCCTTCTTTGTTATTTTTATGTAAATTGCAAATTAGGCAGACTGCTCGGAGTAGGTCCAAGATTTTCTTCAAAACAGGACCTGAATGAATATTTAGAAAGTCCTTATTTGCTGTTTCAAGCTCTTAAGTAAATCTGAAAATGAAAATTTTATATTGCTGGTTATATAAATTCCTCACACTGTACTGAAAACTAATTCAAAACCCACTGTACTGACTGTTGAATCAAATCATATCACACCCTGAAGGACGACACCATCACATTGTGTTGAAGGTTCTCTATTCTATGAATTATCAGGCTGAATTCTAACCTTTGTTTTCTCAGAATAATGGAAATAACTGTATTTGTATATGCTGTCTTTACTGGATGTACATATGCACAAAACCAACCTCAGGATCCATCCCCTGTTGCCAGTGCATGCTAACAAAAACACATAAACTGCTATAATGTGCATTTGTTCCAATGACTATAGAAGAAACATTGAGATAGTGAAGCATTTGTCAGAACTGGTCCTTTGTGTTGCCTCACAGAACCATGTTGTCTTAAAAGGATATTTATACAGAACAGAACAGGGCTGCTCTATAATACCTGGTATGTATTCTCTGTGCAATGCCAAAAATGTGAGGTGCTATGCTTTTTAGTTTTAAAAATGTCAGAAATGGAAATTCAGGCTATTTGACACTGCAATAATTTGCTGAGAGATGTCTGAATATGTAGCCCTTTCTGTAATTTTGCACAACAGTCTGGGCTGTAATATTGCAATAATTACCCAGTAAAGTCATAATTGAAGGGTAAAAATTGAATTTAGGGTGTACATAATTTAAACAGGACCAGATTTTAGCAAGTATGACACATTTATGGTATCTGCTATGTGCCTTATAAAACATACTACATTTTAAGCCGATAACTCAAATGGTTCCTGAGGTATAAACTTGTGAAAAGTCACAATTTTGCATTGTGCTGAAAAGCCACCTTACAATACAGTGACTACCATAGCTCTTTAATATCCAGCAGAGTTCTCCTGCTGTGCTTTGTCAGTCGGTAGCAACATCCAAGTCTTCTTGTAAAAGTAATTCACACTTTTTTCACAACACTGTTGCTTTAATTACCACTGAACTCTGCTGTTGCTCAGACAGGCCTAGCAGGACCAAGAGAGGGTCAGCTCTGCAGTCACTGCAAAAGAAGCAAATGGCTTTTTTTCTTACTTTATTATTAACAAACCATCTTTGATTGAAATGCTCCTAGCTTCTGAGACCCAGTCTTGTCTCTGTGCTCTCTTGGGGTATTCATTATCAAAGTAGACCATGGATGTCAATCTGGAAAAACATCAGAAATAATACCTAAAATCCTAATCAGAAAACTTCAAGTAAAGGCAAGACTTACATATCTTTTACATGCAAACAGAGGATAAGATTAATCATATGTGCCCACTGAATTTCTGATAGAAACAGACTAACTCATCAGCTTACTGTACATTTTGTACCTGTAAAAATGATTGTTGCCCATTTGTTTGTAATTCTTCCTTTTTTTTTCTTTGTGTTTATTTGATTTGTTATATCTTGTTAGAGCCAAAGGCATTCACAGGAAGAACTAAAAGATGCTGAAAGACAAAACAGATTGTATTTAAAATTATAAAACACTGCTTCTGTAGCTTTGTCTCACGAAATGTTTCATATTTATATACCATCTTTCACACTAAGGGATTGTAAAATAACCTTTTAGTAGCACAAACATAATTTTCAAACTTAAGTTTGAATGTGTTTGTCTCGCTCCTTTCCTTGGAAGGTCAGGTTTGAAAACAGTCCTGTCCCTTCTGCCCCTGTATGTGGGATGAAACTCACCGGGAGAGAAATGCAGCACTTTCAGCATGGCAATGTTCTTCATAAACTGCGACATTACAACATTTTTAGAGCAGGATGTGAGTATGACTTCTATGTTCAAGGGAAATTGCAAAGGAGATTTTATAGTTGAAGCTGAGTTAGTCAACATTAAATCCAGTACAGCCTGCCAGCCTTAACACTTATTAAAATATACCTTATGGTCTATGAATACTATTATAGATCAGACCTCTGTTTCATATCTCACCTAAAAGATGATACTGCAAACTGATACCACACCACTTAACACCACAATAATGCACTCATTCCTTTCTGGTTTGGAAAAAGGTGGCACCTGTTGGATTAATATTCAGTTAATTAATTGGATAGCGGTATCATCTATGGAAGTACACTGGGATTTGCTTGGATTTTTCACAGTCCAAGAACCTGAATAACCTTAATTTCTGGATGTGACAAGATTAAATATGACTGGGTAAGCTATCATCTGTGCAATGCTCAGTAATACCATGCCCTAATCAGGACTATTATTTTTAGTTGCTCATCAGCCCTGTAACTCCTTGACTTTAACTACAGGATTGACAGAAAACACCTATACAAATAATTTGAAATCTTGAAAATATGTGCCCCAACTTACTCTAAATATTTTCTTGTTCCATAGTATCTGGAATCAGGAGAGATAGAAAGTGGAAGTCTGAAAAAAAAAGAAGTGGGGGAAAAGAAATGTGGTTTCAACATGGTTTTAACGAGGAGAAAGACTCAGAGCAGCAAAGTAACGCAGGGTGTTACAAGGATCTTTATGAAAACACCATGCTGGTTGGGCTGTCATGCGTGAGAGGCTTCTGATTGTTATGTGCAGACACTTAATAGTAAATGATGGGAAAGTGATCTCTGAGAGTTTGTATGTGGGATGGGTAGAATTGTCCTTTTCTTAAAAATCAGATGCACTTCAGGGGTGGGAGTGAGAGAGGACCTGTGGGATCAGGGCTCAGCACACGTGCTGGCACAGAGCGAGCTGCTGCATTATGCGTAAGGGTGTATGCCCCTTTCCGTCTCACTGTGAGAGCTATGCCTGTGTCCTCAGTCACTCCAGCCTGCTATTTGAGGCACCTGTGCTAACTTTTTGGATGTTAGTTACATTCCAGGTATAGCAGATCACCCTGCGTGAGTGTTAGTGCACAAGCTTCTCCTTTGGCAAGGACAATTCCCAGTGCGATGTTTCAAAGGGGTCCTTTCTTGCAGACCTTTAAACAAGTATTCTGCCTGGATGTTCAGGCGGATTAAGAAACCTGTGATGGGTACTTTCCTTTGCAGCTGTTTAGCCAATGTTAGACTCTTCTAAGTCCTCACGCCCAATATTGGGAAATGCATGCTAGGAGGACTTTGACTTCTTCCTAATGAAAACTGCACAATATGGCACAGTAAATAAAGTAACTGAAATGATGAGTATTTGACATACAGACTTGCAGTGACTTGGATGCACGTGGTTGTGTATATTGAAGATAAAGACAAAAGGAGGGAGTTTTCTTACTTTATAACCTGCTCCTGGCAGATTGAGTCAGAAGAACCGTTCTCCCTTCTCTGTCTCCTTTTCTGCAAGTAGCAGATTGTTTGCTCTGCAAAAAGGCAGTTGCAGAAGGTATCACTTCCTACAAATTCTTTATTTTGCGTTGACTAAATAAAAGTCCTCAGTCTTTTAGTGATTTATGCAGTACTAAAACTAGCACTGATCATATGAAACAGTCTGTGTGGTTCTTTCAAGAAGTAACATTCTGGCCCAGGCATGGATAAATGGTTACTAGATCCTGAATATAGCAACGCCGATAATTTGCTACTCTCTGGCCTGATAGTATCTCTGAATTCACAGGCAAGAGAGGCAGCTAAAGCTGTAGCTGCTTCTGTCACAAATCCAGTAAAATTTCCTGTTCTTTCTCCCCCAGATGCTTAGATTCTGCATATCTTTCCTTCCCCAAAATGTTTGGATGCTACATTGCTGAAAAAAGCCCTTGCAGATGCCAGTAGGTCCAATGGGAAGTTTTTGAGTTGTGGGGGGGCAGCAGAAACAGAAAAATAAGATCCAATATTTGGAAAATTAGAAAAGAATGAAAAAGAAGAGCATGTGATCTTTCAGTTTCAAATGTTTAAAGTCCAGCAGTTATTTGGTATGCCCTGGAATCCTACAGTTGATTCCACAAAGGTGATGCCTTTGTCAACATCAGATTAAAAAATAAAAAAAAAAATCTAGTGTAACGTCAATGAAATAGAAAACCAAATGACTGCAGACTGAGAAAGGTCAGTGAGCCCAGTTTGGGTGGTCACTAACAGAGGCGCTGCACGTACTCCTAGGCAGCCAGATGGAGGGAGGCAGCAGTACCTGTATGTTTTTGCTGTGGTGCAATACAAATAACAGATTACAGTATGGATGTGTAGATGCTGTAGATAGATACAAGGCACCTTTTCATCAGGGAACGAACTCTGAGTTTGAATATGAGAGTACTGCTAAAGCTTCTGGGGTTCCTGTGTGTTCACCATCTAAGGAAGTACCTCGTGCTATTGAAAAGCTCATACCTGCTGTGCCTTCGGAAGGAACTAACCTTTGTCTGTTTGAAAAACTGCAGCCAGAAGAAAGCAGGGTGTTGTTCTGTGGATGGTACATTGGCCTGTTATGTTCTGTTACGTTCCAGGACTTATATTACAGTCCAGCATTTCCAGCACTTAGAGTTGAGAAGAATTTAGACCAACTATGGTCAGAAACATCACTCACTCTGTGCCAGGTGGTTTGATGAGTATAGAACAAATCTGAGTTTACAGGCACTTTTTCTTTGAGATTAATCACATCTGAAGCAGCATGAAACTACTGAATCTGAGAAATAAGTTAGATTGTAAAAATGGATATTGCTAGTTTTTATGGTAAAATTTATTGTGAAGTAGATGCATACAGAAATAGTATATACTTATTTCTTAAAGACTAAATGCATCCCTTTGGAATTAAAGACAAATACTTGTTGGCAAATTTTATTTTAAACTAATGTTCTGAAAGCAGTGTGGAAAAACAAAAGGAGCTAAAAGATGGTGATGATGACATCTCTCTGAACATGGTAACAATTTTAGCACCCTGCTGAGAATGAGAACTAGAAGTCCAGGGTTTAGCAACCTGTTGTAGAACAGGCAGTGAATACAATTGCATCCCTAAAAGATCTCTGTAGGCTTCATCCTGACCATCTGACCTTATTGTGCGACAACTCCACTTGCCAGCCATATCAAACAAACAGAGAAATACCATACCTTTTTCAGATTTGAGATAATATTACAGCTTGTGAATAAGATTCCCAGTATGTGGACATGACAACTATGAAAAACTATAATTTAGGACATAGAATATTCTCTTTATGCTTTTATGTGGAATTTCACTTTAATGCGATGTAAATGACAGTAAGAGATACACTCACAGAATGTTAAAGCCTTCCCATTAAAAATTCTGGATGCATTTTATATTCTAATTCATGTACAGTCAAAAACCCTGATAAAATCATAGTACTGATTTGACTGCTGCACTTACCGTATTAATGAGGATACTTTATGCCTTTTGAAAATTGGGATATAGTCCATTATGTGATTGTGAATGATGTGATTGTATCACATCAATTTGTTATTCAATCCCACCCCTCCCTTCAGTCAACTTTGTATATAGGAAAAGCCATTGGTGAGCATGCATGGAGGCAGGAAGAGCTGCATTTAAAATCAGTCTTTTCTTCTTTTATCTTCTCACTTGTTAAACAGATTATTTTTTTTTTCCAAATCCTGAAATCTACTCAAACTCCAGAGGGGAATTCACAGAGGTATCCAAAATCTCTAGAGGAGCACCAGCAAAGGCTGCCTGAAGGTAAGACTCAGCTAGGTCAACTCTCCAGCTTTCTGGATGAGTGTGTAAGGTGGGTTCACTTCCCTTAATGTTGGGCATATACCATATTCTAACCTAATCCTCTTGGCTCTACGTGGTCACCTCTACAGGATGATTCACTTTGTTCTATGCCTGTCCCCCTCCACAGACCGTATAGGGAGCTGGGTTTCTAATTTGTATCTTTTAGACAGGGAAAGTTAGGAAAAATATAGCTTGCTATGACAGCATCTTAAAAATCCTTTCTAACCCCACCAAAATGGCGAGAGGTTAGGGACTCAAAACCAGCATTTCTAGATTTGACAATAAGTTTCTGTGTTGGAACTGCATAGATAGTCTGAAGTATTGTAATATCTTCACTTTGCTAGTCATTTTGTGCTTTGCCTTTAGGAACACCGTTGTCCTTGTGGCTTTCTCTCTGGTTGTTTCTGGTTTTAAGTCTGTAGCAAATATTTTACCTTGATGGAAATAAAAAAACTGTTTTTCCCATGTGTGGCTACTGTGAGGATATCCAGACTGAGTACAATTCCCTATCTCATATGACGAAGAGGTATAAACTCTCCAAAACATGATACCTGAGGCATAGAAGTCCTGCCTCAAAGACATCTTGAAAGCTGCATTGTAACCAGAAAATTAAATCTGTTCTGGTGTCTTTCCCTTAGAATTTGCCCATTAACTATTTAATTTTGCCCATAATGATGGTCTCTGTCATTAACTTGTCACTGAATGCTGCCATGTCTGCTCAGTGTCCTGCTGCTGCCTGTAGTTTTCTGTTTTTGAATGTTATCTTCAGTTTTACTGCCCAGTCCATTTTTATGTTCCATTTCTTTACTAAAATGTCTTACTACTGATGTAAACTTCTATGAGGTAGTGCTGCCCCATGCTACAGTGCATGTTCCAGTGGAGTGTTTGTGAGAGCTTTGAAACAAAAATCACCAAGTTCCTACTATGCAATCTTGTACTTCCAGTTTTTGGACTTGTTAATGCAGGAACATGACTTGAAGGGTTTATCAAAGTGTATGTTCTCTTGAATTTGACTGCCAGTGTTAAAGCAGTTTGTAATGGCTTTCTTGATTTCTCACTATAGTGCAAAGGAATATAATAGACTGCACATGTGTGCATACGCATACACATGCATGTGCAGGTGATATGAGACAGTGGAGTGTAAACATGTTTTACTTTAATGTGTCCTTCCTGGGGGTAGAGGGAAGATATAATTAAAGGTCAAAGTGAAACATTAATAGTGTTAGATAAATTTTACCCTGTTTAAATTCAAACCCAATAAGAACTTTATACAATCTTTTGGACAAAGCCTGCAACGTTCTAATCTCTGCAAATCCACTCTGTACTGTTCGCTGCTCTTCTTATTAATCAGTTCTACAGAGCTGTACTCTTCTCAATACTGTTACACACACTGCATTTTTATTCTTCAGCTTGGCCTTTTCTATATTTTTGCTTCTCTTACATTCAATTACACACAGCCTAGTTTTCAGAATAGGGTACTATCGGTGGCTGCGTTTAAGCAACAGCCTATTATGTCATCTTGCTTCATATATTTTACTCTGATCTTTTTTAGGATGAAGCTCATTTGAGAAATCTTTCCTCTGCCTTTGGGGAGAAATTATTTGCCGCCTTCTGCAGGGTCTGAAATTTGCCTTCTCAATGCCTTTGTTATTAAAAGAACAAGAAAACACCCAACTTATTTACATCTTGGATCCTGTTATTCTGCTAAACTGCACTATTGCTGCAGTTTCAGGGGTGCCAAGGTATTCTTTTAATTATTGTTGCTCCATTTATGGCTTTCATAATAGTATTTAGTGTTCCAAATTCAATGTCTACTTTCTTCAGAAGCCTTTTGTATTCTTTGCAATATATGCTTTTGTATTTGAGAAATCCATCTCCCCTCCATATATGTGAGTTTATGACAAGCATTCATGAAACTGGATGCTCTTTGCCTACAAGTTCTCTTTGAAAAAAAAATCCACAGCACAGAGCATATGACATCTGATGAAAGTTTTGGTCACTCTTTAGGGATGGTGCTGGGGATTGAATTTTAGACTTACTCAGAACTGCCACATTTTTTATGTCATCTTCATAATCTCGTTTGAGTTAATTTTTCTGGCTAAGATACAAGGGACTTTTAAACATTTTTTAAATTTTTTGTTTAGCATGAGCCTTCATAAAGCAAGGGTATGTTGTTAAAACCAGAATATATTTATAGTCTTTTATAAATATTTATAAATATATATACTAAGAAAGCATATATACATATACACATTAATTATTTACATTTATCTGTAGGTAGTAAAAACACAATTATCTTCTACATAATTTTGTTGCTTTTATAAGAGTTATTGTTCAGCAACCAATTTTTTTCCCAGGCCTTTTTGTCCACACATTCCATCTATGGCAAAGTGATGGCACTACGTCAGAAAATTGATGACATGATTTCCCTTTTAGTATCAAATTAGATTTTTTTCCCTACTGTCTCCTGGTCCCAAATTTTTTTGAGCTGTGTCTGCCGTGATTTTTCTTCCAGAACGCTTGCTTCATCTTTTGCTTGGAGAACTGGAAGTACATGCCATATTTTGGTTTGGTGATGGAGGCATATGTTGTTGTTGGTCATTTAATATAAATGCCATATACAAATATTTGATGCCTAGGATTCCAGTTAAAGAGAAACTGAAACCTGCATAATCCATGCAATTGGCCAGCTTCTGTATTTAGGGAAAGGTTGTAATGTCTGTATTGTCTTCAGTGGTGTTTCTGCAATGTATGTATATTGAATTATATACTGACACACAGATTTGAAAGCAGCAATAGGTACTAAAAAAGAAAACAAAAATCCCAGCCACGATACTTTAGAAACCTTGTGCTGCAAATACAGAAGAATTTTGCAGATATGATAGCCAAACAAATTCTTAGCTTTTACTAGTATAAAACATAGTAAAAGCTGAAAGTTCATGCCAGTCCTTCAAAATAATTGTCTTTAATTAATATTATTATTGATCATGTAGTAGGAGACAGAGCCTGAGTGATACAAGGATTTCAAGGGAATGCTTTACAGCTTAATTATGTTTCCCTGGGAGATTTAACATAATTCAATTTATTTTCCCTCGTGTTTCATCAATCATTATATGAATAGAAAGGATATCTGAGCGTCATGTCTAAGTGGATTCCTGTAGATTCAAGAACTTTTGACAATATACAGATTAGAGAGAGGAATGGAACACACCTTCTGTGGAGGAATGAACTTTCAGAGTCTCCGAGACGACGATAACACTGTTCTCTATTGTTGGTAAATTTTCTGAGGACAAACTGTTGAGGCATACGGCCTCTGCAAACCCAGTTCTGCTACTAGAAACACACTGAAATTGGGCCAATTAATTCTTTTTAGCTGGCTATTTCTGAGAAAGATTTTATTGTGGAAAACGGAAGATGCACATGCATGTTCTTTTTGTCTTGCAGAGTACTGTTATATTTAGCTTGTTTTCTGTACAATAGTCTATTATTGCCATAATCCACGTCACAGAGCAAGTTATAGGTGGTGTTGAATGTTGCCATTGCTCAGGACCCAGCAGGCTCTTCATCTCCATTTTGGAAGCTGCCAAGTTATTCAGGATATTTATCTCTTTTTATGGCAGGCTTCCAAAGCACCCGCTGAAATGAAATAAGAGATTATTTTTAGGGCAAAATGATCATCATCTGAGATTTTCTTTATATGTAGCATACTGATGTTAACAGACATGTTTTATGTAAGGCAAGTCCTGCATTAACAAAATACATGTACTTTGCTAATACTATTTTGGTAGAAATCATTGCAACTGGTTCTTTCTTACCTGCCTCGGTACGTTCTTAGTGGCTGACAAGCTTGCTGCGTGCGCAGAGGCTGTGAGCAGGCTGGAGGGGTGAAAGCTGTGCCAAACCCAGCCGAGGGTGCACAGGGTGGTGTGACTGCAGCACTGTCACAGGGCAGTGCAGAAGTGTCATTTACCTCCTTCGTGCACCTACTGTGCAGTCTGATTAGCAATGGCAGGAGGAATTGGAGAATGTCTATTGCTAGGGGGTTAGATGAAGGAGCTTTTTAAAAAATATCAAATAAGTCCAGATCTGAGTCAGTGACTTTTACAATGAAAGGTCTGCTCTGTTACTGTTAATGGGCAGGCTTTCGTAATTCTTTGCTATTAGAGTACGAACTCCCTCTTTTCAAAGCCTTCCTGAACCTCTCATTGTCCAGCATTTGTATCCCTCACTTTAGTGAGTGCTAAATAAGAATTATATAAGTATTTCAATAATTCTCACTGGACAGTTAATTAAGCAGCACTGACTCTAAGGAGCAGTCAGCTATTACCTCCTTTTACAGACAAGTGCTTCCACAGACACAAAGGGAAGAGGTCAATTTAAAAAAAAATGATGTGTGGATTAGTAATCTTTCTCCGTAATAAATGACCTAGCTAACAAGCTGAAACAGTGAAATAAAAACTCACCTTTTTTTTTTTTTTTCTTTTTTTTTTGTCCCCTCATTTTTCTGATCCAATCTCTTGTGTTCCTTCAACCTTCTTTTATACAGGAAATTAATTCCCTTTAACTTTTTGGGGGCCTGAATATTTTGAACTAAAGCTCTCCAAATTTGCTTCCCTCAGAAAATCGCGTGGGACAGAGCCCTGACCAATTCTTCGTTCCACATTCTTTTTTAACGGCTTCTGTTTTTTCTCATGTTTGATAGATCCTACCACAAACTTCAGCTAGAGTGAGTGCAGAGGACCATAATACCAGTCTTACACACAGGGTATTTTATTAAGTCCAGCAGTTAAAAATGTACAAAGTTCCTTGTAATAATCCATTCATTCTGTTCTCGCCTGATTCTTGGAGTAAGCCTGCACAATTATTCAAATCCCAGCTTTTAGCTACAGCATACACCTCGCCATGAGGCTATGCCTCTGTAATCTTGCTTTGGTCTTGCATGTCAAATGGAATTAACTCCCATAAGAAATGTATGCGAAGACAACCCAAAGTGTCTAATCCTACTGCTGTCTTAAATTTCTGAAACTCAGACCTGTCATCTTTTTCTATAGCTTTGTTGAAGTTCTCACTTATGCTTCAGTCCATCCAAAGATGAAGTTTAGGGAAATTTGCATTTTTATATATTTTTCAGTTGTGCACTCCTGTGGCCTTTTCACATGTTCCCTTTGTAGAAGTATATTTTTTTTTTGCGCTCAAGTCCTGTTTTATACTCAGAGGAATGCCTGATGGAGGTGGATTCAGTTGCTTTTACCTGGCAGTATACAAGTTTAAGCATACAGAGCACTGTGCTCCTTGACGATGCTCATGCCGCATGGGTGTGTGGAAATAATGATATCATTATGACTATACCTTAACGGCTCAGCCTAGCTAATCACAAAACCTAATTCTGACTCGATTAAATCTCAAATAGCATTGCTGCTTTCTTCATGAATAAAGTGCTCGCTGAAATTAGCTTTGCTTAGTGTAACTACACTGTTTGTGTGTTGTACTAGAAGTAGATTAGCTTTCAAAGCAGCCTTTCCGATGTGTCTGTCTTCTGCTTCTGCTGTTCTCTAGGGGGCATGCTTTCAAATTTCAACTAAAAAATGCCTACATTTTAAATAATGAAAGGAGGAAAAAGCAAAGCATTATCAGAGAGAAACTTAATTTTCCACTTATTCAATCAAATATCAACCAGATCTGATTAGGGGTGGCCAATTTTAGATGAACCAGGCAAAATACATTTACATAGGTAGTCCAGTTTCAACATAATTTCAGTAAAAAGCAATTACAAAATTATAGTCAGATAGAAAGCTGGTTCTTCTAGTTGTCTTGGCTAAGTGAGGTTGGAAGGGTAAAACTGTAACTTATTGTAGTGGATATTTAATAAGTGGTAAGCCACAGCACTCTCCACTTGAAAGTTAATTAAGGCCGTAGAATGACCATACTTGTACAGCAAATATGTTAATGGGTTAGCCATGGTAACTGTCACAACAAAGCCCAGCAAAAAATAATGGCTTTATGCATCGTTTTTGCAGATAGTTACATCTTGTAAAAAATGCTGTTGTATTTCATTTTGCTCTGTTTTGTTTTCACAATTTTGGGAAATAGTGTAGTAGCTTTTAATTTGGGAACTGCTTAATGTCACTAAGCCTCTGAGACTGGAATACTGAGGTGCAGAAAAAGGTTAAAATATTTGCTATGTCCTGGCACCGTATAAACGTCAATAAATAGTGCACGTCACCAAGACTTTCTCCTTATATAGTATATTTAGGCGGGCTGTGTGGCTTTTAGGGAGTACAATTCAGCTCAAAAAGCTTGAGTATTTAATGTATGAATGTAATTGCTGCATTATTTTTATTGCTGTTGAATAGTGAACTCAGTGGCAAACAGGCTATCAATTGACTGTTCTACTTTAAGTGGATTAAATCTTAAATTTTCTTCCAAGAAGTCTCCTCATTCAGAGTATGGTCAATTCTGGCCTTTAGGGTTGATTTACATGCTCAGTTCCCATGAATTTTGAACTACTTTAGCAGTCTGTGTGAGGATGAGGCAGGGGAGCATTTTGGTTTGGGATTTCCTGCTCCCCTCCCCAGCTCTGTAGCCCTTATTTCAAGAAGCTTGAAAAGCTTCACACTGGAAATTACTAAAATATTTTCTGTGGGGCATTCACTAAAATACTTGGTACGTCTCTCTTTCTTGTTATTAAACTGATCAGGACAACCCTCAGAATTTATAAATGGATATAAATCCACTGAAGTCAGATAGTGAGGGTTTTGCTTCCTTGTATCTACTAGTCTAAAAACATAGGATGAAATTAATATATGGAGTACTGCTGCAGCAACATCGTGTAGTCAGTAAAGGAAATTTTGAAAGGTATTTTTCAGCCTCTTTCCTGTTATGTTTCCTTAATATATTCCTTGATTACTTACACCATTACAGTGAGAAATCTGTTGAATTTTGCAGCACGTTCTATTACTGTAAGGAATTTATACATATTTACCCATAGAAATTAATTCTGTGCCGAAACATAGCATACATTCTCTTGATACAGCTTTCACTATTAATCAGCTGCTGCTTTGCTCATACTTCCTAGGAAGAATAAACACCTTGCCTTTTTCCAACTAAGGAGCTCCTTTTCCCCAGGAGACATTCATATCGTTGTCCCTGGCTCTAGTCAGGAAAAGAACATGGAAATCTATCAGTAGAACTTGTTGAATTGTGGGGTTTTTTTATGATGAAATATTTTCCATCAGAAAACTCTGTTTTGTTGAAATTGAACCTCTCTCTAGGAACAGGTTGGATTTTAACAATATTTTTAAGAAAAGCTTGCAATAACATAAAAATAAAAAGATTTTGAGAATGACAGTCTGTTAATTTTCTCTGCTTTTGGAAGGCCTGGCTGTTTCTCCCAGCAATAGATCCTCTCCCTGCAGCCATCACAGGCCCAGCTGAGCAAGCAGCAAGGAGGCTTGTCCCTAACTGTGTATCTCTGGCAAGGCCTGGGACAAGTCTGTCAACTTTTAGTCTTCTGGTGATCTCCTCACTGCTATGCTGATGTCGGACACCTTGCCATGAAGTTAGAAACAATGGGAGATGTGATTTTAAAACTTTGCTGTCATGGACTGTGGCAAAGGCCACCTTTGCAGTCTAGGGACAGCTGAAGAAAAATGATAACTTGTGAAGGGTTAACAGAAAATGAAAACTACCCTTCTAACTGCAGTACATGGAGAAATGTGATCAGGTTGGCAAATGATGGTACGTGTAAGTGGATGGCCCGTTAGGGGTAACTAAGAAACCTGGCTAATAGGAAAGGATCTTAAGGGAATATGTAATTATGAAGGTTGAATTAAGTGAGGGAAGAATAAAACTGTGTTTGGACAGTAGAAATGATAGCAAGGCAGAAGGGAGAAAGAGCAGTGCATGTTTCAAGCAGCTGAAGAAAAAACAGAAAAAGAATGGTAGGGAGAGGTGGGAATATTTCCAGGTCGTCATGTCAGTGCAAGTGAGTAAAACGAGGCCTAGCTGTTACACTCCAAGAAATGAGGCTGTTGTCAGCTTTGCTCAGTTAATGAGTGATAGATACCGTGTGAAATCAGAAGTTGGACTTGAAACAAAACTGCTTTTGTAGAAGCAGTTTTGAGGCACAGCATTACACACAACAGTGCGGCGTATGGGGTGAATGGCAATTACACATGATGAATTCCTGGCCAAGAAAGAGCAGTAGTAAAAATGTAGAAATCTTATTTGAAATGGGAGAGTGATGCCTCTTTGCAAAAAGTTTCGGTGGTTTGGGGGTCCCTGACTGACAAATGGGAGCTGTTGAAGTGTATGGTAGCCCTTGCTGTTTGTCCAACTCCTAGCTATCCACCTATTGGGGTGCTCAGCTCAGCATTGTTGGTACCCCAAAACAATGTTGCTTTCTCTTAATATACAGCACTTCAACCCCTGAAACTCAGAAGTTGAGTCATCCCTGCATCAAGGCTGAAAGGAGTGAGGCAGAGAGCTGGGTGCAGTTGTATCCCGTTGTCCCGATCCTATTCAGTCTTGGGTAAATTTCCTGTTCTTCAAGCATTCCCTGGCTAACACAGCTTTTCAGATAGTGAACAAATTGTTCAAGACCCCATGTGACATGGGCCATGGGAGACAGGAACCTTGTTAGCCAAACCCGGCTGTCTGTGAAGACCATAACTTTGTTTCTCCTCCGAGATTGCTCGCAAGTGCTGCAGAAATTTCACATTCTTTCCTTTCTTCCAAGTTGCTCTTCTAATACAGGTGTCCCAGGCCTGTTATTGATCTTACTCAACAGTTAGCTGAAATCATGGGCACAGGCACAAAATGTTATGGGCTGTAGTTTCATTACTATGTCAATACTGCCTATACCCTTGGATCACCTCCTTCTCTGATATTGTGTCTTGGTGAAGCTGAGGCATACCTGAAAAGTAGCTGACTTGAGATTAATGTGGTCAAAGCACCTTTGATGCAGGTTCATGAGCAGAAGTGTTTGATAAACTTGGATGCACCATCTCAGCTAAAGACCTTTGCGCAGTGATCAGTGGGTTGCTGTGTTATCTTTTGCAGCTAGAATATCTGCTTCTCGGTTCAGCTTGCAAAACAATTACACCGTGCCCTATCAAAAAATATCCTCCAATATGTGAGTAAGCTAAGTGACTGCATTTGCAAAAATGTGGACAGAAAGCGATTCTTTGCAGCCCTTAGTTTACATCAGACATAAACGTAGATGGGTGAATAAAATTGTTGCAAACATTGAAGTTCTTCCTTCATCACCCTTTGAAAGTTTATGTCACATACTTTATAAAGTCTCAGTGTTCAGACAAATTGCTCTCTCTGTACGATATTGGGTAAGGATACCATATAGTTCCCCCCATGTGAGTGTCTCTTGTCTAACCAAAAGCTGTTTGGAGGAGGCGATGCCTCTTAATGCATGCTCCAAGACCAGTGTCCCACTTTTGCCTGAGACCTTGAGATGCCAGTGAAATACAGGTAATGATTGCAGCCATGCATGAATGATTCAGTTCTGATTTTTTGAAAAAGGTGTTTCATTTTACTATCTCATTCAAGAGCAAGGAAGCAAAAATGGGCCAGTTTAAGGAAATGAAGCATAATCATGGACCTTAAACACCTTAGCACTGAGCCCATTGCTGACAGAGGTTTGAATAAGCTTCATACTTTCTCAAGAGGTATCCAAGGGCTGCTGCAGGGACGGGAGAGCCTGATACCTTGATCAAAGTTGTGTTTTGGTCTCAGATGACTTGGGGATTCTTCTGGAAGTTTAGTGTTTTAGAAATGTGTAATGTGACTGTTTTGTTAACCCAGATAGTCTACATATAACTATTGATTCAGTGATTCCACTTTATTTTAAGCTGGAAGATATAAGGCCAGTGTGTCACACTGGAAAATATGTATTGAAATATATATGGAAAAATATATCCAGTCTTCCTAAAGAATAATTTTAAAATAATCCATTATCTTGTTTTCGAAGAATTCACCCTGCAGGACAAGCCCCAGGTTGTTCTGAAGGACAGAATGCATCCTGAGTAACAGCTTGAATGAGAACTACAAAACAATTTCCCTAGGGCTAATAATTTAGACAATTGAATTTTATACTCCATAAATATGTCAGATGTCCTAGACAAGTGGTAATTTCTCTGTTGTCTTCTTTTTGCTGACTGCATCCCTCTTGGTCCTTACAGAAAGACCTCTGAAGATTGTGGCTGAGGAATGGAAAGGTGCAGGGAACTTGGGCAATAACATTTTTGTAATACTATCTACCGAAAGAGGAAAATGGTTGTCTTTGCAGCTATCATGCTCTCATGCATTCTGTGCCTTCACCTCTGGCTGACAATTTTTAGATCAGTGTTTTGTGGTGTTTTCCTGTGTGTTGAAACTTTTTCAGCAGTGTTAAGTCACCTCATTTTTTGTACTTTCGCCACAGCCTCCCCCCGCCCCCTATGAATCAGCTACAGAGCTGCAGATTTATTCTGCCCATAATCAGTTTCTGAGTCAGTTTGGGTGACCTTGATTCCAGCTGCAATTTTGTGACTTCTGTGTCACCGCTTCACTTTTCTTTGTGTTTCCCTTCTCACCCTTTCTCTGCCTTGCCTGTTCAAGACTATAAGTGTCTACCTTTCCCTAGGATTTTTCCATACAGGATATAGCCTGGGGTATTATTGTTTAATATGCTAATAAATGTGTGTATAAGTGTGAAAGTGTGTGTGTCTACAGTAGCAGAAATATCCCAAATCCTTTCTAGGCATGTCAGAAGTCAGCCCTTTGCTTGAAACTGCTTACATTTACAGAGTCTGCTCCTGCAGTACAGCACGTTGTGCTGACTCCTGGTCTTGATTGGAGAGCTCTAACCACGCCCGTAGGTTTCTCTGTGCCATCCTTTCGGAAAAGTAGTTGCTGGATGCACAGTAGTACAGAAGAACAATACAAAGCGGCAAATGTGGTTGGTTTGGTTTTTGTTTTTAATTTTTTTGGGAAGAAAAACCCACCAAAAACCAGCAAAGCAAAACAAAAATTCCAACATCTGTCCATATGCATTGTTTATTCTCACGGTGTTGCCTGCTTGTTTTCGTTTTACCTAGGTTGTTTGCTTAAAAAGGCCCTCACAAACTTTTGCTTTGATTCCAAGTTGGCTCATTTAGTGCAACTCTCTAAAGCTTGCCTTTTATCATATATTGCTTTCTTGATTGTTTAAACTCTCAGTGCTCCAGTATCTAAATGTATGAGCATGGTCTTAAGATGATGGTCTCACTTTCAAATGGGAGTATCAAAAACACTTAGCAATGTGCTTCCAAAGCTTGCAAAGTGATTTTTAAATCCTGTGATAGAAGCTATCTATTATAATCGTGCCAAGTACTATTATTAACGTCTTCAGCCTCTCCATTCTGTTTTTGCTCAAGCCATGCCCAAGAACAATTAGCTGTTTGTTTGACCCACATTATAACATCAGCTCTCCATTATGATAACAGTGGACTGACTAAGAACAACACATAATCTTCAGATTTAATGGGGCAGAAGACTGCAAAGGGCCAAACCCATCTTGATAAAATGCCCTTCAGTCAGCAACTCTGTGCAGAGGTGGATCTGGCACAATGTGATTTCTATTGCTGTATCTAATTATTACATGAACATATAGGACAAACATCAACGACATTGCAGCAGATTAGTCATAAACTCTTGCTGAAGGCAGCAAATACTTGGGGGGGGACTCAGCATCACCGTCTCTGTCTTTAGGGGAGCCAAAATGATTTTGTCCTGTCTGTTGGTGTGCATGCAAATGAGAAATGAAGAATTTGAGGAAGAGGGAACATGTATGCACACACTTCTCACCTGCTATGCTGTTCTTCATTAAAATTATGTATGCAGAGACTGTTGCTTTTAGTGGTCATTGGTAGCTGACCAGTATAGCACCACATCAGTGGATGGACACGATACTGAGGACAACATGGTGCGTGGTATATACTAATTTTCGGGGTAGAACTGTTGGTATGAAACACTGTAGATGGAATTGCCTCTTGTCTTATCTAAACCGTGTTTGTAAAACATAACCTGCGAATACATTGCATTCTGAGATCCTGTGGCTTAAAATATATATATTGGTCCGAAAAATGGCATCACATTATCTGTTTTATGCTTCTACTGAATGCAGAACACATCCTGCTAAGAAACAAAAAGGAGATGCATTTATTTTCAGGCATAGGACTTTGCAACCACTTGGGAAGAATATTCTTGATTGAGAACCAAAACATTCCATGATGCTTAACAAACCTGCAAATTGAAAAATCAACATCTGCCCTGTGTAGCAACATAGCAGAAGAAAGACCTATAGCCTGAAAAATTCAAAATATTCCTTAAATTATATTTCTGCACATTTTCAAAATTACTACTCTCTGAATCAAAAGTCTCTAGCTGTTTTTATCTGAGAGCATATGTTGTGTTGATAGACAATATCTCAGCCTGTAGTTGTACATGAAAAGCCCTGCTGCATAACATAATGGACAGTCCTTTGAATGCGAAGCTGCATCTCAGTGAATGCTCCTATAACAATATTTTAAAATAAATGATATGCATCATTAAATCGCTGAGGACAACTAACTCAATTGTAGAAAACCCACAACTCCTGCAATCGCACTTACAGTTCTTATTTGAATCTTTTAGTTTTCGCCTGGGCAGCCAATGGAAGCGAGCAAAGCGCAGCCCGCATTCAAACAGATGAAGGCACTGCTCTAAAAGAAACGGAGAGAAACCTGTGATTATGTAGTTACCGTAATGCTGGCTGCTCACTTAATGTCTGCATGGGATTTTTTTTGCTGTTTCCCTTATTTACATATCACAGACATGTCTTTATAAAGTTACTTTAAATAATTTATTAGATTGATCTTTTCAAAATTCTGCTCAGGCTAGGTGTCATTAGGAAAAGTTATTTAAACTTATTTAAAGGTTTGTGCCTGAGTAGGGCATTTACCTGCCTCACTGCTGATATTCTAAAAATACCTCCATGTCCATACTATTATCCATTCTTCACGTCCAATTGCTCTGTTATGGTAATAGTCAGAAGCACACCATGTAGTAATTACTTACAGCTGACTTAAGAAAAGAATATTCAACTCCCCCACTGTTCCACTAGAAGGTCTTTATGCACTATTAACTCATTCCTGTTTATTAATACTCTACTGGTAATTCTGGCTGCTGCTTTTTAGGTTTGTAATAGGAGGACTATTAAACAGCAATTATTGACCATATGGGTTAGTGAATATTTGTGGTGGTTGTTGGGTGGATGTTTTGTTAGGGTTTTTTTTAAGCTGTTTTTAAGGAGCCACATCACAATATAGCGGTGCAACTTTACATCTGCCTGGGATTAACAGCTTTGGCAGCATTCCCCACCTAGAAAATGTAAATTCTATATTTCAGATATATCAGCTGAAGCTGTGAAAATAGAGAACAATTTAAAAAACATGAAAACATTGTGCCAGACAAAGTGAAAATCTTTGTCGTCTTCCCCCCCCCCCCCCCCGCCCTTTTCCCCAGCACTGTATGGTTTGATCTTCTTTCTTGTCCATCCATCTTTCTGTTTCTCTTCTTTGGGCATTTTTTTTTCAGTTTTCTTGTCCTAGAATTTAGAAATGGTCAAGTGTAAATTTCAAACTAACAAAACTTCTAGAAAAGTGTGAAGTATTGCGCTTTTAAGAACTAGAAATCTGCTTTCCTCAGTAAGCTTGCCTAGTGAGAAGGTTCAGGAGAGACAAAATTACAGCAATTATCTCTCAAATAGCTGGGCTGAAAAAAGGTGTCTTCCCCCTCCACCCCCACCCCCCTCCCCCCTTCATCTCCTGCTTTTTTTTTTCTCTCTGTCTATTCCTTCCCCCCCACCCCCGCCCCGCGCCTTCTTAAAATCTAACTGTAGTTCCTGCCTGAGGCAGCAGCAATAGCTGTCACTCGTGCAGGTTTGTAGTGATGACTCCTCTTTCCACTGCTCTGCACTGGGAAGGCCAAATCACAGGCCAAAACAGCTTGCAGTTTTGGCATCTTCTTTCATCGTGGTGGGAAAATAAACCAACTGAAAGATGGGAGGGGAAAAAGCGTTGCTATAAAGAGAGCTAAGTGGAAGGAGAATGCAAGACTTCAGTAAGGAAAGAAGGTGGAGCAGCAATGAGAAAGTGTAAACAGAAGTGTAAGATGTGGTATATGAGAAGAAGCGTGAATTCTAGAAAAAAGTCAGTGCATCTTGGCTGCAGAGGGCAGAATGTGAGGCTGCCATTCCAGGCCCTGTTATTGCTTTTCTCCTTGTGCCTTAAGAGGCAATTCTAACAGCAAGAAACAGCGTGGCTTTGGAAGCGTTTGGAAGCTGGTGAATTCTGCAGGACATAAAAAGTTCTAACCAAAAATTATTTGGTAGGGGAGTTGATTTTCAATACAAAAGCACTGTGCTACAAGCTAGTATTTTTCAAAGTATGTTCTCATTTCTAAATTGTGTTTGGGATTGTCTCTAACACCACTGAAGAAAAGTCAAACTTTCAAAACCAGTTGCTTGTGTTTGCCACAAGAATGTTCTTAACCCTTTAATACTATTTTTACACTCTCGTAGTTCTCCTGCTTGCGTGTGTTTGTCTTGGATTATGAGTCTCAGCTGTGTCAGTGTGGTCTTCTGAGCTGATGACCAGTAACAAGTCCATTTAGACATAATTGTGGGCACAGTTGTTTCTGATGATCATTGCACCATTCAAAAATCTTGGCAATACTAAAATAACTAACATCAAAAGTAATTAGTTTGGAATTTCAAAACTGCTACTTTATTGCTAACAAAACACACTGTTTCTTTTTATTTTTCTTTCTTTTCCTTTTTTTTTTCTTTCAAGTTGAAATGCTTTCTCGGTCTAAGAAAACAAATTAGAAAAGATGGTTAGGTATGATGTCATCATGCAAGTAGTTTCTAACTTGGTTCCAGTATTGACAAGTTGTGTTCTCATAATTTACTGCTTGGCCTGTCGAGATACAGAGGTCTTTAGTGCAGTCACATATATATCAGGCTTACGCAGGCACAGAGGTGTGCTAACATCGTACTAGAAATAATTACGTAACAACAACAACAACAAAATCTGCCCAGCTTCTGGGCTGTTAAAACCAAAATAGAGGTTCTATTCTGTTCACACCTATCATATCAGAATGCCAAACCCTTATTCCTTCTAAAAATAAACATCACATCGTGCAGGTTTTTTGTCCTATATTGCTGCCTGAGTTTTCGTTATAAAATTCGCATGTGGTGTATTACACCAAAAGTGTTCTGTCCTTCAACAATTATTGCTTGGAAGGTGTGTATTTTTTCATAAAAGCCAATGCACCTCAGCGTGATGGCTTTTAGGTCCTGAACGTTGCAGATACTTTTTTTTGTCCCAGATGGCAAAGCTGAGGAAGAACTGAAGGGATGTGCCCTTGGTGGAGAAGCACGGGACTGGTGTAGGTGGGAGGTCCTTGCTCATAGACTTTATCTTGCCTGAAATAGTTGCATGACACTGGTAGGAGTCTGTTGAGAGACATTAGGCAAGGGGGCAGAAGGTATAAAAAGGTGACATTGAATTTATTGCTTAGCAATATGGGCTAGTTAATTTTCTTTATGTGCCTGGCATATTTGCCATGCTGCCAGACTTTTTTTCCTGTATAGATTGTTATTTAAAATCCTTGTTCAGGTGGATAGGCACCATTTCAGGTTTGAAATAAATGAATAACTGGGAATCATGAGTGAGATGGCCCCTGATGGACTGCAGGGCTGCAGCGGGTTTCCGAGTATGGACCACATCCAAAATTTATATTAGACTGATGTCAGAGCCATCAGGAGGCTGCCACAGCTGCCGGGCATTGAACATCAGAGATTTGTAAGGGCCTTACCTCTGAATCCCCAAAAGAGAGCTGAGTTTGCATCAGTTAAATAGCTTGAGTCTTTCATCCCTGATTTAAACCTGCCCCAAAATAGTCAATTATATTCTAATATGAGAATGCTCGGAAATTGTATTTTTACAAGATAAAATTCCAGGTTAAAACTGACCATGCTACTGGTATGTAGCTTAGTCAATCTGGTAAATTAGTAGAGCATGATATTCTTAGAGAAAGTGGAGTGTAGAAGAGCAATCCCTGAACATGCTCAAAGAAAAATGTGCGAGTGATTCAGCTCTTCTCGCTATTGCAAGGAAGAGATTAGAGGTGTGCCACTTTGTCAGTTCATCTTCTTAACTCATAATATATTATTTATTACAAGGATTTGGTTTCTTAAGCCTGTCTTCTTTTTTTCTTTTAAGATATCACTGACTATTTGATCTTGAGGGCTTATTTTTTATTATGATTATTATTATTATGTACAGGTATGTGGGGATGGAAGGAATTTAGGCTACAACAAACCCCAAGCTTTTTAACATATGGAGTATCAGTGTTTTCATCTTGTTTTGTCACTTCTTACACGTCGTGCTGATGGTGTGATTGTGGTTGGTTCGAGTACATCTGGGGTACCCTGTAGCCTTGCTTTCCAGGGGCTTTCTGACTCTGTTAAAATTTGTTTCTCCCTTTTCTGGTATAACCAAGCATTAACTCTCAGGGTGAGATGTAAACTGATATGCCATCTGTATATTAAATGATTATGTCTCACCTTAAAAACCCAGTGTTAGCCAGGCTTGTTGCACTGCAAACCCCGCCTCTCACGGCCCCAGCGCCGCCCCGCCTGTATCTCTCACACATATGCGTGTACACACATACACACGTGTGTGCACAGCTCTGGGATATAGCTTTTTTCTTGAGGGCACCATGCAGCCCCAGTGAAGGTTGTGGGACGCTCTGGGATTGTGTTTGCACTTGTGAGCACGTGGATGCTGTGTCTCAGAGCACCAAGCAGCTCCTATTTTTGTGTCTGAAGTAAGCTGTGTGAACAAGGAGCAGGAGGTGAAAATGGACCAAACAGCTACAGAATACTTTCAATGCTTTTTTTGAAACCTGCAGAAAGCAGCTATGCATATTCCACCAGAAAATGGTTTTGATATTAAAAGAAAAGAAAAAAAAAGAGAAAAAAAATCATGGGGTGTTTCATGTTATGACTGAGCTCACATATCAGGAGTGTGTCTGAGGGAGGAAGAGCAACGGAGCACATTTCCCACAGAAGCGTGTGCAAGAGGAAACCCCGGTGGCTGGGGCAGGGTGGGAGAATTTGGTAGAACTGCTTTGCAGAGCAGCAGGCTTTGTGTTGCCGGGGGTGTGACTGCAGGTGTTACATCAGCTACTCAAACTGCAGATGCACAATGACTTCTCATGCAGTAGCATACTTACAGGAATGAGGATAATATCAGACCTATTGGATAATTAAAGAATTTAATTTTCTATGGCTAAAACTCTTGGAAAAGGAAGTGGCCTGTTAAAATGCTGATTTTCCCATCCCTCATCTAATATCCAAAAAACATTTTACAGGAAAGTGGGAACTCCTAGTGACTTCCAGCAGAAGGTAGCTACTGTTGAATCACTTGGTCTTCGTTAGCAGTTTTCTTTTGGGGAGGCAGCGCTGCTTTGCACTTCTGCCCTCTGACACAGCATTTGTTCTTGTTCCTCAACATGGTCAGTGGGGTTGAGAGTGAGCAGCATGGGGTCTGCTGAAGGAAAAGCAGAGGAGACAGTCACTTCAAACTGGGACATATGGTGGTTCTACTGTGATGCTCATACAGCCTGTTAGCTAAACTGCTTTAGACACCTTGAATTCATTTGACAGGGTTTGAATGTTAACACATGTTTTGTTAAAAGAAAAAAAAAAAGATCTTAGCACAAACCAGCCCCTTTTTGTAAAAAAAAAAAAAAAGAGTAAAATTTGTGATAAGACCTGTTTTGCTTTTTAAAAAAAAACCACCAACCCAGCCCCCCAAACTTACTAGCCAGTAAACCAATGAAAATATTAACATTTAACATTATTCAGGTATCTTAATGGGGGGCAGGTGCATTCCTGACATAGCTGGTGTTATAGGGTAGATTTGTGCATTTGTCAAATGTTTAGAAGCAGCCTTTCATTTTAAAGGAAAGGAAGCCTTGTGGAAAAAGTGACTTGTAAGGGCTAAAATAAAAAAAATAAGCAAATTAGACAGGAATAAACTTGCTGTGTGGTTGGCAATGTGAGAGCAAAACTGTCATGACTTTGTTCACTTCCCAAAAAGGTAATCTGAGTATGTTTAATTAAAGGAATTGGACTGTCTCATCACCTGAGTTAGACATAAGAAGTTACTAAGAATAATAAATGACAATGTAGCAATGTGACATATCCCCATTTTTTTCTCTTTTTGCCCCTCTCTCACCAGACTTGATGAGAACAGAAGAAGGAACAGATGGTGGCACCATCCTGTCTCAGCACCAGATACTGCCCTGGAGTTGTATATGGTGCAAAAAGCACCCCCGTGTGGAGAAGCAGATAGCGCTTCTGCAAAGTGTAAGTGTCTGCTCTGTTACATTCCTTTGAGAATAAACCCCATGACGATAACAACAAATAACCCCCCCATGTCTTTCTTAACTGGAATTTTCAAATTCCTTCCTAAACGTTGTTTTGAGATGAGAGAGGAGTATCTGCTTTATGACTTGCTATGGCCATTTGAGATCTGCACTTCCTTCCCTGTCTGCTGTTCCACCCTTTTGTCCTTCCTTGCACTGACTGAAACATCTTGGGTTCATTTTTCATAAGTTTTGATAAATCTTTCATAATAGATTTTGGGTTTTGCAGCTTAACGATATCGAACTCTTCCTAAGATTTATTGTCAGTTTCACTTGACCTGGGGGTTAGAACTTACAACGTTTGATGGAATTTGTTGCAGAATCAGGGAATGTTGTGAAAGTTGCTATTTTTGGTTTCTTTTTTGCCTTATCAAGAAACTATAGCTTTTAAAAAATGAAATGATAAATAATGTTTTCTTGGATATTCAAAATATGATGAGTGTGTGTGTTTCATGACCTTTGGTTTCTGGACAACCTGATTTGTACTATTGCCGATAAAAAGATGCAAAGACATCCAAGGTTTTCAGCTTTTAGAGTTCCTTAAAAAAAACAACCTCCCACTGAAGGTGTAGACTGCCACAATGGGAATTTAAGCCTCCTGGTAATCAGCTTCCTATTCATAGTTACCTTTTACAGACCCTGTTGAAGGGTTCACAGACCCTTCCAGCCTTTCTGGAAACACTGCTCTGTACAACCACATGTGGTTGCAAAGAGGGCAATTGCTGTATTGGAGCTGGTGCGGACCAAATGTTTATAGGAGATAGGACTGGTGTTGGCCCAGGGTCTTTTTGTAAAATACAGACTGGCTTGCCGGCTTCCTGCTGCAAGTTCCTGTTGCACACAGCAGAGGACTTTGGCTGTCCTACTGCTCTAGCTAACTGGAAGAGGCAGCCCCATAGAAGAGTATAGAAGAGGTGCAGCCTCACAAATGGTATTCATGCAAATGGGTCCAAAAACAAATTAAGTTTAGCAAAGAAAAGAAGTTTCATCAGTTAATGCAATAAAGCAGAGTCCTGGAGCAAGTCAATAATACTCAATTGACAGCCAGTCAATATTTGTACTGGATTAACTTTTCAAGGAATGTGGAGATTTCGGGGGGGTTTATGTAAACACTGTAAATAGGTTGGGACACTAAAGTATGTTTACAAATACCGCATGTCAGGTTGGATTAGAGTCACTTCCGGGGAGCGGGATTTTTCCTACCACAAAAGAGACTTTTACATCTTGTGAAACGAACACAGAGGTAAATTTTTTGTTTGTCAAATATATTCAAAAATGTAGCTGGGCAGATCTTATGGCAATGCTGCACAGAACGCTTCAAAGAACAACTTGTCTCAGGCCAGATTCGCTCATATTCTATATTTTAGATGGCACCATGGCTGCAACTTGATTAACATGAATGCTGTATGAATTGATTTAAATTTTCAGATTACTGTAATGGGAAAAGCTAGTAAGAAATATGCTTGTGGTACTTCCTCCTTGCTGAAGGATCAGGCAATATGCGTAGAGAAGACTGAAATGAGACCAAAATCTGCTAGTTCCTAACATCCGTAGCACTGTAACACTGGGCTCTATCCATTTGCTTACAAGTCTTGCAGCTTTTCAGTGGCATGCCTAGCACCCACTTCTAGCCAATATAAAAAATGATTTACTGTTTCCAAAACTGGAATCAAAGTGGACAAATATTTCACATAGAAAGTACAGTTATTTACCCTAGAGTGGCTGTTTTTTCAAGATCATGTCCACAAATTTCCTTGACTTGCTTCCTTATTAAAAGGCTCTTGAATAATTTCAAGATTCCCAGTTTTCCAGAAGTTACTGAGAGCGGTTTGGCCTGTCCTGCCTGTCCCCCAGGCATGGAAACAAGGGCAGGCAGAAGGTGCGCTGCCTAGGTGGGCAAAATAGCCCAAGCAATTCTGGTCTCATGTATGTGAGGCACATGCATAGCACTGTTGAAATCCACACAGGTAACACATCACTAAGGACCTCCCTTGCTGGAAAGTAGATAAGTGCATTTTATTCCTTTTATTTCTCCTGCCTTTTCTTTTTTCTGTTACAAAAGGTAATTAGGCCATAAACAGAGGTCTGACAACTAATTTTAGCTGAAGCAAAATTAATAACATAAGCAACAGATAATTTCAGCTGAGCAAAATTAAAAAAGATATATTTTAATGACATTTTAAAAACACAAAATCTAATTTTTTTCTTTCTGAACTTATCATACCTACCTATTTTGATATATGTGGAGAGGCTCACTCATTTAGTAAACAAATGTTCTACTTCTGTATACTTCCTGCCTCAACAGCAGGCCTTGCTGGTCTTAGCCTGCGCTACAAAGTTGCTTTTCATTTCCTCTGTCTTGTTCTCTGGTTCCTTTCAAAGAAGAAACGATCTGAGGGAGAAGACATTGCTTTTCTTACTCCTAAATTTTCATTGACATTAATAGGAGTCAGGTGGCCAAATCCCCGCACACAGCTTTGAAAATTTAACTTTTTCTTTCTGGGCAGATTCTTACATTGCTGGAGTTGTGAATCCTCTGAAAAGATATTAAATATGCAACCATACCATGTCAGCAGTGCCCTGAGAGTTTATCTACAAAATTATCATCTACCTTCCAAATCTATAACCCTAAAATATTTATTGGTTAAAAGCTAGTGCATAGAGATTAAGACAGCACAGCAGCAGATTACCCTACTCAAATAAAAAGACTATTAACAGAGCTGCTCCCAGTCCTGAAGATGTTGGTTTGAAATACAGATGTCTTAAGTGAAGTGCTATGTATGTCTCTTTTTTTGAATGCATTTTTGAATGCATTTAAATAAATTACCAAATAGAAAGAAAGCAGAGAAAACCCCCACACATCTCAGATAGTAAATTTCCATTTATAATAAAAATATTTTATGCATTCCAGTAAATAGTTGGAACTTTTAAAGATCTTTTCATTGGATAGTGAGAAGTGGAGCGCGGCATTCTCGGCCTAGAGAGCTCCATAGGCGCATGTGTGATTTTAAACCTGTGATTGCGCGCGTGTGTGTGTGTAGTAAAAGATAGAAACGGGCTAACTGCTTGAGGGCAAAGTGTCGTACCAAAGCCAATATTTCTGCTTAAAGAGACCTCATTTTCAGTCCATATTTTATTGTTTGGGGATAGTATTTCTAGAGGGTGGATTTCAGATGGCAAAATTTAAGGCAGTATTTGTGAAAAAACATGTCTTATTGGCTGTCTGGGGCCAAAACAGTCAGGTTAAAGGGTGCAGGGGTCTGCACAGGTAGCAAGTGTCTCACGTGCAGCGTACGCAGTCTGCTCAAACCCAGCATGACAGATCAGAGCCCCAGACGCTTAGTTTGGTTAGGGGCCCTAGGATCCATTAGAAGATTGGCCCTCCTTTAAATGAGCGCAGGTTCAACTGGTTTTGAGTTTGTCACAAGCATTTTATTTAGCATTGAAGGCCATGTGCTTATTAATGTTCGGTAAGAGGAAGCTACTGGGAACACTACTTGGAAAAGAGCGACATTTGTCACTAAAGCTTTTAATGTAGAAGGGGAATTTTTATCCAGCCAAAGGCTGAGTTGTGGTTTATCCTCTTGAAAGAATTTCCCATTGAGTGACGGCTAAGCACAGATTGAGCTAATAACCCATGCCCTAGGTTATTGAAGTCATGGAGACAGGAGGAGAAAATAGGGTGGGTAATGTATTAATTTTCATCCGTTATGGACAATACTATTAAATTACTGATTCTTATTGAAATAATGTGTCACCAATTAATAATGTAATTTCAACTTCCTAAACTTTCCTACCTAAAAATTTTGATTTAAAAAGAAAAGATTTAAGAATGTGCGACAAAGGTTTTTGCAATATAACTAATTGGTATGGAAGTCTTTTATTTTTGTTTTTGTTTTAAACTGCACCTAATTTTAAGTCACAGTGTAAATGAGGTTTTAAAAGTTTTTAACAGTGATGTAGATAAATTTGGAATTAAAATTGAGATCTGAAATGTTGTGTTGCTCGACTTTTAAAAATAAGTTCCCTTCTCATCTGCAATTAAAATGTCTAAAATTTGCATAAAATGTGTGAAATTAGAGATAATTGAAATACAGTAGCTATAAATATGTCTACTCCATTTGAAAAAAAAATAAAATGTCCACTAAAAGGGTGCGAAAGCCGTACCCCCTTCTCTTGTTTCTCACATTTGGATCTCTGGCATTTTTCTCACTTTTATAGCTAATTTTTATTGCAAAACAGTATGTTACATTTGTAGCAGTTGTGAGAATGCAGAATAGCCCCTGGCAGCTCTGTGAAAAACGGAATGTTAGGAACACATTTAGAAGAATACAGCTTTCAATTTCATCCACAGTGTTGATGTCGTGGGTTCATATTAAGTGTGATCTAACAAAAAAAAAGAAAAGAAAAAAAAAAGCAAATGTTATGGAAAATACTTTAAATAAGCTATTATTTAAAGTATATTCATTCTATCCTGTTTCTTATGTTTTCATAACATAGCAAGTTGTCATGATATGGTGTGTTGTCAGGGAGCGTGGTGAGAATCAAAACCCAGGTTAGCGCCGTTCCTTGGTACATGTCTTGAGTGCCAGCACTGCCGCTCGATCCACAGCTGCGCGTTTCTGCAACAGTACAAACAAACATGGCCCAGTTGGACCGTGCTGCAGCACATGCATGTAGGGGTCTGGGAGGGGACCCTTGAAGGAGCATTTGCCATTCCTGTATTGGAGAAGGACCACTAGGCTTGCATGCCTACGCAGGGAAGGTTTCGCTCGCCTTTCCACCCTGAAAGCCAGTGCTATTTTGCGCTTTTGCTGATGTCCATTTCCCAATAGTTGGTCAGCGTTACCGTCCGTCAGCCAGTGGGCAGTGCTAGAGGTGATGCCGTCTTCCCAGTGCAGTGCCATCCCCTTCACGTACTCTGATCTCTGCTGGCCCAGTGTGTTAGCATTCAGCTCTGTTGCCAGATCTTTGGTTTTTTGGCTGCAGAGCAAAATGCTACTGCTGTGCAGCCAAGTTGGCACAAGGAACTGTATCTTTCACAGATAATAGAACTGGAAAGACAGACCTCTACCGTATTGTCAAATTATACCTTGTTAGTGTGTGCTCTCATGAATGTCTGCCACTGGAGTAAAGGAGTATCTCACATACAAATTGTTAAGACATTTCTCTAACTCCAATCTTGGAACTCAGAAAAAATATTATTCATATAATACCCCATGCATCTTTTTTTAGTGAAATTGCATTGTGATGTCCTGTCATTTTTGATGCTGTGCAGTGTTTCTGTTACTGGGGAACACCAATCAACTTCAAAAGAGCTGCTTTGGTGTAGAAATGGGCAGCTATTCAACTACTCTGCATCCAACACAAATACCCACCGCAATTTGATGTAATTCACACAAAACTGAATTGGAAGGCCTAGGTGAAGGTTACTGCACTGATCCGTCAGTGCTCCCCATCGTATAATATTATTTCTGGAAACCCTGTTTTCTGGAGGCATTCCTTGCAGAGAGAATTATGCCAAAACAAAAGCGTTTACGTGCAGGTACTATCCTGAGGGTAACAGAAATTCAGTAGGCTATTATTTTAGCATGGATGGCTCCTTCAGTAGTTCCTCCCTGTTCTCTGTTGCAGTGGGTGTCACAAGAAACTTTGTGGCACCCTGGCTTGGTAATGTAATTGTTTCTCTACCCATCTGTCCCCCACCCCCAGTGTGTATTTATTAGTAAATCTCCATACTCTGCTCATGGTAGAGGTATGGATGTATACTGGACTCAGGTGCCTCACATGAAATCTTGCATGATTCCTGATTTGGGGATAAGAATTATGAGGAGGAGACAGATTTCCAGGATATATTTGAGGAGTGCTGAAACGTTAATGCATTAAGACTGAAACTGTGGGATTTAAATCACTACATTGAGTAGCATATAGTACAGAGAGATTGATCCCAGAAAAGTGCCAGAGAGGTTGTGTCTCATACAGGCCTAACCACTATGGAGTCATTCTTCAGAGACAGACCGAGTGACAGAAGAACCACAGCCTTACCTGCAAGGTGCCTCTTCATACGCACTTTTTTCTCTCCTTTTAAGTTGTCCTCAAGGAAAAATAAGAGCAAAAAGTCCCTATGCTTCTCACTGCACATCTACAGCACTTCATAAATAATAGTAGCTGTTTTAAAAGCAGGGGACAGGCAGAGGGTTACAATGGATGAAAGCTAGTTAGTGAGTTAGCTAGATAAATGCTTAAAAGAACAGCAGCAAAGATAATCCTGCATTTATTTCTGGGGGATTCACCAGATGACCCTTTTCTGTCTTTCCCTATCTGTGTTTCTTGAGAGTCTAAGTAGGGGCTACGCAGAAACCTGAAAAACAAATCTGCAAATTTGGGGTATCCCTACGATTTGTGATGGTCCCTCCTTTGGCTCGACATGTTCATTCCTGAACATCTGCCAAATTTTACGTCCAGCATGGAGCGGCATTGTGAGTGATCCGTTGCAGAGACTCTCCCCGGCACAGACAGACTAGTTCGCTCTAAACTTACTGAGTGACATGTGCAAAATTGATCATTTCAAGAGCCTTTTGTATAACACAAAACTTCAAGCTGAGAACCCAAGGCATTTCCTTTCATCAACCTGGTTCTAATTTGATCAAAGCACTGAAAAATTCAACTCGCCTTATTTTCTGTCCAGTTCTTTTACACTTTACAGCACATTATATATCAATCTCATATCCCTGAATTTTAAGAAGCAACCAGTTATATAATTGGATCAACAGTTGCCAATCACTCCAGCACAGCACTGCATTATTACTAAGCTGACTATAATTTTGATGCTCTTTTTTATTATGCATATGACTATATTATCACTGTATACATATTAGGACAGCTGAATGAGCCCCTTAAGGAAAATAAGGGTTCAAATAACATTGACAGGGTAGGTAGACTAACAGAATTGAGGATTGACCCGTTACAACCGTATTGCCTCACGGCATGTTTTCAGGAGAAAGGAAAAGAAAAGTAACTGTGTGCTTTCTATTAATCCTACTCACAAGTCAGAGTATTGCAACAGTGGCAAAGCTGACCATCTTGTATGCTCAAACATATTAAAAATCAAATCTGTTTTCTGGTCTCAAATGTAATGGGTCACATAAGAATTTTGCATAACAAAGATCTTTAAATCCCATCCCTTCACTCTCCAAACTCCCTCCCATTAGACACACGCACACACAAAAGTTCAAAACAAAGCCATTCTGGCTACTGCATGTGCAATGTACCTGCCTGGCTCATTGTGCAATTGTCATTTGCATGTGACAAAATCAAGAGCTATTTCATTTTGGTAATTTACACAATTATATAAGATTGTTGAAAATGTTAAGTAAATAATATTTTTCTTCCCTGAAGCCCGAGATGGTAGAGTTCTTTGAAAGACCTTGAATCTTGTCTCAGTAGTATCTCCGTAAATAAAACTGAGTGACAGCCTTTTAGAAAACTCCATGTTTTATACTATGAATTTACAGATAAGCATTGTTAGTCAAATAAGTATTTAATTCCCAATAGCCTGAATATTTCAATACCTTGTAGCAAACAAATAAATAGAATGTACACAATGGCAAACAAATTATGGAAAATATTCCATAGAGTTGACATATGAACTCATAACCTCTTAGGTAAAGGTGAATGGCTATTAATGTAATTTCATTATTATAAGGACCTCCCTCCTTTTTTTTTTGTTTGTATGCAATTCATTCGTATGCATTAGTTTGAAGGAATTAAACCTGTAAATCGTAGCTAGTCAGTAATAATAATATAAAGAAAACAGTATCATTTCTTCTGGTTTTGCCACGCCAAACTCAGCTGTTTACTGGTGCATACCTGTTTCTGGTTTGGCTTTTTGTCTCTCTTTTTCTCTCTACGTATACACACAGACACATACATATTTGTATATGGTTTTAGGTAAATATATGCTTTATATGAACGTATATAAGTTTACAATATAGACATTTTTAAAAAGTGCATTCATTTCATACATTGTACGTATGCGTAGGCACAGACACAGACAAAAGCGTACATGCATAAGAATGTAATGTCTCTCCTCAGCAGTCTGATTCTGTGCCCTACAGGACTCCACCAGGAAAGACTCAGGAGCAAAATGCATCTTTAAGCATTTCACTGTAATTAAAATTGCCCAGTAATTTTCGGACAAAGTGATAAAAATCAGGTGAGGAGATGCCTGCATTTGGTAGTCTGTGGGGTTTTCAGAAAAAAAATTACGGGGATTTTTTGTTGTTGGTTTGGTTTGGTTTGGTTTTTTTGTGGGGGTCAGTGTTTCCTTCATGTTGTATTTATTTAAATCGCAAATCAGAATAGCTGCCTGGCCCTTCATACCACTGTGTGTTGTACACAGGCTGATAAAATGAAATAAGTGGGCTTATCACTTTTGAAGCCTGTTCTACAGTACTGTATTTTTTCTTTAACAATTCATGCTGTGTTTTTAAGTAATGCAAGAACACCGCTTCACCATCTTCCTGTATAAAATTGATTGTTGCATGAGGAGCATGGTTATCTTCATCCACTGCTGTGTTCTTTCTTAAAAAAACCCAACAGCACACACCCCAGACAAGCCCCCATCCAGTTGAATAGCATGTGTATATGCAAGCATGTGCATGCAAACAGAACTAAATATATATCCTATGCTACAAATACCGAAATTGTATAATCCAAGAAACGAGCCCTGCGCCCTCTTCCTCTGCCCCACCCCCGCCCATCCCTAGGATAATAGGAGAATTGAAATTCCCATTTTCAGACTCACTACAGATTAATATGGTTCAGTGTAGATACTTATTTCTCTGATAGTTTCCCATGCATCTTCACAGTGAAGTAGATAGAAATTACTACAGCAGAATGCGTAAAGCAGATGTTATCCCATTAATTAGCTCTGGACCTGAGCAGGCTCAAGACTTTCCCATTTTCAGGCCGATAGGAATTGGTCCCAGTGAGCGTGCTCCATATCCGCATTTAGTATCATCTCATAAACAGCACTGAAAACACAGCAGGCCCTTGATGAAGATACATTAGCTTATTTCTAATTTAAAGTTATGTTGCTTAACCTTAATGTAATTGGTCACTGGTGACCAACTGTTTGTATAGCAAGTTGATGACCAAAGAGATGTAATAAATTATAAAACTTACTGCTTAAATAGAGAGAATGACTGTTCTGTTAAAAGCCTTGCATATAATAATGGTAAAATAATTACACCGCAAACAGAAGAGCCTTGGATCTGATAAAGCTAACAAAGTCTTTCAGATGAGGGTGTATAAAATATTTTTTTTCCTCTCAGTGCAGCACCTTATGTTGGCTGAATAGTCAACTTTCAAAGCCCAGCCTAATATTGATTAAAAATAAATTCGTGAATCAAGATACTTTCTTTTTGAGGGGTTGTGGGGATTAAAGTAATTAACCAATTTCTGTGGTTAAAAAGAAACAAAAGAAATTTGAACATATATTCTGTACACCAATTCAAAGTCACTGCTAGACATGTTGTAGAAAAGAGTTGATTAACTGGTAGAATAACCAGGCTAATAATCAACTATGGAAGGAAGTAATTGACACAACTTTAATGTTTAATAATGAATAGCATGCTGGGGCAAAATAAAGGGAAATCTGCTTTCTGAGAACCAGCTCAGACCTAAAATTTCTTAGGCCAAATATAGCAATTACCTGAGACTCCTGAACAGCTTCTGTGCTATTGTAGCAAAAGTAACAGGTGTAGTTAAATTGAAAGCGCACAAGTGGCTGTATTAAATCTAGTAGTTTCTATATGCTGCAATTTAATTTCAAGCTTTTTCCCTGCTGAAGACTTAAAGGTTGATTTTAAAAATGCTGGAATGTAATGAACACCTACTCTTCCATGTCTGTTTTTCGTTTCTCAAACAGCATTGTATTAACAAACTGTTCATTAAATCAATGAGTCAGGAATAAATGTATGATTTGCTTGTCTCAGAGGCGATAATTTTTCTCTCTAAATATTTGCATTTAAAATTTGGGCTACCTCCAAATGCCCTAACTTCACAATAAAGAAATTGAGTTTATTTTTTTAATTCTCATATTTCATTTCTTACAAGGACCTTCCAATAATTTAAACTATTTACAGTGCCTCAAAGATCATTATTTCCCCATGACTCCTCAGAGAAATATTGGAGCCACTCTATTTACTGCTGACATTAGATTTACCTTTGAAGGCTGGTTTACAAAATGGAGACATTAGGATGTCAAAGTCATTATTTTTTTTTTACGCTGCTTGGAATGCTAAGTTTTTGCATTTGCTGTATTAGAGTAAACATTGCTATAGCTACTCGGTTTGTTATGGAAACTTGAAAAGCAGATGCATTAAGGTATTTTGTTTTTAAAAACACACAGATCTTTATAAGGAAAAATATAAATACTGTTTGGGGCCTTGTCACAAATGTCTATCTAAAAACAGCCTCCCCCCAACCAATGAATAAAAATGCTTTTGGGCGTTCTAAATGGAGGCAGAGAGTTGCTCAACCAATAGAAAAGCAGGTGGGGTAACACATCCTGATTCTTATAATTGAGGCTGTAAAGAAGGATGAGAGTTATGTGCACTGTTTGTGTCACAGTAGTTGTGATCTGTGAAAATAACTTTAGAGCAGCCTTTCTTAATATTAAAATGACTCTGTCGCTGTTCAACTAAAAATCAATATGGCTCACAATTTTAATAAGGAACATGAATCTGCAAATGTGTTTAGTATCAGGTTATATAAACACACCCTAATGAGATACTATAAAATCCATCACATTAAAGGCTGGTTCCTACAAGGTATATTAGCTAAAAATGTTCGATATATTAGGTCAGTGTACAACACTACACATAATAAAGCAGGTCTGTCAAGGCAAGATGCATGTTTTGCCCCTTAAAACTGTTATGTTTTGCCCATTTTATAAGGTTCTTTGAATACATGAATAAGATAAGTTATTCCCATCTCTTTCTTAAGCAATCTCAGAAATGGCTGTGACCTGAAATTGGAAATCTTGTAAACACCCATCCGAAGAAAATGTGTGCAGTTCTGTCTTAAAGAGATGGTACATGTTTAATTATCCCAACTTCTTCTAGGAGAATACTATTAACATACACATTAGCATCGTCCCATTGGTTCCTCCTGCTGCTCCACCTTAGGGGCAGCAATAGGAGCTAATCTTATTGCTCCCATGCGCATAATAATGAAATTTTGTCTTGTCTCTAAGGCAGTGTTCTTTGGTCTAAAGTACAGCAGGAAGCATTTCTTTTTTTAGAAAATTCCTGACCAACTCGTTTAAAAAGATTTTAAAAATTAAAATTCTTCCTATGTGAATACCAGAGCCTGCAGAACACATTGCTTTGACTTGTGAATCAAAATTAAGCAATTGTGCAAATAAATTGCTTGGTATTCACATATGGAATATAGTATACTGTAGCTGTGGGTGTATTCAGCTCTTTGAAAAACAGGAAGCTGTGGGTTTTATGTTATTTTTTTCCTGCAGTGTCCATATAGGCTATTCTGAAAGAATAACATAAGAACAAACAAAAAGATATGGTTTTAATATAAAATACCTTTGCCTTTTTCTTGCAGTGCTCTACAGACTATAATGGGGAGAGGGGAAAAAAAACCACAGGCAAAAAAATACGTGTGAATTCAAGGCTACTGAATTAAGGGAGGTTGTACCAACATTTCCCCCACTGTACATTATTTGTATTCAAGGTTTTTGAAATGACATTGTAATCTGATGATGCACCAGCCTATTATATTGTCTAGCAGGACAAATATCCTTGCGTTTTCTCTGTAGAACTAACACAATTTTTCCATGTCAGAGGTGCATAATATCCTGGCGGTCATAAGGAATGATGCTATTAATCCTCTTGGGCAATCTCCAGGTCTGATTATTAGGGAAATAAATTTGCATGCTGCATATGAGCTAGGTGAATCACCGAGAGCACAAATTATATTTCCTGACAGCAAGTTAGAGAATGGAGCCACATCGCTTTTTTATCTTTTTTTTTTTTCCCTCTGAAAGCTATAGAATTTCAATTCATTACATGAGATTGGTTAGAATTCAAGTCTCTTTTTAAGTTGATATTAAGTTGAGTCTGTTATCTCTGTGAAGGCTAGTAGGTTCCCCTGAGTATCCACCTAATCACTACTTAAAAAAATCGAAACGTATAGTTAGTGTCATGATTTAGGTACCAGAGCTACTTTATTTATCAGTGCAGAGTGAGATAATTTCAATTTGAGGCTCTGTAGCCCTCATGAATTTAACCATCTTGAAAGCTTTTTTCCTCTCTCTCTCCTTCTCTCTCTGCCCCTTTCTCCCTCCCTCTTAGTGTGCATATTGTAATAATGGTTATTCTGGGCACCTGTTTCACATGTATTTTCACATGGAGAAAATTCACATATTTCTCCATGTATTTTTCAGGCTGCTTTGTTTATCATATCATATATTTCATTGTATGTTTTGAAGATTTTTGGGTGAAACGCTATTTGGATTTTAGTTAAGAAATTTGGCTGTATTTTCTGTGCCAGCAGTACTGCCAGGCGTTTCTGCTTTTCGTATTAATGATGAATGTATTTTTATTATTTTTACTGTTTGGCATCTGAGCAACCTTTTTGCATTATTAAATCTGAACAGGGCGAATGATAGCAAATGAGAGGAGACTAAATGGCTTTATGTCCTGATGTATTAATTAAGCAGACATTTATTATAATCGGGGTTTTATAGATGTTGTAAAAAGGCTTTTTTTTTTCTTCCATGATATACATCCATGTACGATAACTTTTGTGAGCTGTTTGGGATATTTCCACGTTTAATACATTTGTCTCTGAAATCCTGATCACTGGTGCTGTACTGTACATGCAGAAAACAAGCACAACTAAGCCCTGGAGTAGTGAGTGTAGGTGGATCCAGCTTGGAATCGAGTGAGGAATGTCTCGATTAAAGGTGGTGATCTATAAGTCCATACGCATCAGGTACAGTGTTGAGTTTGGGGGACTCTGGAATGTCTGTGTCTACTCAGTAGAGCCGAGCAAATCTTGAAGACATAGAGAACCTCTACACTGGTCAGAGCTGTAGGTGTGATTGAAACAAGAGATAGGTAATATGTCTGAGGATGCCAAATTTGAAGTGTTCTTAAGCATTTACTTATTCATGAACTACAAGCAACAGTACCGAAAGGAAGGGGATATACCTCTGGCTCATGATTTCATGTGTTGCCAAATCTACAGCAAAGGAAGCACTTTTAATCATCTTACATGAAATCTATTTAGGATTTGTCTATTCTCTCATCTAGTGGGTTTCTTTATGCTTCCTGAGCATAGCTGGTGCCATTTCTTTCCAGAACAAAGGTCCTTTTGTTTGTTTTCTTTTTGGTTTTTTTTATTAAATTTTCTTCTCAGCATATGGGTTGTGCTTATTCACAGACAGGAAGTATTTCCCACATTTAGGAAAAGGAAATAGCCTTTGGAGAAAATTCAAAGAAAGTCCACTGGGGAGTGACTTGCCTGTTCAGAGTGTTATTTCCTATTCCTGAATAGAAACATCAGACTTATTTTTGGCATCAAATAGCAGTGCTGCTATAAAGACTGGCCTCTTTAATTCCCATCTTGTAGTGGGCATTTATGCTAGTAACAGAGGGTGTTTGTTGCTCTCCTGAAATGGGAATGTACGATTAAAATAAGGAAAGTTTTAACAATACTGCAAAATTGCCTCTCTCCTTTTGGCCATGACCTAGCCAAGATAGCACTGATACTCTGGAGCCCCAGCAATGAAAATGAGGGTCCTGTGTAAATGTGAGTTGCCTGTGATTTTGGAAGTTGTCAGCTTGGTATCCGCTAGCAGAGCCACGACCAGTCCCTGTCACAGGGCTGCCTTTTCTCAGTCTGTGGAGAAGGAGGCTGGCACGAAAATGATGGGTATTTTGATGGGCGCTCCTTTTGGGGTGAGGCCAAAGCATAAGGCCATTTATGCCTTTATAAATTGTAATAAATACGTAAGATCAGCTGGTGGTATTGCAGAGAGATAGGAGTCTAAAGATGCCAAGTCTGGCTGCTTCTCTGCAGCAGTAAATCCCAAACAGAGTGCAGGTAATGATTGGCGGAAAGGGCAGGGTAGTAAGAGTCATGAATGAACCAAAGGATGGCAGCTAGTAAAGCTTTTATTTCAAACTTTGTCTGTTACTACCCTTCATCACCACACAGTGAAAATACTCTCCTGAAAATAGAAGAAATGCGTTTTGAACTTGAATAGACAGGAAAAAAAAATCAAATTGAAAAGATTAAAAACAGTAGTTTCTCTGAAAAAAAAAAAAAAAAGAGTGGGTGTCATCAGCTGTTCCTTTGGATTTCTCTTTGTCTATTAATGTCCACAGTCCATCTGTATCTTAAACCTTGCGTCTAGCGGATATCTGCAAGCACACAAGGGAAACCTGCTTAAATCAATTGTGCCTGTGTGTTCTGTGTTGTCACACGGCTGTGTGTGCCAGTGCATCAGGATTTAGGAGGGCAGCTTCCTCTGCTGCATTTTCTAAACTGCCACGAAATCAGAGTATTTTACCAATTGGAGCTTTCACCTTCATTTTGGAGAGCTTTTCCTGAAGGTTCATAAGCTTAGTGCAAATGTGTATAACACAAAGCATGTACGGTGTTGATCCCAGGGGGGCTGTTTTTCAGCTCCTACGAACATGAGCAACCTTTATAACTCTTGGAACTCTACCTGGAAATTAGCCGCTCCAGTTGAGGGAAACCAACTACAGTATCTGAACTCTTGTGTCTTCCACTAAGCTTTTAATCATCAGTCTGTAGTTGCTAATATTTTGGTTTTAGTAGGATGAAAACCCAGAAAACACTCTAAAACCCAGAAATGAGGAGACATAGCTCCTATTCTGGCTTTCTAATAGTGAGTTTGAATAGATAAGGGTGTGTGAGGTCTAGAAGGGGCCAGTTCTCCTGGCTGCCGCTTCTGGGTTGTGAACCGAAGAGAGTGGCACACGCAGCTCAGTGCTATATCTACATTGCTTATGGATGCACCCCAAGAAGAAAAGTGAAAGGGGCGAGGAAAGTCCCAAACTAACCCCAAACAAACAACAAAACCCCTCAGCCTGGAATGAGACTCCTGGGCTATATGTGTCAGAGGGAAAAGGCTTGCTGCATCTGTGGCACTATCTGCAGTCATGGGTAGCTGAAGGCTTTGGCTTGCATTCTGGGCGACCGCTGTGTGCCATCAACTTCTGTTCAGTGACCTGTCATAGCAAGGAAGGAATTTCACATGGCCTGAAAAACTGACAGAACAGTTCACCTTTCGGGGAAATGTAATATTTTCTGATAAGGAGCTTATGTTAGTTTTCTTAGCAAATAGCCTGAAAGCATTTCTGTCTGTGGCATTTCTAGATGTGATAAGTTGAAGGAAACATCCTTGACCATGACTTAACAAAACAGGCCATTTGTTTCATGGGGTAGCTGTTTCCAGAAATGTAAATAAATGGCAACTTAAGGATGATATAAAATAAACGATCACAGAGACAGCCCAGAGCTGCATTGTTTCAGAAAACACAAGGCTCTATTTATGGAGCTGTAAACAGAGGAGTGTGTTTATTATTGCACTTGGAATTAAATCAGAAAGCCAGAAAGCTGAAGTTTTGGGAAAGATTAGTCCAAATTTTAGAAGTTCTTTGGGTCGGGTTGCTGTTGGTGCTGTGTGTTTGTTTTGAAATGAATCAGACTTTTTTTGTGAGGACAGTGTGCCTATCTTGCAGGGCCTAATTTACCATTTATTTTGCCACCTTCTTGACATGAATGAAGCTGTAGGGGAGATGGTGAGCACAGCTGGGGTCATAAAATGTCCGGTTTAAATTTTACATCCAAGTCTTAAATATTTTGGAAGTGTAAATTTGGAGCCAAGCATGTCTCTGTAGAAGTGGGTCTCAGTCAGAGCCCTGCAGCCAAACCTTTGTGACCTTCTCTGCAGCTGTTCCCAGCTTGTGGCTGATGTCTGCGTACGCTGAGCTGAACCTCAGGCGTAGTCCCACAGGGTGAACAGAATCCAAGCCTGGTGCCCTACGGTGCTGGTGGAGCCTGGTTTTGTGGCTGTGGTTATTCTGGGGTGGATTTAGATGCTTTTGTTCTAGGCAGTACCATGCTATTTAAGAAAGATTACCCAGTTAAATAGCATTATTGGTAACAGCGTGCCACTCGGTTTAAACTCCCATACCCTTATTAACAATCTCGACAAGTACTAGAACTATATTTCTGCAAGTCTCACCTGTACCATATGTGCCCCTCTCAAGGAACCATGCCTGGCTCATCTAATACAGTGTTTTAAACTGCGTTACACACCCTTTAAATTGAAAATGCCTTTCCCCCCACTGTTTTACTGGTATTCCTAAACTATTAGACTGCATTTAAAAATGAATTGTGTGCAATGACATTAGAGAAGGGGTTAGGCTTTCTGAGCTGCTACCAGTGACATATGACTGTAGTGACAGACAGCAGTATTCAAACTGAATTAATCTGAAAAAGCAGCAGACTTCAATGTGGAGTTTAGGAGGAGGCTGAGCAGCTACATATTTACAAAAGGGATGTCACTGAACTGTCTTTCTACCCAGGGATAGCCTATGGCTACTTAATACTTTTAAACCAGTAGTGGAAGGATTAAATACACCTGAAGTCAGGTCTTTGAGGCCATTTCCCTCTTGTGCTTTCTTTTCCTTACTTGAGTTGCACCTCAGCAGCTATTTTTTTGAAGGGCTGTGAGAAAGGGTGGGTATTCGGATGCCTTTTATTAGAATTGCACAGAAGTAGGAGAATCCTCACAGAGATGCAGGCTCCTTCTTCTGTTGCCTTTGAAAAGTTAACACATGTGAGGCTACGCAAGAAACAGACACTGCAGGGGAGGAGTAGGGATATGGTAATAAAGGTGATAGCAATACCTTAATTTAACAAATATGCAGTGCTAATTATGTAAACATGTGAGAACTAAAATCTTCTCATCATGTGTGTCACACAATTGAAATATTTTACAACCTAATTCGAGATTATACAGTAATAATGTTATTTTATATAGGCTAGTTGACAAGCATAGGCCAGGGCTGTCTGTCAAACAAAACTGTTGTGCCAGATTTTATCTTGGCGGTAAGCACAAAAGAACAGCCAGTGAAATTCTGTTTACATATTAATCATTGAATCAGATTTAGTTCCACACTACGGACGTTTCCTTGACTGGGTAGCTGTAAAGGGGAAAAATACTCTTTGTATTTGGGTGGGCCATATTTTAAACAAAGTGATTTTTGCAGAAAGCTTCTGTGAAGCTCCAGATCAGGTTTTGCAAATGTACCCAAGAGATCCGGTTCCCATTCAGAGGGATTTAGGCAGTAATAGCTTTTCTCTTTTATCATTATTAAACTTTTTCCCCCTTTTTTTGCTCACAGATGCATTTTGAAACTGGCACGATTCTGACACCTTAGCTGATTATAGAGCTTCGGTTGTACTTTTGTGTTAACATGATGTTATCATCTACTAAACAAAATGAGCATGGTACACAAGTTAGAAAACCTGGACAGGTTTGGTGGTATAAAGCAGAAGACACTGTTTTCCCCTCTCTGAAGTACACTCAACAGTTGGTATTAATTTGCTCTAAGTGACTCAGTCTCATATCCCAAATTCTTCTCCCTCTCCTCCCCTTGCCACCACAATAAATGAAGTCTGCAAACCAAAGTCTGAAATCCGGGCCTCAGTGAAGGCAGTGGAAGTGCCATCGTCAGGTTGGCACAAAGGGATGTCGCTTTAGACGTGCTTGGTGAGACTGAACTGTCAGTCCATCCAGCCCCAAATGCATCTTTTGGGAATAGTCAGTTTCAAATGGCTCAAGGGAAGACACAGACATTCTTTATTGCCCAAAGAGGATGTTTCTCTCCAACCTCCATCAGCCCATGGCTCATTTCTGTCACAAAGCATTAGGGTTTTCAGCCTTTCTAGGATATTTATCTTAATCCTAGCTGGGATGTCCTCATTATTCACATAAATGTCTAAATTAAACTATTTTATATCATATTAAGTCCTTAGCCAGAAGGATATCTTGTGGCAATCAGTTCCATAGGTTAATTATGAACTGTGTAAAATAATATTTTCCTTATTGGTTTTTAAATATGTTGTTTTTCAGTGTTGTTTCATTAGGAGGAGAGAAAGCTAAGAAAAGGCAATTGATCTTCTCTGTAACTTTCATTAACTCTCTCATGGCCCCTTTTTATTTCTTTTCAATAAACCAAGCATCCCCAATCTTCACAGTCTTTCCTTCTGCCACTAATAATTTTTGTTGCCCCTTTCTGTTTCAGCTTTATGTATTTTTCAGGTGAGTTGAATGTAGCTTGGTACAGGATTTCAGTTAGGATACACCATCCAGTTATTCAGTGACATAGTATTTTAGTATTAGTTTCCATCCTGTCCTTTATACAGTCCAACAACACATCATCTTTTTTTGATTGCTGCTTCCAATCGTTTCACTTTTTCATTGAGTTGTCCAAAGTGGCACATGTTTTCTCCTCCCTCTCTTTTTCCCGAGTGCTTAGTTAATTTACAACCTAGCCTTGTGCATGAGTTTTGAGAATTATTCATTCAAATATGCATTACCTTGCATTTATGAACAGTGAATTTCATCTGTCTTCATGCTGCGCATCTGTCTAGTTTTTCTAATCTTTTGTAATCATGACTAACCTAAATATTTTTGCGCCCTGTGCAAATTTTGTCACCTTCCCCTCTCTTTTCCGGAACGCTAATGAATACATTAAACAACACCAGTCCTAATACTGACTGCTGAAGCACTTCATGGTAAGCCTTTTAGCGAGCTAGCAATCAACAATTTATTTCTACCCTTTTGTTTCTGTCTCTGCCTGTCTTTGTTTAATATACAGATTTATTTTCAAAGCCTCGCTATTTCCAAGTGTTCTCCTGAGAGCCCTCCCACAGGGTGTGGGTACAAATGCATAACTCTGACCTCAGATGTCCAGTGATAACCAGCACTGATGCTCTTATACAGCATTCACAGGTCTATTAAAGCTACAAACAGGTTGGCTCCAGTGCAGGGAAGTAGACTTGATTAGTCCCTGGAAATAGAGATGCAGGTACTAGCAGATTTGACTCAGCCTTATCCACATCCCTCCAAAAAATGAGAGGAGAGAGAGATTGATTTCTGTAGCTGACTGAAGAGAGACCTTATTTCTTTTTTTTCTCCCCAATTTAAACCATAGCTTTAAAAACAAAACTGCTGCCCAGCCAGGGTAAGCAGATATATACCATGAGGCCCCTTGCAGTAAACCTGATGGTTTGTGCTGAGGTTCCAGGAGTGAAAAAAACCACAACCCTGCTCCCAGAACTGTTGAGTTTGCTTTAAGCCAGTTGGTCACCACCTTTCACAAGAGAGTTGACACTCCTGTGATGCTGCCTGCAGCTAATTGCAAAGTATTTGGCGCTGAAATGTGCATCATACAGTGATTATTATCATCATCACCTCTGTTTCATATTTGAATGTTGCTGGAACATGGAAAACAATGGTCAGCCCCTGTTTTGTTCTTCTGGCATAGCTTTAATGACCTGGGTTGAGTTTTGTCAATATACAGCACTTACTGTGACTTGAGTGGGCTCTAGTTTGTTCCCGTCGCTAAAGTTAAATCTCTTATAGCTTTTTTGTCAAATAGAGACATGTTCAGTTTGCAAATGGGAAATTGAGGCATGGAGAAATTTCAGCTGCTCACGTTGAAGGCTTGAGGAAGGCAGAGCAGCAGATTGAAACCCTCTCCTCCAGGTCCTAGGGAGGACTTTAGTTTTGGGCTGTTTGCCCCCCTCCTGGGCTGAGCTACGTGACATGGCTCCCCATCTGAATGCCACATAAGTGCGGTTCAGCAGGAACTACAGCAGAGCTTCAGAGAAGATTAACGCACAGGGTCTGATGGGAGGAAGCAGAATGGGGTGAGGACATGGCAGCTTGCATCGCTCCCCTGTTGTTTGCAAGTCAAGTCCCCAGCCATCAACCCCTCTCTGTGCTTGGTTCCCTGCACGGGCTCTGTTTCCTGCCCTTGCTCCATTGTATGCTTGAGTGGCCGTTCATACCTTAAAGCTGTTATTTTCAAGTTTTAATAATATTTTGCAACTCATTTCCTGTTTCTTAGCTGACAGCCTTTCCAAAAGTAATCTTTGGCAGGTACTAATTTGGGTGATGACCACTTGATCTACATTTTTGGTGGGTAATTACTGAGTCAGAAGTGAGCAAATTTGATATCCCCTGACAGTCAGTAAGGCAGACATTTTTACTACCCGCTCATTAGAGATTCACTGGTAGTGAAATGCCCTGAATTTTGTTACTCCTCTCAGACATACAAAAAAATCTCTCTGTTAAGTTCCAGAAGTTACTACTTATGTTTATTTTTTCGCACTTACACAGTCCAAAATACATTGGCACTTTAAATAGTAACTTTTTAAAGGCTAGGTGCTTTCGTGTAGTGAAACTACCATGAGATCAAAGTTCTTATGGCTTCTGAAGCTGGGTAGAGTCCTGTGTCTTGTGACAAATCTCTTCCACAGACATGTTGTTTTACAGTGATAAGTGAATTTCAAAAGATCTGGAGGTCTGATTTGGAAAAATGCTGGTAAGTTTGCAGATTGATGCCGAGTTCCTACAAACTACCAGAGCCAGATTCTCTGGTACACTCTGGAAGCTTTGCTTCACTCTGGTGACACAAAGCAGCTGCAAATCTGGTTGTGCTGGCCAGTTAAGCGGGATTTACATCTGCCTTACGTTGCCAGAATAGCCAAAGCACACCAGCGAGTCTTGCCCTCTGTGTTGCTTGTGTACATGAAATCAGGCTGGATATCTCATGAGAAAAGGGGTCCATTCTGAGATTATCAGCACAGCTTGCTTCCTTACATTACCTTGGCACTAGTCTCTGCTTCCTGTAAGACCCTGTACAAAAGCGAGCAAAAAGAAAACATAATGTAGGAAGAAATAGCCAGACTTCTTTTCAAATGTCAGAGAGATTCAGACTTATTTTGAGTTTTAGAAGAAATGTGGGAAAAGGATATTTGCCAGATTCTTGGCCTCCCCATCTGGCTTCTATGAACTACCTTTTTATTCCTTCTTTCCCAGTAAGTTTCCCCAAATCAGAGAGATCAAGTCCCAACAGCAGCTCCCCTGAGAAGCGGCTTAAGTAGGTTGAGAATCTAAATAAAACTTGATCTTTATTTTTGAACCAAGCAGCAACTGGTATAGAGCCCTTTTTTTCTAGTTTGCTTCCAGAATGTCTAAAGATACCCAAGTTACTTGGAATGTGACAATGTACCTGAACCAATACTGTTCCTGGAGCCCTCAGAAAAGCCTTCTCTGCCTCCTACATTTACAGCTAATTCCTCAGTGTGAACCTGTTGTGGTTTAGCCGGCACCTCAGCCCCACACAGTCGCTCGCTCACTCCCCCACCGGTAGATGGGGGAGGAATCAGAAGGGTAACGCTCGTGGGCTGGGATAAGAACAGTTTAATAATGAAAATTAAAAGAAACAACAACAGAAATGCAATGTAAAGGAGAACAAGGAGGTGCAAAACCCCGGGGGAGGGGGGACGGGAACGAACCGCCAAAACAAAGCGCTGACCCTATGCCAACCCAACGGCCCACCTCCCCCGAGCCGCAAACTGACCCCCTCAATATACTGGTCGTGGTGTCACATGGTATGGAATGAACCTGCCATTGGCCAGTCGGGGTCAGCCGCCCCCACCATGGCCCTGCCCCTCCCAGCCCCGCCCCCCCGCCACGCGGCAGAGCACGGGAAGCTGGAAAGGTAGCCGACCCCCCACCGTGAGGAGAATTAACCCCTTCTCAGCCAAAACCAGCACAGAACCCCTCCATGTTTGTGGACAGTTGTTTGCTTAGACTTTTTCCTGACCGCTTGTGCACACTCGGCTGTCTCTCCTTTTTGGTTGTCTCTCGGCACGTGTGGTCAGCCTGTCTAAGCTGTGCTTGTAGTATCGTTGCTTTGGTGACAGCGCTGAGGATAGCATCTTTTGTGTTTAGTATGTGGCTCTTCAGGTTTCTTTTAAGCAATATTGATTAAATACGTCTAGTCTCTTAATGTGGTTTAAATACTTAGGGTGCGTTGTGCAGTCCCTCCACAGAGAGGACAGAAAACTGGTCCCCAGGAATTCCTTCAAAATTCATTAGGGTTTTGATGAATTGCAACTGCTAAGAAATTGTCTCCTGGGACTTGGAAATTAGTCAGTACCGAACAGTGCAGATGTCAAATCACCTAAAGAGAATAAAACTGAAAAATACTGGCTGAGAGAATTGTCTGTTACAGAAGTCTGGAGAAATGGTTTAAAAAGAGAAAGAGAAAGAAAATCCCTTCTTGAAGGGATTGGACATCCCAGTGAGAGAGCTTTACTTTCTTGTACTTGTAAAGCGCTTTCCAAGAGGGTGTGTGCATACAAAATTAGCGGGGAGAATATCGATTTTAGTCTCTGAATTTCATTTCAAGGTTTGGATTGATTCAGTCTAAATACATTGAGTTTGAAAGATATCCAACCATTTATTTCTAACTGGCATTTTTTAAAAAATTACCCAATATTAATCTAGTGAATAGTATTGTAAGTGCCACAGTTTGTGCTTATTACACTTATTAAACAGGTTCCAATATCTTATATAGAATAAATGGTGGAAATAGGAAAAAATTCTTTTGATTCTTCAGAACTGTATCAATCACTTCGTGCATCAAACATCATGTCAATATGTGTGCGGTATCGGAGGAAAACCATGCACAAATCTATATCATTGGCAAGGCAATTATCTTTTTAATTGTGAAAACTACGTATGTATCCTTTGGTTTTTGATGGAAACAAATATCTAAATATCATCATGGGCGAAGAAGGGCAGAGGCGTCATTTGGAAAGCCCAGTTCTAATGATTATAACAAGCAGTGCTTATAGACGCTTGAGCTAGCAGGGTTGGGCATGGATAACTGCCTTGCAAAATCAGTTGCTGCTGACTTTAGAGTGGAGTTTATCGGATCATTGTAGACCCAATTCTGGAATGGGAATGCTCTCTGGCATTGCTGCCCAAACCATGATTCAAATATATACTGATCCTCACCAGTAGTTGTTGTGCATTGCATCGATAAAATAAATGGATATTCCAAGTTATGTGACATACACAAATGAATACCTTCAAGATAATTAGACTACCTGTCTACAAAAGAGACAACAGAAGTTTGGTATTACCTTCTGTAAAACTACTGTGGTTCATATTTCTGCAGCTTCCGAAATGTAAAATCCAGATCTAGACTTCTGCCATCAACGATTTTAGCAGCAGTCTGGTCTATTTTTTGTTTTAGTCTGTTATTCAGAAGCTTTGAGGGTGTTTGGATGTGAGATTTTGGTTTGATTTATTTCCCAAGACAGGAGCCACTGCCTATTTGCATCTGGGATTTTGCTTTTGAACCTATAATTGGATTTTGAACCCAAAATTCAAGATTAGATTTAAAACACTGATGTTGCCAATCACAGAAATAATTGCCAAATGTAAAACTGATCCAGAATCAGTTTTGGATCCTGGCCACTGTAGAATTCAACAGGTTCTTATATCTGCTTCAGATAGATTAGGAAACAGCTATCGATGCCACAGGGTTATTTCGATGGTCTTCTGTAGAAAAATAAGATATGAGAGACAAAAATGTGTAAAAGGAAGAACAAAGGGAAAACAAAGTGTGGGATAGAAAAAGAAAAATCTGAGTGTACTTTGTAGATGAGAAGACTTGTTCCCTCATTGATACTTGGGAGAGGCAAGTCAGTCTGGGTGTACAGAAAATCGGCCATCAGCAAAACCTCTGCTAAACACATCCTTTTTGCAGTTTGAAAGTTAGTGTTTTCTCACCATATTTTTACATGCTTCAGCACCTCCTGGCTTACATAAGGGCATTACTTAGGAATGCTCAAGTAACATGGGATGTCTGACCCTGCCAGAACAAGAAAGTCCTAGACCTCACTTCCCGAAAGGGTATCTGAAAGGAATAAAACCTTTTCTGAGGTTCATTCAACTTGCATCATCATTTAAATCTATTTAATGCTAACAATAGCGAGTGTAAGAACCTAACTTCTTTTTGTCCTATCTATACATGTGTGTATATATATACACATACATGTATGTATGACACATACATGTATCTGTATATATAGACACATACATACACGTATACATATGTCTATACAATGCAAAGGGACAAAGAATTCTTAAAACCCAAGGAAATATCAAGTATGTCAAATATCTTCTGCCTTTATTTGGCATGATACTATTTCAGTTTGTTTACTAAACCAAAGGCACGAAGAGGTTTCTGAAACAATACTTTCATATAACCTGGCCTCCTGTGAAATTCCAATTTTATGTATTTAACCTCCCTACAATTAACTTCACTAGAATAACTCTAAAACAACTTCTACCATTCTACCCTAAAAACTATCATTTCATTATGCTGTCTTGTTATCTTTCCTGCCTTCCTCCCCACCCCGCTTTGCTCCCTTGTATAGTTATCCAGTATTCAGGAAAACGTTTAAACACTCGCTTGATTCCACTGAAGTCAATGAGACTCAAACATGTGCTTAAGTGCCTGCTAAATTAGGGCCCTGATTTGCATCATAAATACATCACCATTGCTCTGGAGCAGTTGTAAGACTCATCATTGGCAGCTTTTACTGCTGCTGTACCTCTTACAAACTTTGTTGCTCTCACCCCTCTGCTGCTGGCACAGGGCTGAAGGGCCAGTCAGACTGTAGGAGGTGTCTTCTCGTCCATCCTGGAGCACATCTACGGCTGAGCCCTCGCCACGCACAGCTGCAGCACTGATGGCACAGCCATACCCTGGAGAGGTCCCTCTATTCTCCTGGCCCACCCTCGCAGGAGGGCAGAAACCACACCATACTGTGGCAGCTTTTTCCACGTTTAATCAAGTTACAAGAAGATTATTTGAAGGTAACAGCCAGGTTATGTAACCCATAAAAGTATGAATGATTTACAAATATTTAACAAGGAAAAAACTAATTATGCTGCTCCTGTCACAGTGAGGGCAGGCTTAGAAATGGTATAATCAATATGGGAATGTTAGCTGTAATGCAGTCTGTCAGCTTTTTAACCAAGCAAAAAACTTCAGAAAGTCTATAAACAGAATTGACCCTCCCTCTGCTGAATCCTGCTTGTGCCAGCAATATTTTTCCCCATCATATTCTATATTAGCAGTTGTCTGTCATGGGGTCTTGTAAAAACTCTTATTAAAGAAACATCTATTCTGCAACTGAGAGAATTTGTATCCATGTATGGGAGCTAGAAAGTATCTATTGAAAACAATAAGGATTTTAGCCAATTTAGGGAAAACTAAATTCTCTTTTAGAACCCAAGCGAGTGTTAGGAGGTTCATGAGAACGTGTCATGTGCTGCTAAGGCTAATGAAACACACAGAGTTAAGGTGAAGAATGTGTTTCATGTTTTGCTAGACAAGGCTTTCATTTCACCTTTGCACTATTGCTAGCTGCTAGCTATTATTATTCTGGGTATATATTTATATCTTTATGTATTTTTATATAGTGTATATTCTCTTTAGAGCTAATAATCTCTAAAGGGGAGCTGATTTTCTCCAAAAGAGTCTGTCTACAGTAGCTTGGTGGTGTTTGGTATCATGGCTCCTGGATGCATAGAAGATGGAAGTTTGAACCTTTTCTGCCCAACAAACCTACTGAAATCTGACTCCACTACCTAGTGCAGGAAATCATTTTCTTATGAGGTGCATATGTTTTAAAAGAAGCAACATTGCCATGTATTTTACATGGGTTATTAAATAACTGTATAAATTTAATGATTCAGATGTTTTGCATTATAACCTGGCATCTCAGGAGGCATGAAAATAGCACAGTAGGAAAATGTCATTGCATACTTCATAGGCAGAGCTGTTAACAAATGGAAATCCTTTTATAACTATTTAAGAGATCCATCTTTAGTCCCCTGCCTGTCTCAACCTTCCACTGGTCTTCTGATGAGAATAAACTGTGACTAACGTGTAATAGTAACAAGGCTGTTGGAACTGCCAGAAATCTTTACTGAGGGGGAAATTTTTTTTTTTTTTAAATATCTCATCTATAGTTAGTAGTTATTAGCAGTGAATGAAAACGGTAAGTACCCTGTTTTGCCATTCACCTCAGAGGGTAGAAGGAGCAGATCACCGTCATTTGATCTCTTGAAAAATGGAAACTTCCTTACCTGGGAAGTTTAAGCACAGATCATCAATATTTCTGTACATAAAGTGCTGGGTGGGTATTGCTCCCCTTGATTTGTTGTTTGTTAGACTAGTTTTGGTTGGTTACAGCATTATACATTGTAGTAACTTTATTTTATTGCCACTGTCACAACAAAGCAAAGCTGCTATTATGTTATAACAAACTAAAGCTACATTTCTAAAACATCACATCTACCCAAACTACAGTGCTATAACACCTAATTTACAGTTTATTCCAATCGCATGGACACAAGAAACATAAAATAATAATAATAAAAAAGGTTTCATTGGCTCATCCCAGCAGAAGTCCTTTCCGGTTTGGCTGTTCATCATGCAGGAAGGCAAGCAAAATAGATTGTCCATAGTGTTTTTATATGGTAAGCACACAAATATGCAATCTACATATTACTGCAGTACTGTCAGGCCAGTTTGTCAAATACCCTGTGAGCCCCTGGCCAGAATAACGCATGCCCATAGGTCTACTAAAGGCTTGTGTTAATGTGAGCTAATAGAGTATTATACAGTACTACAGATAAACATGACTCTGTGCCACAAAGTATAGGTCCAAGCTGTTGAGGCACTAAGGTGAAAACAGAAGACAGAGCTGAACTCAGCTGAGTTATTTGCTGAACCTAATCAAAGCAGCAGTTGAAGTTTGTAACTAACTTCTCATTTTCTTACTGCAAAGCGCAGTGCAGCAGACTGAAGCATGGAGGCTCAGATTCAGCTCACTGCTTAGAAACCTATGTACGCTTGAATGGCGTCAGAAGGCTCATTAATGCTGGCGGTGGTTAGAACCAGTTTGAGTTGGATCTTGAGAAGTCAACTGCAGGGATGGGACCTATGGAAAGGCATGTGGTGAGATTAAATGAGTGCTTGAGGACACCTGGGAGGTGCCCTCTACTTGGTCTTTTTTTCTAGACGTAAAGCACAGACATTCAACAGGAATTTGGAGGGAGCAGGAAGTGTTACAAAGGTGGTTTAGCTGGGTGTTAATGGTGAATTGTGGTCTTGGGTACAGCCACTGCTATACCATTTTACTGCGGTCTTTTTCTGTGCTCCCGCAGCTATGGTTGATCTTGCAGTCTTTGCAGCACTTTCATTCAGAGGCATTTGGAAGGGAGCTAGTGGATAGCATGTTGGACATTTTAGTGTGGTAAAATGTTGGTCTAGGTCTGGAAAAGTTGGCAACAGGAGCCTGACAAATAATTTGCAGTTAATAACTTATTTGATTTTTTTCTTTTTTTTTTCTTTACTTTTTGGCAGATAGCTCTGCAGACTCATAAATTTGCTGTAAATAACTCCTAAGAGCAAGAAGCACTACAGCATTTCTTGAAAAACTCAGAGTAGCAAAAGAATGTGACAAATTCAGTAGCTGAGCCATCAGGATACAGAGAGCAGGTATCAAGCTGTGCCATATGTACAGTCACGGTTGGCTTGGAAAGTCTCCTCTCGTAAAACCAAATTGTTCCACTAGGAAGTGAAGCCAGGAGCCTTTTGCCTACAAAATTAAATTGTTCTTTTTTTCTGAACCAATTGCATTTTTTGTTTTGTTTAATGAAATACCAGGCAGAATCTCATTTTTCTCCTCCAGCTCTACCTGTCTTTTTCCTCTTATTTCACCCCTCCCCTGCCCTCCTTCCACCTCAGGGTGACTGGAAAATCTCATCTTCTTTTTAGGCTATTTATCTTTTCCTCTCTGAAACAGTGTCCTCTAACCCTCACTGTCTTCCACCAATATGAAGTTGGACAAGTAAAGAGAAATGGAAGGGGGACCTAGAGAAAAGTTGAGGACTTGAACTGCCTAACAGTAACCAGGTTGCTTGCTGACTGACAGAGTTGAGTCCGGCTGAACCTAGCTCTGGAAGAAATAGCTTAAACAGGCAAAAGATGAGATTCTTCATTTCCCTGAGTTTATGCATTTAGATTGATGACTAAACTAACAAGCATCTGAGGAGACAGGCCTGCTTATTGTAAAATAGCAAAAATTGAAGAGTCATCCATCCATAAAACTCCCTTTCTCCTTATAAATCTGAACCTCTCTCTCAAAGCCTACAATGCCTGAAGATGGGTCATATTTTAACTTTTTCCTCTTCAACATCATTCTTCTGGACATTGCAGTCTCCAAGTATGTGGAAGGCAGCACTGGTAGTTAGGATTTGGTGGCTTTGTTTGGTCTTAATGCACCATTTGGGTTGATGGTGAGGATCCCATCGCCTGCTGTTGTAGGAGAACTGTTTTGCTAATGGCAGAATTTCACACTCAGTCCTCTGAGGCTCCTGCTGTGCAGTGCCTACTAGGTGTCCTTCTAGATGTCCAGCTACTGAAGGTACCACCTTCAAGGATTACATGGTAAGTTTTTTTCTGTGGTTTTCTGCACAATTATGGAGTAAAGTTAGGTGGAATACTATAATATAGTCATGGGCTTTGCTGTCTCATTCATGTGATGTCCCTTATGGTGAGAATATTTTTCCCAGCATACCCTTTACTTTGAAGACTGTATGTGAAGTGAATTTGGTTTAGGTGTGTTCCTCTTATGTTGCTGCACAGCAACATACACTTCAATTAAATAGCTTCATTCCTGAGGCTTTTGGCAACCAAATATTCAAACCAGCCTTGAGAGAGACAGCCTTAGAATCAGAGACAAGATCAGTGTAGAACAAGGATCTGTAGAAAGTCAATAGATATTGTTATTTCCTATTCTTAATGTAAGGGAAAGCTAGCAACGTCTCAAATGACAGTACGTGCCACTTGTCCTCAAATGCTGGGTACAGACCAGTGCAGCATTCTCCCTGTGATGCTGCAGCTGCAGGTGTTTGACTAGCTAACTAAATCCTACTATTGCTGCTGGAGATCAGAAAGCAAGACTGTCTGGGTTTGATGTTTTCCCAGGTTTCTGCAGACCCTCCATGTTCTCTCTGGTGTTAGACTGGGTGAACTGGAGAACATACTCAAGGGGGCAGCCATTCACCACACAAATGTGCCATTTGGGGACTGTTCTTTGACAGGCAGCGGGCTTGTGAAGGGGCAACTATCAGAGATCAAAGTGGAAGATTATTTTCTCAATGCAAATTGCTTAATGTGGAGAAAGGAAGAAGGAGAATCAGGGCCACAAACACACACACAAAAACAGCATAGTCTAGGCAAGTGAAAACTAACGCACATAGATAGTTTTGTGGAAATTAGGGTTGACCTGATCTCACCATGTGAGGATACAGGCTGGCATATGTAGACTAGAATGCCTTTTCCATTCTTTAACATGTTAAATGGCAGTGGTAACCAAAGGTGAGTCAAAACGCAGAAGCAGAACCCAATAAGAATTTTTTTTCACAGTAAGTAGCCTGCCGTGAGGGAGCTCTGACATACTGATCTGTGCAATTAACCAAATTCCCTGCCTGTGAATGCACTGTCTTCCTGTAAATGAGCAGCATGTCTAGTATTCAGGCTTACCCTGCCTTTCACATGTGGTCACTCAAATCAATTATTAGCAACCTCAAAGTATGCTATGTTGAGATTTCTCTATCTCTATCTCTACATGCTATGCAGAATATTCACGATGTCTTGTATAGCAGGCATAGAAAAAGGTAGAAATATTCATAATTGCTAAAAGCTATTAAGGAAAATTTGCCTATGTTACTGATAGAGTTGAAATGTGGCCTTCAATTATTTTTAAAGTACAAGCCGATAGCTGCAAAACCCCAAATTATTGTGGTCTTTCAGAGTGATGCAGTATTTGCTTCTGTGATGCAAGGAAAGAAAACAAGGCAGTGATACAGACTAGTTTGTGCAGTAGGGTCTGTGCTTTGCCCCTAAAGGGACCTGGCAGGCAGGAGAATATCATGCTGCTGTGTGTCTTTCCAGCTTGGCAGTTCCCTTTGTTACTGTCATGGTAATACTGCTCTTCATATAGTGTTGGCTCATTTGTGTTTTCAACACGCAAATCAAAATAATGCCATTTTCTTCTGCCTTTCTCAGAAAACTCTTTAACCTCTCGTATTTAATAATCAGCATAAACTTATGAAGATAAAATGTACTAGATGCTCATGGTACATCACTGCCACTTAACAAGTGTCATGTATTTCTGAGTGTGCGTGTGTTTAAGGCAGAAAGAAAGCATATGTATTTCTTGATTCTGCTTTGGCTTTGCTGGTTTTGTGTCACCTCTTACATAAAGTAATAACAAAGTGAACACAACACAGATTACATTCATCTGTATCCCTGAAAGAGCTGAAAAGAATTATTTATTTCGTTTTCTATGTGCATGTGGTCACAACAAAATGACTAACAATGCATAGGGAATACTGAGTGTCTTGAAAAAAAAAAAAAAGAGGGAGGAAAAAAAGAAAAGGAATACATCTCCCAGTAAAAATGTAGAATTAGGGGAAAAAATAAAAAGACATTGTAGGCAAGAAATAGACATCAATTTCTCTGACTACCACAATAGAAGCTAACACCCGGGATGCTATCTTTTGTTAAGAAGCATCAAATTGTTATGTAATTTAACAGCCTGATTGGCAAGGCAAATTTGAGCTAAAGTAAGGTGTGTGTATGGTTTGTCAGATTCCAGGGATAATCATTTGAAGCTAATCCTTTTACTTTCCACACAGTCGTCTTTACAGAAGTCTTTCCCTTCATGTTTGCATTATCTCAAATTGTTGGGCGACTATATGTGTATTTTTTGCATGTATGTGATAAATTTAATTTATAATTAACCATCCGGATTAAGGCATCTAGGCAGTAAAAGGAATCTTCAGATGTTGTTAATTGTTTTCTGTAGGATGTGTTTCTTTTAAAGTTTTAATAACCATCAACTGAAGCCAAAGTGCTTTATTCATAAGATTGTTTTTGCAAGCCTACAAGTCCAATGAAATAGCTGAGCTTTTCACATATTTTAACGGTGAAAGGCATGATCATCCCAGTATACCACTTTTCAGGAGGCTGTGTTAAAAGGAGGTGTTCAGAATATAGTGTCGTCTATGCTTGCTGTTATTTCAGGCGCATAGGACAGGTTTATTAAGAGAGATCATCTCTGAGCGCTGCTGAAACACTAGCTCTTTTTTTACATGCTAAAATAGGAGCTGAGCTCTTTTTAAAATCTAGAGAATACTGAGCACTTGGAAATGTGTCTGCGAGCTCATTTGAAAGTTTGGTCCATAATGAGAAAGCAAGGCAAGTAGCAATAATATGGCACTGAATTAAAAACCTTTTGAATATAAAGTGTTATGAATTTTGATTCTTACAAAATTGCAGAAAATGTACTTTTTATTATGGGACAGCATGTGACATCCACATATCAGTGGACCTCTTGGAAAAAATTTGACTACTTCCAAAGTAAATCACTGCTTAGCATAAGTAAAACCGGCACCAGCCAAACCAGCAATACTACACCAAAGTATTTAATATTATTTCACTTGGAAATGCAAAGCAGTTGTCTCAACATGGAATTTCTGTTCCCAAGGACCCAGTGAATGGTTTGGGTGTTGTGGTTTTTTTTTTTTACTCCTTAGATTATTTAGATTAGAGGATCTGCTGTCAATCTAGCGCTTCTTTCCTGAGGTCTTGCATATTGCATCTAGATTGGAGTAAGCGTTGAAGACTAAGAACACAGTGATTTATCAAATGTGATATATTTTCCACTGGTGACAGAAGACTTGCGACTTCCTTGGAAGAATTGGTGGGGACTTTCATACATTTCTTCTGTGAAATTGCTACTGTTGTTAAAATGTTTTGTGTAAAAGAACAGTGGGAAGTGAAGAAACTTATTTCTTAATTAGCAACAATGTCAATGCTTTAGGTTTCACTCAGACACAAGATAGCCAGGTATCCAGTGCTGTGTAGCTCATGCAGTGGACTATTGTGCTGGAGAGCTCTCTCCCAGCTGCGCTTTGGGTGGATGTGCCATCTGCATTGCAAGTAAAATCTGTATCAGTATTTCAGTGTGCTTTTTGCTCTGCAGTAAAAGTCTTTGAAGGGAAAACATGTGTTATTAAGTAATATCAAGATTATTAATATTGTCTGTTTGAACCACATTAGTGTCTGCTCAGTAATCTCAAAATGTTGTTACTTTTCGACAGTGTCCTGTAACAAATTAAAGTGAAGCTTAAATTTAAACTTGATAGGATCCCAATTCAGGAGGGGGTTTCAGTCCTAGTTTCATTATACCTTAGTGTATACCTTGCTGAAAAGTGTTATTCATCCGCATTAGACAAATGTAGTTGGAATTGTTGCAGTTATATGCCACACATCAACACCTGCTTGTTTCCTTTCTTATTAAAAATGTGATATGCACAGAAATCTGGTTGCATCAGAAAGGGTGAAAATAGGTATCAAAAGCAAATCAAAGATTTTGTAACAGAGCACCAGAGCATACCTTCCAAAGTATCAGTTCATAAAGCAGATCTATAGAAACTAGACCCTGGCATGTATTTTCAAATGAAGCCTCTTAGCATGTCACGGCTGCTTTTTGTGACCTAATGGTGATTTTAAATGGATAGATTTAACTAGAGAGGTTTTCTTGCACATGACCTTTAAAAGGGAAAAAGAACAATGTAGTCTGTCACTTTGTATACCGTATCATTACTAGCAAAATTTAAAGGAAAACTGCACCCGTTTTGCTCAGCCCAGCAATAGGAAAGTTCACAGGCTAAGAAGCACTTGTCACCATTTTTTAAATTACAATTGGCATTCCTGAGGAGGCGGCCATTTTACTGAAATATGATCTATCTATTCTTTCTATCTGGCTGTCCTGCTGGTGTGTTTGAGAATGTCTGTCACACACCCTAGTGCAGGAGTGCTACCTGAATTACAAAAACATATAATCATCCAAAGGTTATGTTCTCCCTTCGTGGAGTGCAGCGCAGGATGTGGATGTAAGTGTGTGCTTCCTCTCTTTTGGAAGAAACCGAGCTGCTACAGGGTGGATTTGGACTGGCTCATGAGCAGTTTGGTATGATGGGTCTTTTTTCATGACGGTGCTTTCCTGTTTCTGAATGCTCCCTTTGGTTCAAATCTAGTAAACCCCTAGCCTGTGTTCTTAAGAAACAGGTTTTCAGTTGGAAAGAAATGTAAACCAACATAGTGATATTTGTGTGAGTATGAATGTGGTCTGAAACAGAAACCTTGTGAGTAGTTGGGTACCCCACTTTATCCGATGACCTGCTAACTTGGAGAAATCCTGCTGGCCATAAAGTTTTGAAGACAAACTTTTTGCTTCCCATCTCCTACTTTTTTTACTTGTGTTATACAAATCAGGGTGGCATGCTGTTAAGTATCATAAATGCAAAGTAAAAGTCTGACCCTTCCATGCAGAACTCTCAGTCTAAGTGAACAAGTCAGAGAAAAAAATCATGGGAGAAGGGTACAGCATATGTTATTCAACAAACAACGATTGGAAACGCTTATGCTTTTAAAAGCAGTGAAATGAATGACATGCAGGTAAAATAACTCTGTGCTACAAGAGTCGCCTAGCTTTGATGTGCTGTTCGTGCCGTTTGTCGTGTTGAAGACTGGAATGCAGCACGTTGACCCTCTGGAGTTTATTGTAGTTCATCTTTAGTCCTGGGTTCAGCAAATGGCTAAAAAGGGGGAAAGGGCAGAGCTCACCATGACTAGGGCCATACATGCTGGAAAGAGGTGTGATGTCTTGGACAGCTGACTTAGAAGGAAGAATATCAGGCGGGAAACCATTTGGAAACCCAAGCACCAGCACCACCTTGACATAAGTCCAGATAAACCAGAGATGGGCTTTGGGCAGTTTTGCTATAAAGTGTGCTCATGAAAATGAAGGCTGGTTTCCACAGTCGTGTTCAAACTTCAAGTGCTTTTAGGATTTCCACTTTTGGAAATTGGCTGAATCATGAAAAGCAAAGTAATGTATTATCAAGATGGCATCAAGGCACTGATTGTTGGGTTTGACATCATTTGTAATGCTGGCATTGAGGAAGCTTCGTGTAGAAGACGGGGTATATGAGTTTGTCACTTGCTCAATATTGTTTTGAAGTTCTACATAAATTATGTGTAATTAGCTAGTACTTCATCTGTGCTGAGTAGCACTAACACCATTAAAGACAATGAATGTTGGCTGATCCTTGTTGCTGAGGTTCTTGTCCTAATATGTTTCCTTTCATGAGCTGCACCTTCTGAAGGCTAGCTGGGCATCGGTTTCTGTCTTTGATCTGATGCAGGTATTTTCAAAAGACATCCACTGCTGTTAATATGCCTAAGAGATCTTGATTATAGTTAGAAATATTGAAAGGTATGTTGAACTAAGATTTTCAGGCAGCTTCCCATACAAACTTTTAGACTGTTGAGCTGAGCAAAACTGGTATAATTTTTCTTTAAAGAAAATATTTTGCTCCTGAAAACATGAATTCTTTGGAATAATAGGTAAACTGTCCTTGTTGTTCATAAACATCTTATTTATGCATCTTCACTGTTGTGATAAATTAACTGGGTTTGTTTTATATTTCCCTACAGTTTACTTCAAATAATCCTTCACAGTCTTTCACCACAAGACCACATAAGATTCCTTTTTTAATACCCAGAATGCTGAAATAGCATTTTGAGCACAGACTGTAATGCATAACAAGTGTATAATTTCTTATTGGGAATGCTGTGCAAAAACATGTTTTCCTATCAGCCAGTCTAAATTTTTTGCTTAATTCACTAGAACCCCTGTGTATCTACAGGGGTAATTTATAATTAGAGCTGCAGCTAGCAGTGTGCTGGAGAGGCATACGTTCATGGACAAGCCTGTTAGGCTTTGCTCCAGATCTGAGCCCCTACACGCCTCCATTTGGCCAACAGCCTTCAAGCTGGGCGTACAGTTTAAGGAGGAACTTTTCTTGACTAATTTGAAGAATAGTAGAAAGCTCCCTAAGATCTGGACCCCTTTGCAAATGAGCTAGGAGAGGGCTTTGCATGCCTCTCTGTGTGTACACGTGTGTGTTTGAAATTATCATCTGTATTAACCAGGGTTCTGCACAGTTTGGTGCAGGAGGTGGTGTCTTTTATTCTGCTAAGCATCATGCACATTTATGGCACTATATAAATAATAGTAATACAGCAATAATCTAAGTCATTCCATCAAGGTCTCACACTCCAAAAATTACCCCCATGATTCTCATTTTTAAAAGCATCACATTGAAGAAGAGAGGAGGGAAAGGAGGATATAAGAAGCCAGATTCTGCATTTGTGGCTGATTCAGCAGTTGAGGGTGAGTGTGGCTTTGCATACTACCAAAACTTCTCCACGCTCCCAAAAGAGTCTCATGATGTTGCTTATTATTTTTGTTGTATATGTTTCTACCACAAAACCACAGAAAAGGAAGAGTGGTAGGAGTGCAAGGGAGGAGAGAGAGAAATTAAAGAGATGAGGCACGTGGATTACATAATTTTGTTACTGCTGAACAAATATGAGATTTTTATATTTACATTCTAAGTACCACAGTCTGCTGAAATTGGTGGGAAGCTTTTCAGGGATTTTGGATCAGGCCAGCAGTTGTTAAGTCATCAAACAATACTACTACCACAACGCTTCCCGAAGCTGGTGACTTCCAAGGCAGAACTTGCCGCTGCTGTTGCTGTTAGTTTAAAACCAATGCCCATCCTAGAGATGTGATATTTTCAGTCACCCTTTTTTTCCCTTCCACTTCATTTTTCTGCCCCTCCCCACCAAGTCTCCAGCCTACAAATGCGTTCACAAGATTTCTACATTAACATCCATTCATCTTTCGCTCATAAGCGTTACCGGCTTTCACAAGCAGAAGAAAATCTTTGCTGTTGGAATAGCTGTTTTCCTAACTCACCTTCTCTTCCCTATGTCCTTGTTTTCTCCAGGAGTTTCAAATACTCTTCATGTCTTTTCCTGATAGGTATGGAATCATCTCTATTCTGTATAGCATTTGTCTACTTCTTCAAGACATCGAATTATTGGCAGGCTAATGTATAAAATGGGAACTAAGTATGCTTATGTAAATGCTTCACAGAATTGCAGGATTTTGAATATAAGAATTGTTGTCTTCTCTTTAATGTATAGTTTATCTTTGACTCAACACACAGGCTTAGATTAAAAGACTCTGTATGTGTTGAAGAGGAAACCCTTAGAGCTTTAGGAGTCTTAATATGGTCCAATTTTGATTCAGGAGGCTCAGACTGTATCCCCCAGTGGTCTCTATTCACCATCAAAAGTAATTCTTATATTTGCAAGTGGCAACAAGAAAAAAAGTTAGATTCAAAATAATTGGATGAGGTGCTTTTCAGGAGAATTAATGTAACGAGAGCTGCTAAACTTATTGCACTTAAAAACACAAATAAGACTGTTGGACAGAAGTTGTCAGTAGGTGGTCTCTTAATATCTCACCAGTTTTGAAGTTATGAAAAGGAGCAAGACTTTTTGAAATCTAGAAAAGAAAGAAAGAAAAGCTAGAAACAGAGTGAAAGAGCAGAGTCGCAGCACCGGTGACCCGAGAAACCTCATTGCTCCACTTATACTGGCACAATGTCACGTTCTCAGCCACTCCATCACCAGCAAGGGGAAAAAAAAAAAGCTTTTCCTTTCCTTTTAGTCAAAGGCAGTGGGTAAGCAGAGCACGCGGTTCAGAGGGTCATTAAAAAGCATCAAAGGAGGCAGCCTCATGATGGTAATAAGACGGCTGCAAGGAAATAAAGTGGGCATTGATCTGCACTATCGAGTGTGACATTTTAACCGAAGCTAAAAGCCAAGAGCAGATCTAGCCCTCTTATTCATCTGCCTGCCTGTTTTAGTAAATTGTCTTTTTTTTTCTCCAACCAGTGGCCTCAGAGGTCACTTCATATTAGCTGGCTTGTTAATACCAAGGCAATCAATACTTAATCAACAAGTAATGGGATTTTGCAGTCATCCTGTATGATCTTTCAATAAAGCCCCGAATCTATCTCAGCCCATTCAGAGCCTGACTAAAGGTGCACGATTGCTGCAGAGCGGGGATTTGATGGTCTGATGCTCTTAGGCTGATCTGCATCTGATTAAGACACCATGCAGCCACTGTCCTTCACCCTTTTGTTCCTTTATCTCCGTATAATGTAGCATGGCACAGAAATTCGTCATCTTAGCTTTTAGATGCAACAGCAAAGGAATTAATATTTCCTTAGTGCATGATGATCCGGCCTCTTGGTCATGATACGCAACCAAAAAAAACAGCAAAGGGGGAAGAAAATTACAGGAAAGACAGTGACAGGTTTCATGTATTGCCTTAGAAAACACAGTTATAACAAATGGGTCCAAACCAGCCTTTTCATCTCTACCCTCTCTATCCTCCTTACTGAGAAAGAAGATGTGCTAATGTAGCAGACATAGTCACTGGACATGGCTGCATGAGAATAGGTATTACAGATTATTCACTGGGTCAGGAAAAAAAGAACAAAAGCCAAAATTACAGGCTTCTTGAAACATCCATCCCTTTTCAGACCTTCAAGTACATCGTTGACAAGGCTGGAGGGTACTACTGCCTTAGGCTAATTGTTTTACCCACCCTGATGAAACTTCCCTTCTTCGGCCTCTGTTCCCAGAAACTCTGTGCTAATACTGTCCAACGAGGAATCCTAAACAGATTCAGCCAGAAATCAGACCACAATTTCTGCTCTCCAAAATTAACAATAAAGTCTGGGAAAAAAAGAACAACAGTACACATAAATTTTAGGGATCTGTGGCAAACTTCACCAGCTATTTCCTGCTTCATGCTTCTAGGACTTAGAAGAAACATTTGTTGAGGAAGGATTTGTCATTATAAAGCTGACATAAAGGCCATGCAATACAGTGCTTGCCGTGATTACCATGATAAATAGCACATAACTTTTTTATGGTCTTTTATATGTGGCCCATGCACAGGTGTACATGCCTATAGCATCTCTGAACTTGGAGATCTGTGCCACATTGGCTGATTTGGTACACATGACAAAAAGTATCAGTGGGTCTGTTCAAAGAAAGACTGTGTTCTTCTCAGTTGACTTCTGGGACTACAGAAAGAGAGAGATATAGCACCCCTTTAAAATCTTGATGCTCTCCACATCACCCCTTTTTTTTCTGATTTTTCTGATTCTGATAAGACCTTGCTTAGCCACATCATGTAAACACTTAAGTACTTGGGGGACATGTAAGGGGGGTTAAGAGTTAGTGGGGGAAGAAGAAAGGCAAAATATAATTATGTGGCCAAAGATAAGAGAATAATTGAGTAAAATAGCAATAAGGGAATATGAAAAAAAAGATGATTGCTGACATAAAACATGGAGCTCAAACTAATGCTGCCTCAAGGGGGCACCTGCTCCTTCAATGGCAGGAGTGATACATGGCTGCTGGTGGCAAGGGCTGTGTCAGGGAGGATTGTCACGCTCTGGTATTTTTGCCTTTTTGTTCACTCCCATTATTGGCAAAAGGGTAATACACAGTATGCATGTGTATGAAAACACGCTCTTCTGATTCACATTGTGTTTTATTATTGTGGATATGAAGCCGAGCCTGTTTCCCATTTCCCACTTTCCTCAGGGGCTGGGGAGTTCACACAGCTTCAAGCAGTGGCCTTTCTTTCAATTATGAGTTGCCATTTTCTCCCGTCCTGTTGAATTTGTTTCACCTATGCTATCTGCCCACACCGTGTGCCTGCACATGCAGCACTGATGGTGCAGGCAGCAGGAGTGGGATGGGGATGTGTCCCTGTACCTGTCCCATTGAACACAGCACAGGAGGGAGCTGCATCAGGTGTGAGATGTCCCGGGCACCTTTGTGGCAGGCTGGAAATGCCACCCCTGGAGCTTAGGAAGTGCATGCTGGTTCATATCCCAGGTGGCCATTGCAGAGAGGAGAGAAGTATAGCAGCTCAGACACAGCCGACTCCTGTTAGATATATTGAGAAGATATTTTTAAATTACCTCTGGAGTATTTTCGTTGGCTCTGCTAGTGAAAGTAGCTCACAGGTTCACATCCTTTATTCTAATATGGATGGCAGAAGGGGTCTCTCTTATTTTGGTGTGGAGGCACACAAGGATATGGATGACAGCTTTGTTTTCTGTGAGTTTCCCTTGGGCGTTGTGAGTGGCTGGGGCCTGTGTGGAGGCAGGCAGGGTGGAAAAAGCCCTTCGCTCCAGCAGGTTCAACTGCAGGGATTGCTGGGGATGGGTAGTGGGTGTGCTACCCATACAGAAGGTGCAGGGAGTGCTTTACACAGCGGGTTCATTTTCCCCCAGACACCAAGTGTGTTTTGCTGTGGCCACAGTCCCCTTTGGACAGACCATTTTTGCTATGGACACGTGCCAGAAATGATCCGTTCATGCCTGATGGCTGAGTGCTGTGGTCGCTCCTGTTTGTGTATGCACTGAAAACAGGAGGAGACCATTTTTATGCCTATACAAAAGCCAGGATCAGCTTGGGCCAGTGTGTGAAAAGTGATTGAGTGCTGTTGGGGAGAAATCAGGATTGGCTCACACATCAGTCCAATCCTTTAATCAGAATGAATTGAACTCTAATCTACTTCTTGGCAACGAACAAATAGGCAGTCTTGGATATGGATGCTATTCTGTTTCATGGATATATGTGTTTGTGCAGAGTATGGGGGCACGGGTTAAAATTAGAGCTGTGCAAGCCCTGTAGGGTTCCATTCATGATGGGGTTTGCAAACTAATCCGTGTTGCTTGATTTACAGTGATTGGAAACAAACCAAACCTCGTAGATTTGTTTGAAGGGTTTTGTGTGATGTGGGGATATGAGCTCCATCTGTACTTGCTCACTTGCATTTTCCCTGAACTAACCATCCCTAGATAAGACAGGAAGATCTTAGGGTTTTGTGGTGAATAGGTGCCTAGAAAGGAGCCAACACTTTTGGCTTCACTGGTTGTGCTAACAAATGCTGACGATATTTCCTTTTAAAAAAGACGGTCTCCAGGTAATGGTTTCCTTGTTCTTCTCCAGAGCTAGCATTGCTTCTCTTGAACAGCTGTTTCCTGTCTGGATCGTAGGTCACATATTCATTCTCACCTCCTTAAAACATCACTAGAGGGACCCTAAAAAACTGTTAAGTCTCTTATTCTCTGATCCCTGTAGAAGAACTGGGAAGACAACTGGTGTATTGCTTCTCTCAAAGCTTCTGTTTTGTAGCATTTATGTTAATTGGAGCTAATCACCACTTTGAGAGGGAGACTGGGACATGTCTCACCTTCTGATGGCAGAACAGGGAGCTACTTTGGAATGGCTTATACAGCAATGGAAGAGTCAGTCAAGGAAGAAGCAACTGAATGATTAAATATAACAAATATCAGCTACCAACAATTCATGTTGATTTGTAATGTTGAGAACTGTGAAAATTCTAGCTGTAGGACTTATTTTGACCTACTTAATATATAGCTCCTGAAATCACTCTTTACCTTGCATGGGAAGATAAACCTGGTAGCTCTTGAATGGTTGTGATAAAGCCAAGAATTACTTTATTTGGCTAGACTTCAAACCTTCAAATCCCATGCAGTGCCATGTTGTCATTAATTACTGTGGGGCAGGTTTTCGGAGAGAGGCAGGCACATTCCTCTAAAAATTGGAGACTTTTTCCCTTTCATAGAGCACATGCTCAGGATTTGAAGCAATAGCTGAGCAGCCTTGAGTGCAGCGTCTTCATGGGCTAAAGTATGCCTTTCTGGAAGGTGGCAATCAGCTAACCCTTGCACATCTCTCTCTTCTGTGCTGTAGCTATCTGCTGCCACAATCAATAGCAGCTGTAATGACCAAGCACATGGATGACACACCTAACAGTGAGACTTACGTGTCAGTGAGCTGGGGCAGCCTGGGGGAAGCTGGCAAGTTACACCCTGGGTGTGAGGAAAGCTGGAAATTAAAACAACAGAGGAGGACAAATAAAGTGCGCTGCCTCCGTAGGTGTCTGCCGAGGACAGGTCTGCTTCAAGTTCCATGTTGCCGTCACCAGCGCATCACTGTCCTGCTGCAATCCTGATTTCCTCTTCTGCAGGGGTACAGAAGTTACCCCAGGTAGTCCCGAGCTCAGGAAGCCCACGGTCTGCTCCACCAGCTGAACCTGTGCTGCTGAAATATTGCTGTGGGCACCTCTGACCTCTTGGCTCAGGCTGAGGGGAGCTGCTGCTTGTCCCCATGGCCTTCTGTCAGTGGTTTAACCCCTGTGATATGGCTGTGGGAGGGAGCTGAAGGTATTCCTAATATTGTGTGGTGGGGGGGCAAAAAAACAAAAAGGGTGAGGTTTTTTAGAGTTGTCATTGCTCACCGGTTCTGTATCATCAGTGAGTTTGGGGCCAAATCTCTCCTTTCTGTGTGCAGGCGGTGATCTGCAGCTTAATTGGCCATACTCGAGTGTTGCAGGTTTAACTCAGAGGATTAGCAATTGCTCTGGACAGTGTTGCTGTTAGCAGAGGGGTTTGAACTCTGAATGGGAAAGATCAACAAAGTGTCTCATATGCATTTTGTAAGCGATGACAGACTACAGTGAGTAACCAGGAGGCTATATTAGGTAGAAATCTTCCATGTAGCTTGGAATGGGATAAGGGGAAAAGTGGAGATAGGGAAGAAGATGTGACTATTTTTGTCCATCAGCCAGATACCTATTGGTCAGTTTGTTACAGAGGTTGCCTGGAAAGGTCAGCAGCTCGGTGAGCTGTGCTGCAAAACATGCCTGGGCTAAACTGAAACATTCATTCCTGTGTTAGCCAGGCAATCTCACAACTATCAGCTGTGAGCTACAGCATGGACAATGACTGTCCTATTCTTGTGTTACGGACATGTTGGTACTAGTCAGTTATGACACCTTTTATCAGCTCCAGAAAATGGCCTTGTTTTCTGCAGTGTATCGTTCCTTTTCTGCTGGGTTTTGATAGGGTGTGCTTCAGTTCAAGCTGTGTGCCTTGCACATAAAGCAAGCTATTGGAGTCTGCTCACAGGCTGACCCCTTTGCACTGAGACAGGACAATGGCAGTGCGACCTGCATTACTCAAATTCCAGCCTTCACAGAGCTGTCATCAGCATGCCTGGAAAATTAATGTCATTACACTGTCGCTCGAGGCTTGGCATGGCTGCTTCTCGCCTGCCTGGGAGAGGAAGCCACAGCAGAAAGTGAATATTGTGGCTTACTGCTGCAAGCAAGAGACAAGCACTGCCGAGAGCTGATGGGATATTTGTCTTTACGAGTTTTACAAATGGAAGTCTGCCCTCTCTGTTTAGTAGTATAAGCTTATGTGTATTAGCAGCACTGTCTTTCAGTGGGGAATGTAATCTCTGCTAACTAGGGACTGGTTTGACCACCGTTATTCAATGTGGTGGTGTGACACTTTCCAATTTCCATTAGGCATTATCTTCAACAAGAAGGGTGAGGGTGTAACCCTTTTTCTCCCCTCTTGGTTTAAATGCATTTCTTCTACTGTCCTCCCATGCAACATTTTTTGTAGGGCCTTCTTGACATGAAACAAATTCATACTGTTAAAGCTAGTGAATGGAGTCGTGAATATATTTCTTCTCCTTGACAGCAGTGGCACTCAGCAAACTGAATAACTGTTTAACTGTGCAAGAGTACTGAGAGTCCTCACATCAGCCTTTTGAGTAAATTGGGGAGAGTGGGTGTTTTTGCTGGTAGGTGGAAAAGACGTAAGAGAACCAAGGAGCAGGGGAAGAGGGGAGGGGACATGGCTGCCTCTTCTTGCTCCTTTGCACCAAGCCAGCCCACTGCTGCCTTTCCTACCCTAAAAATACTGTGAGGAGCTGCAGAAGAATCTGCTTCCTCTGAAATAAGAACCAAAGAGTAAGAGACCCTTGTGGGGCAGCATGATCTGTCTTGGATCAGTCTGCAGTGTGATCCCTGCCCAGTGCTGGAAGTTGGCTTTCTGAATATCTCTTGTACCCATCCATTCCCAGATGTCAAGCAAGTGGTGTCTTAACTTAAATCTCAATATTTCTTCCCAGAGTGGCTGTGAGATTTTAAATGATTCAACTTATTTTGAGTTTTCTGTCTCTTTTACCCACGTTGGTTTAAGCTGGTAGTGGGATCACTGAAGTGCTGAGAGAACAGTGTGTAGCTTTCACAGCAAGCCTTGTCCTAGAAAATCAGCAAGTAACAGAAACCGTGCCTGACACAGGGAGCTTTCAGAGCACAGACAAGCATCCACTAATCATCAAAACTCCAAAATGGCAAGATCTCCTAGCCAGGCAACTACTGTGTGATGAAGAAGCTCAGAAGTCTATACAAAAGTTGTAAGACATTGATTAATATCACCACACAATAACTGTGTGCATGACATTAACTGACAAACATCCTCTGTGAGTGTTATTTGTTGCATTATTTGTTCATTTGCATTACGAATATCGAGATCAATAAGATCAGATTCCTCACCCTTCATCCTCCTTTTAAGTATCAATAGATAAATTCCTGTTCCATATAAATGTGAATTAAATAATGTGGACTAAATAAAGAGAAGACTGAGATGCACTGAAAAATACAGGAGACAGCAGATATTGCTCTTGTACCTATTGCACACACTTGCCAAGCTGCACTGTAAATGTATGCTGTCCAGCAAGTTGTCTTTGGCGTTAGCGTTGTTGCAACTGCACGCAGAAGTAAAACAAGTGACAAGGAGCACTGATCTCTGTTAAATGGTTGTTTATTTGACTGTTTCTGCTAATATCACAATAAGTCACAAGTACAAAGTGCTCTCTCTCTCTCCTTTTATTTTCTTTTATTTTTAATTGCTAGCCATCCGGGACTCACGGAAGGCAAAACAAAATCACTTCCTGAAAAAACAACACAAGGCACCAATGTTAGAAGGAAAGGCTCTGCATGGGGGGTGGATGGGGTGCTGGGAGCAAATCAGGTGTGTTCTCTGAAGGACCCAGGGACCTCCCAGCAGAATAGGAAAAGACAGCGTTTCAATGCCAGGAGCGGAGCTGGCCTGGCAGCGCTGCAGAGCTGTCCAGCTCTGGAAGCTCAGGTGTCTCCAGGCATGCACATGGCAGCTCTTGTTATCTCACAGCAGTGACATCCTGTGCCTTTCACACCTGATTTTTGCTCTCAGGGAAAAACAGGCACTTTAATATTCAGGGCAGAACCGTGCTTGTTTATAAGTGGGTCTGTGAAAAAATAATGCTTTTTTTATGTGCTGGTCTGCCTTGTTGCTTTGGTGACTGAGGAAATAATGTAGCATCTCTTTAAATTTTATACAACAAGTCCTTTCTTAGGGTCCCATTTTATTTTAGATAACTTCTGCTTGAGCGTGTCTTTGTTGGAATGGCTGTAGAACCACTTAATATTTGCATTGGAAGTTCTTTACTCAAAGGGAATTTTTGATCGATGATATATCAGGAGCTACTGTTCTTGGCCTGGTATAGCTTAGAAGTGTGGAAGGGGCTGAACAGAGTGTCTGTGTTTATGTTCCAGGGAAGAGGCCCATCTGGACTTGCTCTGCCTCGTGCCTTGCTCTTTAGAGGTCCGTTTGCAAAATGACAACTTTCTTTCACAATGACAATTACTTCTGAAACAAGCAGTCATGCTTAGCAGTCTCTGCCTGATTGCCAATATTTACCTTGCTTTATTACATTACTGTAAACTTTGGTTGGCTATCAGAGCCAGTTGATGACTCTGACAATTTGGAATCTGAAGGGCTCTTATGAAATTAAACACCGCCTTTGCGTGCCATCCGAGCCTCTAGATGGGCAAGTGAAAATAAATGTTCGAAAGGTTGTACTTTATATAGCCACAGTCTTGACCTCTAAGTGCCTTAAAAGGGCTCACATACTTAAAGGTGCATTACCAGGCCTTACACTAATTCACTGTGATAGCTAAAGTGCTTTGTGTATACCACAAGAGACCAGAAGCCCTTGAGGATCCTTTAGAGCAGAGCATGTGGGCAGTTAACATTATTCAGCTTGAATTTTGTATTTGCAGCCAGTCATGAGTGAAAGTAGGGGTAGACTATTTGCATATTGTTTTGGTATAAAGCTAGAAAAATGTTTCCATATGTGTAAGTCATGTAACTTCATCCTGTGTGTTTCTTAGATGCCTGGAAAACTCTAAATAAGATGAGGCCCTTTCTTTTTCTTTCCTTATTTTTTCTTTTCTTCTCTTCCCCACTGAGAATTTCTTGGGAGCGTTCATCCCTCCCGCTCTTTAAGTTTGCTGGTCTAAGCAGGAATACTTGAGACTGATTTTAATTCTTAACTAGATGGACATGATTTATTAATTCACATTTGAAATAACAATTGCAGTCGGAAGGAATCAGCTGAAAGCCTTAATTACATTGGAAAATATGCTTCAGTGTAGCATAGCCCCATCCAGCTTTCAGAATGCATAATTATCATCATTTTTTAATTTTTATATTTGAAAAATTGTGATGGAGAACAGACTCTGCTGGCTACTCACACTGCTTCAAAGCAATGCCTAAATCAGAAGTGAGTCTTTAAATAGATCATTTTCTTACTTGCTTGTTAGTGCCCAACCACATATGTAGACTTACTGTGCAGGGTTTGGCCTCAGTGTTTTGAGTATTATTTTTACATCTGAGCCAACTAGCAGTTTCTGTGCCCAATTCCAAGGAAAAAAAGATGTTAAACTGTGAATGCGCACTGGCATGTGAGCTGAGATTAGGTAATTTGGGATCACTCCATAGAAATCACATATGGGCTTTGGAGACTGGGAATTCATTCCTGTTCAAACAGTGACCAAATGGGGAAAGCAAGATCAAGCAAAAACCAAAAAACAAACCACCAAACTTCCTGAAAAGAAAAAATGCACCACAGAACCAGAAAGAAAAAACAAGGCCTTCCTGGCCTTAATCTTGAAAAAATGACAGTTGAGGGAGATATTGGCTCACCTGACCCAAATGAGGTAACACACAAACACTTCTAGCTGCGACTGCAATTCCTATCACCCTTCTGTCTCTTAAGACTTCTGAGTATTTTCACTCATTCTGTGTTTGTCTTTCTTCGCTCCATATTTGTTGATTTCTGATCATCTTTTATCTTCCCCATGACCCTCTTGCCCTCATTCTGTTATCTAGGTTAGCTATTAATTTTGTTCACTATGAAACTGGTACTAGTTAAGGAAAACTGCTGTAAAGTAAGTCCATTGTGAGATGATCACTTTTTTATTTTTGAGTTTGAGAAACCTAGAAAATCTGTGCAAATTTGACTTCAAGATTTGGGTTAAAAAGGAAATCCAAAATTGTTCCAAGAACGCCCCTTGTTCAGAACTATGATTTGGAAAAAAAAATTATCACAGCCCTGGTCTGGCTTTGGACATGAAAGCAAGGCTGAGAGGTGCCTGTAACAGGTTTGCTCATTTTTAACTATAAGCACAGATGTGGTAGGGCTGAAGTAAGGTCCACAAGAGCCCAGCTGCCAGGGTAGAAAGGTAGGAGAAGGTCCTGGTGGTTCGCAAGACTGAGAGCCTATTTCATGACTTACACAAAGGCCTCTTGCAACCTTATTTTGCCAGTAATTTCCATTTCCAAGGTGATGCTGTATGAAGTGTCCTAAAGAAAGTGAAACTTTCTGAAGAGAAGGCTACCCATAACAGAATCAGAGACGGGCACCACAGACCACGTAGGCTCTGTTTGTCAGCAATGTAGCAGAAATAACTTTTTTTGCACCCTATCTACCAAGCTCTGGATAAAGAGCACAGTTATCTTACCAAGATATTAAGTAAATAGATTAACTAATGTTGAAAACTTATGTTTCCTCCTCAGCAAAGGGCTCTTCCTAGGCTTTTCCTGAAACAGAGTAGTGTGAAATCATACACAGCAGTGCAGGAGTAATTGGTTAAAACAGGGGGAAGCAAATTTCACTTTAACCTCTCTGTGTCCTTGACTAATGTTAAAAGCTTTTGCCTTTTCTCTCCGAACTTGATGAAACTTATATCTGTACGCATGCAGAAATGTACTTCTGAAGTAAAACATGGTAAGTGCTCTTCAGAAGTCATTGTTAAAATACAGAGGAGGATCCTTCTTTCATTCTGAGTCCTTCCTTCAGATGTGCACAAGTCTTCAAATATTTTTACAGGGAATCGGTATGGTGGAAAGCTCTTTGTGGTTGTGACTTACATGATGAAATAATTCCACTTATTCTTGCCCATAAGAGAGGGAAACGTTACTGGTTATCTATGCTCTTCCGTAGCAGCTTTTGCCCAGTATAGCATTCACAATATTGAACCCCAAACCTGCATGACACACCTGCGGGGTATCTCATTAGCTCTTCAGATCTTCCACAAAACTTGTCATCTTTGCTCTCCTCCCTGGGCCCACGGAGAACGACCACATGTTGGCTGGCTGGTGAGTCCACATCATGTACAACATGGCCTTCTTTTCTGCACAGGGCTTACTCAGACCTGAAGTGATGTCTTGCCAGAGCCTGGAGATTCCACAGTACTTCACCAACAGGCTTCTGACCTTTCTGTGACTTGGAAACGGCCACTTTTTAAAAAAGGTTTGTGAATGTTTATAGGAAAAGGCAACAAGAGAGCTAACAGGATAGCTTGTATCTGGTAAATTCACCTCTTCTGTCCCTTCAACTGGCTAGTGATAAATAAGGAAAATGCAAGACTGTACTTGAAAATATAAGAGCAAAAGAACAATCTTTTCTCCTCTTGGCGTGGCTTCCGACAATGTTTGCTCTCTGCCAACGTCACTGTGAATTGCAGTACACTGGGTCATCATTACGTACACGGAGCCAATGAGGGCAACAATAATCCTAGAAACAGTCTATTTTCTGCCACTGAGCAAGTGTTGTTCTTTACCCCTCTGATACATCCAACTACCTAATGTTTAAAAATGACTGAAGTTATGTTTAAGCTGTTTGTCCATCCTTTCCCAGCAATAATACTGGTTAAACATGTACACACATATATATGTGCATATATATATTTGATATATAAAAATCTATATGTCCACACCCACAAACGTATACATGTAATGCTCTCGTACGTGCCAAGCTCCTCAGCTTGGGAAAAGCAGGACAAAGCTCTGGGCAAACTGAAGGTGAAGGAAGGGAATCAAGACTGATCTCTGAAAGGGGGAGACAGTTTCAGCGAGCAATGCAGCTCAGTCATTTTGGAAATGGAGGATTTCTGAGAGCAGAGAGCATTGTTGCTTTAGGATCTGATTCTATTCTGAATGTTTGAGTACTTAATGAAGGGTAACACCACAACAAGAGCAAAGTAAGAATTGTTGGTGCAAAAATCATATCCTTATCTGACCCCCAGCAGTGAAGTTTCTGAGCATTAAGCACCTCTGCATTTATCATCCTTGCTCCTCGTCTGTGAAAGAAGTTTATTTTTATTCCCATTTTAATGATAGGAAACTGAGAATCAGGGAGACAATGATTTGGACTTTCAAAGTCCTGTTTAACTAACTAGGTAAAGAAAGAGGGCAGCATGCCAGGAAAAGAAGGTCTTCCGAAAACATTTCTGCAAACATCAAGAGGGAGCCAAATGCTTTCTGCTCTGCTGGCCCTCCTGGGAAGGACATTTTCTGCAAACCTGGCCTTAATTGGTGCTGAGCACTGGAAAATTCTGGTCCTCTACCCAGCATTATGGCATTATGGGTCAGCTTGGTGCATCTGTTGCATTAGACTATCCATTCTCTGATTCAATCTTTGCCCTCGCTGTACACGCCCAATTTTGTTTTGTTTTATTCGTGAAGAGGAAATTCAGGAGGAAAAAAAACCACACTTTTTTTTCCTCTCCTTTTTTTTTTTTGTCCTTCTCATATTTTAGCTTGGGATTTACAGTAGCACGGCCCATCCTACCCCCTTCCAAAATGCACTGAAAAGGAACCATCTGTGGGTTCCCTCTGTTGATATATTTCCAAAAGACCTTGCAAAGTGACATTAATTGTTTTGACTGAGTGCACCTATTTGTTATTACACACTGCTGCCCGACTCTCTTGACTTTGTTTTTTCTTTCTTCAAGCAATAACATTGCACTATACTCAAATATTTGTGTACAGTCAGCTCAGAGTGAGTCAGACGAGAAGCTTTCCTGCCATCAGTGCCTTAAAAGCAGAGATGTTCTGAAGTTATTTCAGTGTAGGGAACACATTTCATACTTACCAGGTGATTTCTTGTGTACAGATGGAACCTGCCCATACCACATTATTGAAATTAGCTCCTCTCCAGATTCCCTTCACCGTTGGGTTGGCTGTAGAAGATTTGAGCACATCACCTTCAGTGTTATCTTTGCTGATGTAAGAGTTGTTGACTGCACAAGCTAGGAGCTGACATTCAATGCTGTGCATTTCTTTCTCCAGCAAAGCCATGAAAATCTAAGGCACTTCCTGGGCAATATTAAATCCCATGCAAACGCTTTATGAAAGCTACTTCAGAACACTATCAAATCATTAGTATTCTTTTTCATAATACAGATGGGGGTCTCATTTTATGGAAAGAAAAAGAGAGAGAGAGAATGAGTGTTTTTTCCAGCCCTCTTGGGAATTATTTTATTGAAAATACCAAAACTGGGAAGATTTCTCCAGTGCCAGGGGTCAGAATCTTTGACTAGTTTGTTGTAATGTGAACATATAAAAATTCACTCAGTGCTCATTCTCTGCCTTTTATTTAATGTATAATCCAGGTAGTTCCACTTGGATTCTTTACATTACTGTCCCTAGCACTGAACATTTGCCTTGAGTGTTTTAAATTTCATTCATTAATTGTGAAGAAGGGAAAACTTCAGGAAAATTGCCACTGGCCTAATATATATTGATGTACTATTACCTATAAAACAATTTTTTGTTATGTCAACTGACACTGAATAAACAAGTACTTTATATTTCTTCCGGGAGGATCTAACTTGAAGTATTCTTCACTGTAATATCTCCACTTAAAAACAGCATTTTCTTACTAGTTCCCTGTGAGTCATATCTGCATACCTTAATGAGTAAGTGTTTAATATTTTAATTTCTATTAATACAGAATAGTAAATGCTGCTGGAAGTCAGCTGAAGTAAGAACTCTGACAAGCAGCTATGTTCCTCCCTGTGCATCATTGTCATCGTCACCGAGTACTATCAATATAAGGACCAGCCAACTCATAATTTCAAAGGAATTGGGTTTTTCAATGATTGCTAAGGGCAGAGTTGTCACGCAGACCCTTTATTGTGACAGTGATTCATGAGAAGAAAAGAAATCACCTCGATTCTCTCATCATCCATGGCATTTTCTTTGGACTGGCAGTTAAAATATTTTTTTGCATATAAATAGATTACTGGTAATCTCTAAAGTCAGGGAAAGGTGACAGGTCTGGAACCCCTGTGGATATAGACATCTTTTAGCATAAACCTGGGCTGTAAAATGAGATCACCAAACACAGCCTCATTACGCCAACTTTTTTGCCCTTCTCTTATAAAAGGAGGCAAGTTTACCTGAGCTGTATGTTTAAATCCTGTGAAGGTTTGTGTCCAGGTCTGAATTAGGCAGTGTCTCTGATGGGCAAGCGAAAATCCTGATTTGGAGCAACTCTGCTGTATGAAAGCTTGGCTCATCTGCAAGTTGGCATTGCTTGTTTTAGGCTATGTTGGCCAGTATTAAAATGCCTTTAAATTCCCCCAAAATGACAGCTAAGGAAAGTATTGTGTTAGTGTTCTGAGGCAGATCTTAAAAGAAGGACTGCTTTTGTCTGAGATCATACATAGCATCATGCGCAAGTGCTTCTCGTGTTCTTTGTCAAGGGGTTATGAAGGCTCCATCCATGCATCTGGGAACGCGGGAATATTGCCGATGCCGAGAGCAAAGTGTTTCACAGGGCTGCAGTATGTGTCTCCATGATCTAAGATGAGAAAAACATGCCATCAGGATGTCTTTGATTGCTTTAACCTTTCTGTCCTCCACACTGAGGAAGCCCCTTGAGTTGCTCTCTTGCTTCCAGCCAAGATTCCAGCCTCTTTCCAAATATCCTATTTTAAGTAAGCAGGTGGCTGAAGTCTTCCTGAGTCCAGGGATGTCTTACCTCAGGCATGGTCTAAACCACAACAAAACAAAGGAAAAAAACTCAACAGAGAACCAGTGTGAACTCAGGCCAGTGCTTGTCTCTCTGTTTCCGACTATGCAGTCCGTGTTCTGTGAATAAATTCATTTCTGCATGTTTAATCTGACACCTTTTGCAAGCAATACACTCACTCAAAACACCAGCAGTGAATAAACACTACCAGCCTCTTGTAGATATTTCATTGGGTAGCTAATTCACAAATGATTGACTACCCAAGTAGTGAGAGCATATGGAGGCTCTGTGAGCGACTGTCAACACGAGGAAAGTAGTCAGAGAAGCCAATTGTTAAGAACTGAAAACAATAGCGAACAAGAAAGTCCTTGAAGGAATGTGGCACTGGGTCTGCTCGAAGCATGAATTTATGAAAACGCGTGGCCAAAACAAAGGAAGATGGCAGCATCATTTCCTATATATGCTCCTCGTTGTTGGTTAATATTATTCCAATTTTTGACACTTGAATGAAATGTGGTATAATTGGGCTTCATAGCTGCTGCTTCAGGCGACATCAATTGCCTTTTTTAAAAATGATGATGGCGTTGAGGGAGACTCTTTTTTTCCTTTTATGTTTTGAAGCTGCCGTACTCTTAGTGCCACTCGTACAATACACGAAAGGGGCATTGTACTCCTGGGAGGGTCTGCAGGGCTGGGGACTGATCCCATGAAGAAATATGAGATGGAGAAGAAAAGAAAAGTAAACATACTGTAGGATGTTACACTAAAGCTAATCCCAAGATATCCCTTCTTCTTTTGCCTCTCTGGGTTTTTCTTTCCGATAGCTCAAGCATTTCACTTCTTCCCCTGTAGCACGCAGAGTGTATAACATTACAGGTGTATGCAAGAAATCTCCATTCCCTGCCTTCCTTTGCTTTGATTCAGTAATCAATTCTGTCAAGTTTGAAGGACCTTAAGCAGTCATGAAAGGAAAATCATTCCTTAAACTGTGTTTATTTCTGCTACAAAAAACCAATCCTGCATCTTTTGTTTGTATTGATAGGTATACTGCAGGATTTGGTTAGCCTATTTTGACTTGGGGAGGAAATAAGATGAGAAGCATTATGTTTTTCAAAGTTGGATTCAGCAGGGAAAGGGAAGATGTATTCATATTCTGCTTTTGCATTGAGAAGCAATTCTTTAGGAGGTAGAACAAATCTTTAAAAAATAATGCCGAAAATACTCTAATGACTAAGAAGACTGAATGAACCTATTGTGGCTGAATCCTTTGCAGGGGGATAGACCCTACTGGGTATGCCTCAAATATGACATCATGCACCTCATTTCTGCTCTTCCTCAAATCCACCAGTACAGGGCTGGTTAAGCCCCAGTATAGAGCAGCATTTCATTTCAGTGTCCGCAAGGGAAGTTGAGCCCCCTGAGGCTGCTGGGGTGCCCTGCCCTTGCAGCCTGTCCCCTTGGCTGCATCCTCAGCATTAGGGTTTGGGTGGTGATGTAGGGTTAAAAGAAGTAGAGAGTTTTTTTGGCTACAGAAGGGGAAGCCTTTGCACTACCTGAATGACAGGTGGAACTGGCGCTGGAGGAGAGAAGGGAAATTAGTTGAGCCATGTCCATATAGCTTTAAAAACAAAATATTTGCATATCTTGAGGGCAGTTTCCCTTCAGACAGACCAAATGAAAGGTCTGAATCCAAACACCCCAGATGAAGTACTGTAGCTCTGTTGTAGCCGCTTGACAGAAAAACTGCCAAAGGATGTGCAGGATGTAGCCCTTCTGCCAGGTGCTGTCAGCTGGGTTCATATGTTAGGAGGTTCCTCCTAAAAATTAACGAACACACATACTTGCACAGATCCCTAGGTAAGAGAAATGGCTCTGCTTGGTGCTCTCAGGCAGCAAACTTTCCTCTTTTGCTAAGGCCTAAGTTTGCGCATAAAGCAAAGAAAATGCTGCTGAGAAAAAAAGGAGTGTAAATGGGGAAACACAACCACAATAACAGAAATGTCGGTTCATAATGATACAGCTTGTAAACAACATGTATGTAAACTCCCCCTCCACGCACACACACATATGAACACACTGTATTTTGGGCAGCAATCCTTTTTCTGACTTTTCTTACCCTCTGGCAGGAGTGTTCAGTGCATATTGTCCCTTTAATGTTTCTTTTTGCTTCTCACCAGCCCTTTCCCCCAGGCACCCCACCAGGAGCTGTTGATGTTGACTAGTGTGGAGATGCTGTCTCTCTACCACAGGGTTAGATTTAGGGAAGACTCAAGTCTTCCTGCTCTTACTCAGTCATACAGATGCCGGGGATAGGAGTGCTGGTAGAGACACGCTTTCCACTTCTCCCAGCATCTCCCTCTGATGTTTCATTCTCACCAAAATGCCAGACTTCGATTACTTTTAGGCTCTGCCAGCTGGTAAAACCCATTTCTTCTTCCTCTTCTTATTAGTGAGATCCCAAGCGGAGGATCCCCCATGACAGCCAGCACTACTGCCAGGACCTGACACAGAGCTGGGGGCTGCCTGCGGGTGCCGAGCTGTAGCAGAGTGAGCAGAGTCTGGGGCACTCATATCGGCAAGTAACTCTTGGAACTTTGTTGCCTAAAATATAAATTTCAGTGCAATTCCTAGGTGTAGGCATTTAACTACTAATGATTTAGGATCTTAAACAATTTTAAAATATTCTTTTTAATGAAATCTTTGCAGTTAACCTTTAACTGCTTCCAGTTCATAGAATCCTTTACAGGAAAGGGCAGGAAATCAATAGCTCTAAAAAGCAAAAGCAACAGCCCTAGCATCAGCATGTGCTGTATCATACTGGTGTGCCTGTGCGAGCAATTGCCCAGAGCAAGCAGGAAGTGACACAGAAGAGCCATCCCTCTGCCTGGGTTACTTTTGCATTATAATCTGGCTCATAAGGAATCCTGTAAGGAAAAGGGAGGATGAAGGTTGGTTTCATCACCAAGCCATTATCAGGAGAACCTGGGGCAAGTGATGTTTGTCTGCACAGGAATCCCTAAGTCCATTGATTTCTGAGAGCTTGTTAGTGTGAGTACGGCAAGCAAGATTTTGACCTGCTTTTGGTGTTGTGCTGGTCCTGGAAATTGTTGTTACTTCTGTGACTCTACTACAAGTACTATAAAACAGGAAGAGGCTTAAAATTAAGCTAGCTGCTTATCCTTAATTTCTATCTCTATGCAAACAAACAAAACCCACACATCCCCATACACCCCCTGTTCAGTGAGCTTTCCTTTGTTCAGCCTTTCCATGCTTTTGTCTTAGATGTTAGAAGGTTGGACACAAGGTCATTCACTAACCATTTCATGTGGATACAGCAAATCATTTCAGGTCTTCTCCCCCTCCCCTCAATTCATCTGAAATCTCTGCTGTGCAGTAACGGGGCTGAAAACACAGTCCTCATGGTAAAAAATAAAAAAAATGCTGCTGCTGTTCCATAGGACTGCTGGGAAAGGATGTCCCAGATGGGTGTCTGTGCAACTCAAAATGGGTTGTTTGGATGTCACATATTACTTAGGCAGTCGATCAGTATGAGTTTGAACCCTTTTAAGCAGAAGCTGGGAAGGGGTTAGAAATACTTCTGTCATCAATACTTACAGGAACTTCTGTTCAGCCTTTACTACTTTTTAAGGCTCAGGACATACTCCTTCTGGATCAGGGATGATATTATTCACAAGTGTCAAAAGCCGCAAGCATGTACCACTTGCCAATAGCAGTTATTGTGGTGGCAGGGCTCTGCCCAGATATTGCCATGGATAAGTACTGTGATCTCCTGTGAGTTATTCTGCCAGGTTTCTGGAACTGACTCCTCTGGGTCTTAACCAATTATTGAAATCTATATGCTCACTTTCCCTGTCCGTAAAAATGGCCTGACTCCCCTCGCTAGCATATTTGGAGAACAAATTAATAATGTCAGGCACTCAAGAGGAAAAGTTTTTCAATGTATATTTGCTCTGGAAAACTGCTCAATATTGTTATTATTTATTATTCTATGGACTCATCACTCTCAGCTCCCTTCTGCCAGAAGCCGCTTTGAAAGATGGATAAGTTGCACAAAAATTATTTTCCTTGAGTTTTCTTTGTGAGAAGGTTTTAAATGTGGTGTGGGGAGGGGTGTTTTTGTGAGGGAGGGCAGAGGAAGGCAAGTTGCTGTGATGAAATGGGCTTGAAAAGGTGGAACCAGGGAAAAATAACCTCTAACCTAAAATTCAGACTGTTGTATTACCAAATTTTTACTCAGATAAAAGGCACAAATATGTACAAGTATAAACAGTCCTTTTACTACCTGCAGATATATTTATAACACGTTGGTTTTCTCTCTGTGTTGTCTCTCCCTCCACACTGATACAGCAGACGTAAAAGGCAGGGATAGATGTGAACAGCCCTAATTACTGTTTGTGAATTCTGCGTTTGATGTAGCTGATAGATACCAACGTTGCTCCTGTCTCACTCTCTTCTTGCAGTTACTTTCCATCTGGTGCAACCCGTGCTGTACGCTCCCTCAGGATAATGTGAAAACTACTGTGAAAGCAGAGTCATTGATTTTTGTAGGTTTAGTGCCAGAGCAATTTTAGATGGCACAAGGCTGATTTCCTTGACTTTCGCTTTCCTGCTCTTGATACTTCTGTGTCAAACTCAACACCTTTCCCAACACTATCCTCCTCCTCATAATAACAAAGTACTCAGCACCTCCTCCTCCTCACTAGCGCTGTCAGCAGGAGCGGTGGAAGGGTGCTACAGGCGACTGTGTTTGTTTTGACAGTGCCAACTTTCAAAAGAATCTGCTGAGTTAGCGGGAGGTCTCTATGTGTTTGTGTCTCTAAACATAATTGTTTAATCCTGTTTTGGGGATATTTTGCTGCTGTGCATCTATTGTGCAATGGGAGTGGTAAAGTTACAGCATGGCCTTCAGAACCTTCCTGTGTTATGGTAGCCATTGTGGTGAAGAATTTGGTCTACTGAAGCTCTCTCGTCTTTTAGGCAGCTAATGACGTGGAGGGACTTTTCCAGGTCTTCCAATTAGTCTGTGATAATGGAATAAGTAGTGGGGAGGTTATTTTCCTGTGCTATTGTAGAAAGTCTGCTGAAGACTCCATTTTGATTTTACATATGTGACCATTTATCACAGTAAACCGTCTAAGTTAATATGCATTACCAAATCAGTGAGATCAGGCTCAGACCCTGAAGCAGGACCATTGGGGCTGCCAGCAACACACTGAAAGGCCAAAGTGATTTTGTCTGGGTTAAAAGATATTGTTATAGACAGATTCTCACATTTTGTCTTTCAAGTGTCAGTGACACAAGGCGCTGTGATTTATGACATGGCACTGGAATCCCTGATTAATTGTCTTACACTGCTGATGTGCAGAAGATGATGTGCAAAGTGTTTTTCCCCAGCATTTTGTAAAACGTAGTAGGCAGCGAATGGACTATCAAAGACTGAAGTTCAGACGTTGGGACTGCCTGCTCAGAGAAGGTATGTTAAATCATTGTATTAGTCCTCCAACCTCTCTCATCCCACTTACGGGGCTTATCCCTCTTCTCTGACTACACAGGGAGATCAGAGTCCTCACCCTGTTCCTCTGAACAGTGTCAGAGTTACATGCATAGAGCAAATGCCTTCAGCAAAATCTCTGTGGTGATGGAGACCATTTACATATAGAGAGCGAGGCTATTTAGGTAGGTGCCAACCTGAAAGCTACTTATTTCTGAGCTCTTTGAGGACTCAGAGCTTGCAAGATTCCAAATGTAAGTGGATAAATGACTTTTACATGCCTAAGTCCAGTGGCCCCTTCATACAGGTGACAAGAGCAGTCAGGAAAAATGGAGACTCTGCCCAAATTCTTTTGAAATAAAATCCTGCATTTTAATCAGTGAAATTCCTGTGTTTATGTTTAGGCTATTGTTTCTTTTTATTTTGCAGCATGCTTGCTCAATTCACGAGATATTTTTGTTTCATTTCCAAGATGTGGGATAGGCAGTGAACTTAGCTTTAGAGCTATAAGTCTTTTTCTTCCCTGTCTAAAAAAAATCCCACCTGCTCTCTCTTTATATATTACCACCCTGCCTACAGCTGAGATAGGGATGTAGGGAGACAGAAAGTGTATCTGCGAGTGCGTTGCTCATGCTTATATTCCAAATGAACATGACATTATCTTTGAACTGAAAACCACTTCTTTGAATAACTACATCTTTTACATGGCACAACAGTGCGCCACAGCTTATAACAAAAATACGTCTGCAGAGGGAACTTATATTCAGCCTGCTGGGACCGAATCCACCTATCAGTTTGTGCATAAGGGGACGAACCCTGCAGTGGTCCTTCCCTAAAATAAAACTGAGGCATTTGCTGCGCAGGGAATTGTGGGCAGCTCCGTGTGCGAGGGGACGGGGGGACGGATGACTTGCAAAGGGAAAGGCTGCAGCACAAAACTCAGTATTAACTGGGGCGTAGCTCTGCACCCAGGTGGTGCAAAGGGTGTGTGATGTGAGGGGTTTGCCAGTTCTTCCTTCTAGAAGTTTAATGGCAACTGAGTCTGTTCTAGTTTCGAGCTGGGACTGTTATCCCTCCTGACATCCCCACTCCTGTGCATTTGATAGTTTGTGGTCTGATCATCTGTATGAACTCCTTGGAGACAACCATACATGTTGAGCCAGAGGACATGTATCTTTTGCTTGCTCCTTTCGTGCACTGAAAGGATATTATTTTGAAAGTCACACTATACAACAGCCATTTCAGAGACCGACTCTTGGCTCCTCTGCAAACAGAAGAGAGCTCTGCATGCAATTTAATATAAAACAAGGGTATGTCTTTAATGAAATTATTTAATCCCATTTTTTTGAGAGGAAAGACTTTTTTATGAGTTTAGAAACAAGGAGGCAAAAATTCTGGGGTTTTGTTTTTTCAGTCTTGGATTTCTTCAGTCTCCTTATATTGCTCATTTAACTGCTCTGTGTTTATACTTCTGTTCTGCAAATAGGTGATAGTGCTTATTTGTCTCTATAAGGTTTTGGGTATGTGATGTAGTCTCATTGATAAAATATTCTGTATGCTCCAAGTTGTAAGAATGAAGTATAAGCCCCAAACATCTTTGTATTATTAATTTTGGCATTAGCAAGACATACAAATTTTACAGCTGAAGATGGCTTCTCCTTTTTAATATGAGTCCTTCCCATTTCACAAGGTGAGCTGCGTTTCTGCTCTCCAAGGGAAATGGCCTGGAATTCACAAACCAAAGTTGAATGCCAAAAAAGGGGACAGAGGAATTAGGAAGAATGGCCAAATAAGCCAGGCATATGCATTGCATTTTTCTTTCACATTTCAGTCATGAGTCACACTATGGTCCTCCTTTCCAGATGAGCTGACCGAGGCAAAAAGAAGAAAAGTAACTCCGATCACATAATAAGCTAGAACTTGAACAGGAGTCCAATTAGCTTTTTTGTTTTAACGTTAAACTACGTTGCCTTGACCTCAGCCCACAGATAGTGTTAACGTCCATGGCTATTGTCAGGCCGTTGTATGAATGTGTTACAAAATTAAATAATGTGGCATTGTGCTGTACGACTAGCACTTACACACTAAATTATCACAGCTCTCCCTGACCTTGGCAGCATCATAGGGTTCATATTTTCAGAAAGATGAATTGTTCTCAGAACAAGTTCTTCAATGTTTTAAACACACACACTTTTCTTTAACCTTATGGACACACAGTTTTTACCTCTTTGTACTGTTATGATTTTAAAAACACCAGTCCCAATACAATGCCAACTGAAGTCAGTAAAAGGGCTCTTACTGACTTCTGCACTCTGGTACTTCACACTTAAGTAAAACTAAAGGATTTGGGCCTAAAATGGGAGAAAAAGATGAAGTGTACAGCTTTATGGACTTGAAAAGAAAATCTAGCCACGTTTTCAAATTCTTGGCCACTCTTTTCTTGGGTCTAAAAGCAGCAGGGCAGGACACAGTGATTCTCTTTCAAGGCTCAGCATCTGCTGGTTAACTTGTAGTATTTGCGTAATCTTCTCGAGATCTACTCGTAGTTTGTAGTTGTAGTTCAGAGCAGGAACAAAGGATGAGTCTGTGTGTTTTTTAATGTGACTATTAAGGCCATATTCAGGGAGTTATAAAGTCAATAGAGAGAAGCAGAGCCTCCTTGTCTATACTGCCTGCTGCTAATGGCTACTGATGGTTTTGCTCCCCATGCAGTACAGTAGGCCAAACTTAGCACTGGGCAATTTGAACCAGCCATTGCTCTCTTTAATTTAGACAGCAGCGTAGAGGACGACCTCTGCTTTTCAGAGACCGACTCTTGGGTTCCTATACAGTGCTCAGAGTGTTTCTCCTTGCGAGAGGTTTGTTACAGGCAGCAGGTACTGAGGCCATACAGGCATCATGAGTGTCAACCTTTGCAGAGTAAAACTTCCTATCAGATATTACTATGACTCAAGCAGTCTCCATGGGCTATGCTGCAGCCTAGGGCTCTGCTTTACATTGCATGTTTGTGGCAAGTATGGCTTAACTCTGTTGTATAATGTACAAAATCGTAACTTTAGTCTGTTCTGAGGACCTACATTGTCCACGTTCAAAATTGCTTTATACTAGACCTCTACTGTGTTGGCAAGCCTTATTCTGAGAGAAAAATAATTTGCAGATCAGCTGCACCTTTGGTCTCTGGGTTTCTGTAGGTTCCCACTTATCCAAGGGACTGGTCCTGGAATAGAGGCTTTTTCAATGTTCATTCATAAACCACGCTGAAATGTCCATGCATAGGGCACATAGGTGCTAAGGCATCAAAAGTATTGTAGTATTTTTAATCAGGATTGCAATAAAAATGCCATGATATGCACAGTTCTTCTCTCTGCATCTCGAAAAGGACATAGTGCAGCTAGAAATGGTCCAGAGAAAGGGTAAATAATGCAGTTAAAGGGATGGAGCACTTGAATTTATGAGGAGAAACTAGAGCAGATGGGAATCCTCCATTTGGAGAAGGCTAAGAAGGGGACAGGACTGAGTTTTACAAAGCTAGTGGGTGATGAGGTGAAACAGAATGACAATCCATCAAGTCCTGTAGTACCAGAGCTAAGAGGCATTCTATATTTGGTAAGAAATTGTCTGAAAATAGATAAAAGGAGGGAATTTATTTACAAAGCTGTTAGTGAACTGGGATGCGATGGCAGTTGTGGGAGCACATGGTATCAACAAAAGCGGATTAGGCAAATTCACAGACAGTTGATACATAACCTAATACCGAGGGGGGTTAGCACAGTTTCCATACGCTCTGATGTCCCTGATCGAGTAACCACAGGTGCTGTGAAGATGTGAGAGGCATGGATGGCAGGCAGTGGGTAGGCTTATATGCTCTCCCCTCATTTTAATAAGGTTGTTTTTAAACCAGGTAGTTTGTGTTTTGGGGTCTTTTTTGTTCATTTGTTTTTCACAGACTGCTTGTTTAAATTATAGAACTTACTGCCACAAGATGTAATTGACTCTAAGGGATGAACAGGTTTAAAAATTACATGAAATCAAAGATTCGACGTGAATGTAGATACTGATAATGGTCTACATGCATATATATATTTGTTTAAATGAAGGGATGTAAACTCTCACAGTGGGTGCATATACAAGCAGTAAGGTGTGTGTGTTAAGAACCTCAGGTCCCTGCAGGAAGTTACGCTGTTATTGTTCGATACAGTGCTTCCTACACATTACTTTGAAGCATATCCTGTTGGCCACTGTCAAAACCAGAATGGATCATTGGTCTGACCTGCTGCAGTAATCCCTAGGTTTATATCTTTGTTAATTAAAAACTGCTTTTGACTGGCTGTCTTGTGAATGGAGAGATAAAAAGAAGTTATTAATTTAACATGAAAAACAAAGGAAAGGAGTGGAAAATACATACTTGTAGCCTTTTCTTGGAGATAGTTTTCCAGTGTAGTGTAACATAAACAGATTAACTGCAGTGTTTATTCAGTGTGAAAAAGCAGTTCCAAGAGCCCCAGGTGCTTGCCAAGTCCATAATTGTACCTCCTTAAATACTTTCATTACTTGGAAGTACAACAAGAGAAGCAGAGACACATGCTTTCTATTTTCTTGTCAACAAAACACCTCCAAGAAATTAAACTCTATTTTCCCTAGAAATTTTCAGCAAGATTTTTTTCCCTCCCTATCTTGAAGAGGAGGGGAAAAACAGCTCAGAGATGATGGCAGAACACGACTCCCTTGGAGGGATTTCTACATGCAGAGAGGGGGGCTGAACTGAAACAGTGAGAGTCACTTTTATTAAAGTTTCATTAAATTGTGGAGACGGTTAAAGGCATTTAAACAAGAGCCTAGGTTCTGTGTCCTACCAACATAATAGAAAATAAAAGAAATTATGTATTCTGTAGTTTGGCTGTGCTACTGTCCTCACAGCAGAGCTAGACTGACCCAGGGAGTGTCCAGAGATCATTCACTCCCCCACTACACCAAAGCCATCAGTCCTCTGGTATACAGCAAAGGCAGCTCAGAGAACGGCTCCTGTGCTAATGTCCACGTAATGCTTTACCTGTCACTGTGGCTTTGCCTCCACTCTTACTTCTCTCACTGCCCATTGACTGGTCCATGTTGGCCACGGTCAAATAACTTCAGTCTTTTGTCCTCTCTCTGTGTCCCATGTTGGAGAGAATCACGGAATCATAGAACAGCCCAGGTTGGAAGGGACCTTGAAAGATCCTCTGGTCCAACCTTTTGTGGGAAGGGGAGCCTAGCTGAGATTATCTAGCATCCTGTACTATTGCATCTTGAAAGCCTCCAGTGATGGTGAATCTGCCATGTCCCCAGGGAGGTTGTTCCAGTGAGTGATTGTTCTCACTGTAAAAATTTTTTCTTATATCAAGATGAAACTTCTCTCGGAGCAACTTGTACGCATTGCCCCTTGTCTTCTCTGTCTGGCTCCTTGTGAACTGAGAACCTCTGTCCCCCCTGGAGCCACCCTTTCAGTACTGGAATACTGTGATGGGATCCCCCACAAGCCTCCCCTTCTCCAGGGAGAAAAGACCTAACTCCTTCAGTCTTTCCTCATAGGGCAGATTCTCCAGCCCTTTGATCATCTTTGTGGCCCTCCTTGGGACACTCTCCAGCCTGTCTGTGTCTTCTTTGAATTCTCGGGACCAGAATTGGACACAGTACTCCAGGTGTGGCCTGACAAGCACTGAGTAGAGGGGGACAATCCTGTCTCTCTCTCTGTTAGTAATGACCCTGCAGATGCAGCCCAGGATCTGATTTGCCTCTGTCCACTGGATCCCCGGGGCCCTTTCAGCAAGACTGCTCCCCAGCCACCCAGTCCAGCCCCTACTGGGCCCTTTGGTTATGTTGTCCCAGGTACAGGACCTTGCACTTGTCTTTGTTAAACTTCATACGCTTCTGGATAGCCCACTCTTACAGCCTGCCCAGGTTAAAAATAAGTGGGGGAGGCTGGGCGCCCTTGTGGGTGCTGCTGCCCCCCACAGCCTCCCCACTGCCGCCCATGGGCCCTGGGGCCAGCCTGAAGTTGGGAGGAGCTGGCAGGGCTGCGGCTGGCCCAGAGCGCCCAGGAGGCCGCCAGACCCTCCAAGATGGTACCCAGCATTACTGCCCTGCCATCTTCTTCCTCCGGCGCCTTTGCCCCAAGTGCAGCCCAGGAAGCCCATGGGCTGCAGGGCCTTCACAAGAACCTGTCTGGGCCAGGGCCTGCCAGGTCCTTCTGCCACAGGGGCTGGATCTGCTTCTCCTCCATGGGTATGGCCCACTGCACTCTGGCCATAAGTTATAAAATTTAAGCCAGTTGCTACAGTACTGAACCAAGAACCTTGTGTTTGTCAGGAGCGTGATATCTTCTGGAGACATGCAGATTTTATCCTGAAGACATCTGTGTTAGTTTGCTCCTATGGCCGATGACCTTACAGCATTTTAAAATATGGTTTCTCTTGGCAATCCAGCTGTTTAGCCTGTAAGTGATATGCCTCTTCTCTTTTGGCTTTGCTTTCTGTTTCATGAGTGGAGAAGAAAGGCAAGAACCTTTCCAAAGGCAGGGGCAAGTGCCTTTCTTCAGCCTTGTCCTAATGTCCTGGTGCAGAGGTGTTGTTCTGCTCTCCCATTCAGCTAAGGAAAGAAATACTAATTGGGAGTGCAGTTGAAGTGTTCCTCCTAAATGCATAATGGTAAAATTGGATGTCATTAAATGCTCACAGGTCATCTGCGGGTAAGCCTTGGGGTAATCTGATCCTCAGCCCTATCCAGGCCTTACTGTTCAAAGAATATGGGCAGAAGTTTGCTTTGAGTTTTTTGTATTTTAAGGAATGCCTTAGTCAAAATTGTGTGTTTCTGAGCTTCTCCAACCATATGTAGTCTAACCCAGCTCTTTGGGAAAAGGCATGTGGTGGGTGAGATTTGTTCTTCATAGCAGTCAAAAAAAAAAAAGTTTTGCTTCAGAAATTGCATCTGAACACAAGCATAACGAGAATTGCTCATCTCACAGTGAGAACAAGCTCATACAGTTACACAAAATTTGGTCTTGAGAAAAGTGGTCTGAATATTTTATTTATTCCTCTCATATCCCTTTATGTCTCAAGCCTTGATTACATAGCTAAAAAGAATTTCCCTCATCTTTTTTAAGAGAGGTTGTGATGTGCCGTGTTGTCTCTCTCCAACTAGTTTCGTATTGCACTAACCTGTGGTAATGAAAAGCGATGCTTTCTCAGTGCTCAGTGGTAGGTGAAAGAATGATATCTATCCGATGATCCTAGTAAGAACTCAATTGTATTATTATACGATGCTTGGGGAGATACTGAACAATACGCACCTGAAATCTTAAAATTCCTCCTTTCTCACTGGAGGGGGGGAGGTCTTTCTCTCGGAGGAACTTAGTTCAGAAGTAGTCCCTGCAGGATAGCCAAGACAGTGAGATTCCTGGAGCGTGTTTGTAAGGAGACATCTCCCTTCCCCAGTACCCATGGAGCCTGGCACATTGTGATACACTCCAGTCACAGACCTGGGAATACAGAGTGTGAGAAGACACTTGCCAATTTTATTTCCCTGAATGCAACAGCCCTTTTTAATGGCAGAAGAATGTCTGCATTTCCACATCAGTTTAATAGTTTGCCTGTAGATCACATCCCTTCCTATCACAAAGAAATCATTTTTTCCTGCTGTGTAATTAATACACATGTACAGTGCGGCAAACATTTTCCTGTAGACTGCTTATTTTGCCTGTAAATTACAGGAAATCCTATACAATACACCTGGGAGCCCTGCAGCTTGAAATTAGAATACAAACTAACCCCACCTCCTCTTGCTTGGCCAGTTTACCAGTCAAATTTCAAAACTCTTTTTTTGTTTGGATGTGTAATAAATTCTGATAGTGATGAACTCACTCGCTTCTATTCAGTTGAAGATTAATACAGGTTTTAATTCCAAAATGAAACCAGTTTATGGCTTACATAATTAGTACAAAGGGATGAAAATGCGCAGAGGTTTCCAGTTGTGGGTTTTGTTCTGACACACATGCAACCTACAGATTTTTAACAAAATCCCTACAGTTTAAGGTATATCGGCAGTAAAATTGATGGCCAAGCCTTAGTTCTGTGTGATGTCACATCTATATGAGCCCTGAGATAGTGTTAAAATAGGAACAGCTGTTACTTGTTGTAGACACATAGACTTTTAAAAGGGAGGCTCTGTATTTTCCCTTCCTCATTGGTTCTCTGTGAATCTCGGTGACAAAAGAGCCCGCCAGGAAAACAGTAGTGCTGACTGCTGGAGCGTAGTGACCACCAGTCTTTATTAGTTTGGTGCAGACTAATAACAGTGCATTACCTTCATTTCATGTATTTTTGGTGTATGTGGTCAAAGGGTTTTCTGCCAGCACAGGTTGCAGAAAATATCTCCAGCCTCTCAATGGTTTATGACCTCCATGCTGCAAAATGTGCAGCTTTATCTCTTGCTGTTGAATAAATACTCCAGTTCAGGAAGGGTACAGGAGTTTGGGGAAAAGATAGCTTGCAGCTCTCCAGTGCTCTGCAGACTGCTGACGGCTGTGGTGAAAGCCACTTCCCCAGAGGTCTCTGCTGGACATAATCACATCCCTACAGGTAAGAGAGGTAATGCAGACTCTTTGAAGCTCTCTCCTGGCTCTGGCTCCTTCTCTCTTGAAGTGGGAACTGCAATTGCATCTGTTTATTAGCAAGCATCAGAGACTAGCAAATTTCTGTCACTAAGAAGATCTGTTAAAAACAGAAGCAGGCCAAATCCGGCTCTTCATTTCAGCAGGGTAAATCTAGTCAAAACCAAGGCTCACACTGTGTAGCTGTTCTCCTGAAAGTGTACTAAGCGTAGGTTTGTACGCAGCTTTCCTGGGCAGCTGTGCTTGGTGGAGCAGTCCCAGCAGGTGTTCCCCCTAGGCATGGCTGGTTGTTTTGGGTGAGGAAGCAGGGAGTATTGGAAAAATAAAGTCTTACTGGTTGGATCCAACTGTGTATTTTTTGCTATTGTATTTCTAACTGCCCCCCATTCAAAGGTACCCTCCCAGCCCTGGGCACTTCATCAAGATGTTACTTGCAAGGTTTGAATATGAGTTTATAAACACAGAGGAACTTGGCTGAGCAGGAAGATGGGCTCGGGCCTAGGCTTCATCAGTGTCTCAGAAGATCAGAAACACCAAATGCTGTTGCTTTGCAAGGCTTTTGATGAACTTGTGTCATTGGAAGCTGTTACTTTAAAGCCATGATGTCACTGTGGACAAATATGATGTCAGGGCTGTAAAAGAAGGAAATAAAACTTGCTAAAATTCCTCTTCACGTTTGGAAGTTTCTATTTTCTATTGAACAGAAAATACTGTTCTCTTCCCTGTGACCTTCACCTTCTTTATAAGTACCCCTGCCAAGAGTGCTAAGGGTACACAGGAACCACCATTCCCCTTCTCCCTGTGGGAATATAGCTACCTTTTATTACTAGAACTAGTTCTTTCTTTAATGGTTTTGCAGTAAAAGGTAAAAAAAGAGTGTGAGAGAGAAGAAGAAAGTGGCCTTTTTAACTACTACAAGAGGTATTAAATAGTCAGCCAACCTCTGGAATCACTTCTCATTTTCCATGAAGCTGGGTAAGTAGTGTTATGGAGTTTTTTGGGTAAAGTTTATTGGAACGTCACAGTAGGACTACAAAAATGTGGATACTCTGATTGTTTTTGTTTAATAAGACTCAAGGCTCCTGGCTCTACCTCGCTTTAAAGTCTTATTGCTCTTTAAATTTTCTCCAGGGTTCAAGTCTATGGTTTAAAAAAAATAATTCACAGTCATGTAATTCCGTCTTATCCTGCAGGGCACTGTGTACCTTTTGTATTTACTCAGCTCCATGAAACTATGTGTCTTTTTGTAAGGTCTTCTGGTGATGTCATGGGTGACTCATATGTCCTTTTCATGGATCACCTGTCCAAAAACCTGGGAAATCAAAAGAGAGTTTGAATCAACACCAAAAGTTATAGATCCGTATTGTGACTATGTATCTGCAAATTTGATTTGGGTTGGTAGTTACAAAAAGGTAAATCACAGTTTGGCTTTCAACTGTTTCCTCCTCTTCTGGTAATGATGTAGTCACTTTGAATTTTTGGACTGTTTCCATCCTTTGACATGACAATGGCTCTCAGCTCTCACCAGCAGTGAGCAAAGCAATTAGGAACAGATGAAATGACTCAAGCTCCCATTAGGCTTAAACTGAGCCTGTTCTTAGGAGTTTAAGTTTGTTGAACTTCAGTCTTTTCCTTTATTTCCTGTTCGTGTTTCTTCTTTCTGGCTAACTGTCTCCTATGAGGTTCTGCCACTTGAAGCAGGGATATTTAAAACAGTAAGAAATGGGTAATGAAATAAGAACTGCGGACAAGCCACATTTTGCATGTCCAAGAGTCTCAAATAAATATTGATATTTCTTGAGTTATTGGAACCAAATTCAAAACCTTTTGGTCTTGTCCTTTGCCAATTCTTATGTTCCCTTGGAAATGCTGAAAGTGGACTAGTGTTTAATCATTGCTTATTCTGTCATTACTTGCTCTGTCTGAAGGCTTGTTTCACACATGGGCTTGACACAACTCTGTTGAAAAGCTGGTTGAGTCAAAGGTATGCCTGTAGCTGGCACCACGATATCCCCTCTTTTGGGGTGTTGGGAGTTTGAATCAGAGGTGTGGAGCCTAGGCCAGCTCTGTGTGGTGCCTAGAGCCCCACCAGACCTCCTCCACTTAGTGAAAATAGTTTACAGCTGTTTACTCAAGGACTGACTAACAAGACTGACTTCCTTATGAGGGATGTTCTCTCGAAGGTGAAACCAAGTTTTACACAGTGTGTTTAAGAACAGTTTGTTTGGGCAGTCTCTCAAGTCTTTTCAAGCCCTCTTCTAAGCCTCCCAGATTTTGCCACTGATGAAGGCTGACTTTTGCTCACAGGTTGGTCTTTTTCCCAACTGGATGCACCTCCATAGTCCTGCACGCCGTATCTGTCTCATGTTGCTGGTGAGGCCACATAGTCAACCTGTTACCTTACCCCAAAATTTCACTGTGTTGAATCCAGCCCTGATTTTGAGCTGCCACTGGAAATGGAATGATCTGAGTTTTGTTCATGCAAGGAAGAGAAATTAGCAAGTAATGACATAAAAAACCTGAGACAAGGAATGCATTTGTTTAAGAGTAGTTCAGTGTTTGGTAAACCCTGTTCTCACACAGATTTTTTTGGCAATATTTTAGACAGAGCTTCTTTGATGATGCTGTGGATGTCAGATTAAAAGGACAAGTAAAACAAATATTTTTTCTATGTGTTACTGGTTAGATTATCTTGTTTAAAATAATACTTTCATCATCTAGCTATTTTTCTAACCAGCCTGGAAATGCCAGAGGCTCAGCAAGCTTGGTAGTTCTTCTGGTAGGTGAAAGAATCATGATAGGAGTGGATATTCCCAACCTCGCACAACTCTAATTAAGAGTAATTCTCAGTAATGGACTTTGGCTGCAGGCTAAATAAATACCACTCCTGAATATTTTTCTTAAATCATGCAGGACTGTGTTAATTGAAACTCTCACATCTTCTAGATTCAATCCAACTCCGTGTTCTCCAATTTCTGTCTTCTTGTGCATGTTGCTGAAGTGCACCTGCTAATAGCAGTGTAATTAAAGGCATGGCAGTATTACCTTTCAAATCTTTTGTTACAGGGGTCACGTATTGCCTGGCCCCAAAAAAACTCTCTTTGAACTGAAACATGGCATGCATAGTTGCTGCGAAAATATCTTTTCTTACCAGTTGAAAAATAGCCATCTCTAGTCCTCTCTGAGGTACCGGTTGCAACAGTAACTGCTGCACAATTTTAGGCAGAGGACAGGAATGAAACATATTTAAGATCTGCAACTTTCAGAGAACTAAATTTGTAGGTCCTCAGATATTCTCCTCAGGCAGGCTTCTTCCTAGGGTTTATTTCTCAAGAAGGGGAGGGGGTAGAATGACTGAAGCCTGGTTTTTATTGAAAGACTTTAAATGAATGGCAAGCTGACAGAAGAGGGACACCTGAGACCGGCTCCTCAGCCTTGCAACATTGAAGAACACTGTTGGCAACAGTAAAGCTGTTGTTTCTCTTTCTTTCCTTTCCTGGATGAATTTTAACTTCACTGTATTGCTGCTGAGCATTCATAAAAGACCCCTACTGAATTCACAACTTGCAATATGTTCCCAGCCAAGTGCAGGGAAACAAGGATGCACAGTGATGGTAGGTGGAGAAGGCCACAAAGGCAAGGCAGCAATATCAACTCTTGCTTTGCAAAGTGCACTAAGTGCACACATACAGAAGGCTGGTGGTTTTGGGAAACAAAATAGAAGGGAAGAATGACTAGTCTTGCCAAGCAGAGAGGACAAATCCACCAGGAAATTAGCAACATTCTCAGGTTTCTGGTGGTTGTTGCCAATAGTGGAGGAAAAAAATGCTGAAAGAAAGAAAGGAACTTAAGTGTGCTTAGCACAGGATTCATATTAAAAAAAGAGATTAGGATCAGGTTTTCAAAGGCATAGGCAACGGGTTCCCCGCCTCAGGTTTGCAGACACACATGTTGCTCCGCAGCCATTGGCATATGCACATACAGACCTGCTTCTGTGCTTACAGGACCAATGCTAGGCAATGGCAGACTGCATATGATGGTTTGTCACCCTAGGGTAGCACTTCCATTTGACTGTGTACCATCTTCGTGTGTATAAAAATTCTGGAGGCAGATCTTGCCCCTGGAAGCCTGTCTCTCTTGTGCTTTTTCAGTAGAGCAAATCCAAGGAGAAGATTGGTCTCTGAGGACGTTCTAGCAGCAGAGGAAAATTGGCTCATGACATATGAATTCTCTAACCATGCACTGCAATGCCACCAGCAGTCCTAGGGGTGACCTGGGGGAAACAGGCCGTTTCTAGCCTAGAGACTACGCACAGGCCAAACTGGGCCTTGCCTGCTGCCTGGATTGAGGGTGTGAATATGGGAGGGAAGTTAACATGGCTTCGCCTAGGTCTTCCTTATGTATGTAACACAGCTGCAGCAAAAGATTCAGCTCTAGGTTCTTAGCATTACGGCTGAAATCTATGCCTCAGTCAGAGCAAGAAGCTACAGAATAGCGGGGGCTCTTGTGTGTATGCCTGAATGCCGGACACACCAACAAGAATTTAAGGATATTGCTTAAACCATAACTGAAAACTTCCTTGCTTTAGTGAGTTCAAGTCAAACATCGACTGGTATTTGATCAGATGGTGGGCTGATTTTTTTATTATTATTATTTTTAATATGGTTTAATTATATTGAAACTATATTTGGGGTTCAGTAACCAGTGGCTTGAAAATTAACTGAATTATGAAAGCTGAAATGTTGCTAGCAGCATCAGTTAATGACAAGGTCACCACCACTGTCATATTCAAAAGAAATGTCACACTTGAATGAGGCTGAGACGGCTGTACTGTCCCATGGTTCCAGGTAGAGAAAATGAAGCAAGGGCTCTTTGGGTACTGTTTTATCCCATGGCTGAATCTAATGCATTATTTTTTCAGCTCATTTTGGTTCTGCTGTGTTCCTTCAACATATGGAGTCCCTAGACATTAAGCTGTAACATGGAAACTTTGGGGGCTGGGAATTACAGATCATGAATAGATTGAAAAGTCCAACTAAATGGTCCCTTGGCTTGTTTGTGTAAAGATAAACTTTTGTTGTTTCTGCCTTTTACAAAAATCAAGTAAGTCTAGAATTATTTTACTCTTTCAGGCTGTAATAGGGATCAGACTTTGAGCACGCCCTGTATACCAGCACAAAAATGCAGAGATGCATCTCAGGTACTGACTCAAGAGGTGTTGTTAATTGAAAAGGGGAAGTGTAAGAGTTCTTGTTGGAGATATGGGAAAAATTAACTGTAAAATTCTTGATGTTTGCAGACTATTAAATTTAAAGCCCTGATTTTATAATTTAGCGTAAATCAAACCGAAGATAATGATATTGCGCTTGACGCTGTGCTACCAAAGTCAGTGAGAGCAGGATTAATCCTGGCATTGTTCAGCTGGTGACTGAGTAACTGATGGAGGAGATTACTCAGAGCCTACTCTCTTGTCAAGCTTGCTGTTTGAACTACACTATAAGGCTGAAATTAAGCAGTACTGTATTTGTCTGTGTGTTTTTGATAAAATGAGTTAGTGGCAAGATTAGGAAAATAAGTCTTTTCAGAACTGAAGCCATACTTTGACCCCAAAACTGATCTTAGTCATAATTAGGGCACATACCTTGTTGGGAACAAACTGGAACCGTAACCCAGCTGGGTGAATGTCTGATAGCTCCCTAAGCTGCTTCAGCACAAAAGCCAACAAGCTGCTTTCACTGGCCATTTAAGTTACCAGCAGATAGGTGGTAAAAATCAACTGGAGGGCCTTAAAATCTTAACCCACACCAGCTATTTGCAGAGTGAATGTACCTCTGTGTCATTAGACTGAAAGAGGTCAATGCACTTTGCTTTTCTTTCCCCACCTCCCATCACAGTCTTATTTGTCTGAAGCCCTCTGTGAAGCTGCAATACGTCTGACAATTTGTACTAAACCTCCCAGTTCATCTCCCTTTCCAAACCTTTCTGGGACACCAGCATGGAGACAGATGTTATCAGACCTCTCTGGATGAGCGTCAGGTAGCAAGAGCCATCCAAAGGGAGTGCTGTTGCAGCTCACCACAAATTCAGGAAGGTCTAAGCAGCTTAATATAGATCCTGAAGAAGGAGCTGAGAAGGTGGTCAGTGAGGATGAAAAGTGTAGCTAGGGCTAGGGAAAGAGATGAGCAGCAGCTTCAGGTGGGAGGTGAGGTTGTGGGAAAGAGATGGCAGAATAATAAAAGAAAAGAGCATTTAGGTACAAAAGACAGAGGAGGAGCAAATTTTGAGTAGAAAAATGTCTAAGGCTCCGGAGGTAAAATGGTTGAACTTTAGGAATTTTGCTATTTGTTTTCGAGAACTCCAGTGGTGAATGTTCAAGGCAACTTTATTTGAATGCTTTGTTGGACCTCCACAACGTCCTGCTAAAATCATTGAGATTTCTACCCTGAAGACACTGCTTATTTACTTATTTACATATCTTCTTTCCCTGCCACTGTGCTAGGGTTAGAGCAAAGAGTGGGTGTTTTCAGTCTTCTCCATGATGTGAAGAACTTCTCCAAACTGAGAGCAGCTCAGAAACTCATTTATCAGTATGCCAATGTTGACGTGCTTGTGCCTTTACTGCCACCCATTTTTATGTTTCCAATATTTACAGTGGGAGAGAGGAAGGTCAGGATGATTAGAAGATCTTGTGCTGTAGAAAAGGAGCCAGACAATACAATAAAAGAGAATTTTACCCTGATAATAGTAATAACAATAATTATTATTATTATTAATAACCACCAATTATTTAGCCAAAAAATCACATTAAAGCTGAAGAGAACGATTGCGTTTACTGTTTATGTAAACTACTTGGGTTACTGTTAGCTGTTCATTAGTGAGTCTTAGAGGTCTGAAAATTTCAGTCTATGATATTAAAAACACACATTTGTTTTTTGTAATCATAACTAAACTGCAGAGCAAGGGTGGGAGTGTTCCTTATGAATTTGAGAGCCCCAGCATTTCAAGAATGCAGCCGTTTCTTTCAAAAGAGAAATGCATTTAAAACTGTGGCTTTCTTTTCTGTTGCTACCCACTTCCTCAACAATTTTTGTAAAAAGCTGTAGTTCCAGCTTTATTTAGGTTTTCTCTGAGCTTTTGCAAGCAGGAGCTATTGCTGTAAGCTGAGAAGTGTTAGATGCTGCCCTTTGTAGGATAACAAAGTGCATCTTCAAGTAAAGAATTTGGAAGATTTGGGCTCATAAATTGTTTTTATCTGAACTCTCCAGTCCACACAAACCAATATTTTTTCATGTTCAGTTACTCTTCAGACAGGTATATGGTTGCAGTTCTCAGGCTTATAAAGGAAACGCGGTATACAGTGCACTGAAAAGGGATATAGCAGAGGCAAACAAATCCAAACCATGTGTGTAGGCATATGTGTGTGTGCATGTAAGCTTCATGTCTGTTGAGATATTTATTTGCTTCTGAAGCTGTTTTTTCACAATGGGTTCAAATTTGGTCAAATCATGATGTGAAATGTGGAAGGCGAGCTTGACTTCAGCTGTAAGTGGGATCTACGTGTCCGGCAATTGGTAAATACATCAGAGAGTTTTCTATGCTTGAAATCAGCTTTCTACTTCCTAATGGACAGGGAGCTAGAAATCATGATAAGAACCCCTTCCACTCCTGAGTTTTTATGGGTAGTCTCTTCATAGTTAATAAATGAGTTGGGCTTGATGGAAGTGTGTTACAGTGTTTTGGTTTCCAGTCCACTTGGGGCCCAGCGCTGCATTCTTCTTGCTCCCTAGACTCCCCTTGAACTAAATGGGAGGTGTGGGTGAACAAGATCAGACCCCTTGTCTGCAGACGCTGAAGCCACATGCAGCCTCCAGTGACCTCCCTCGCTTTCCGCAAACACTAAATTTATTGCTAGTTTAAAAAAAAGTGAGGCACTTCAGCTTCTTTTCAAAATAGAGAGAAACAATAGGGCACACTGTAGTGAGTTCTAAGTCTTTCATCTTTCTACAGATTCAACCACAGTATTGATTCTTTATTGACCTAAACTGTCCTAAGCGTGGCTGTGGTTTTTTCTCATATAGTCTATGGGAGAGTTAAGGCAGCTACTACTTTAATATTGATTTTTGTGAAAAAGGTGCAGGAAAGGGGGCAATTTGTGTCTGCAGTTGCTCTTCACTATAAAAGATACCATTGTTAGGAGCTTATAGCATTATATCAAGGGTCTTAATCTGTAGCAATCTTTTTTTACAACTTAGAAATAGGCTTGGGCAAATGTGTTATTGGTGTTAATGATATTTTGAAGTGAAGAAAATTTGTCAGCCTTTCCAAGTAAAATGTTCAACTTAAGCATTTGAGAACTTGACAGGTTTGTTACATGTGTTTGCAGGAATTATGTCTTTTGTTCCCCTGGAAAAAAAAAAAAGAAAAAAAGAATGTCCATTTGAATAAACAGTGATAATAATGTTATCTGAAGAAATCTTTAATAAATTAAAATTATTACTGCAGGCTTAAATAAGCTGTAAGTTTTGACAAGAAGGGCATTATCATCTAATTATACTTACTTTATGAAAGAGAGGGGCAAGGGCCAACCTGTGAGCCATCTAAACCACAGTAATAGAGTGATCCCGTCTGCAGACTAAAGAAGGAGCCATCAGACAACAATAAAACACAGCCAGTGCGCTGAAAATTGCAACTGAACCCCTGATTCACACAGATACACCATCTTAACTGTTATGAAAACTAGCAAAGCAGTATAAGTGCAGGGCAGAACAGCCTTTGCTAAGCGCATAAGAGAATCCTGTGCCAGATATTTTATGGTATTCCTAAAGGTTTCTTTAATTATCAGTTAAACACTACTGTACATTAGCTTCCTATTGGCTAAGTGCTTGGTGTAAGGGTCTGCATCAGCATTTGCGAACAGGTGAAAAGATATAACTGATACATAAATTGCCTTCTTCCTGTGGGCACCTGGTTTGCTAAGAACACTTAAGAAATTCCAAGACGACACCTGCTAGCTGCTTTATTGGTGTATATCTCATATATTCTGCTGTTAGTCTGATTCACTGTGTTGAATTATAAAGAACTGTGCCTACTGAAACACATTGCTTTTTTCATGCAAGCCATGGGAAAAGCTAGGTCCACTAAGTGGAGTAAACTGAAAGTATTCACATGCCCTCTGGATGTGCTATGTGTGAGCCGGTACATGTGGTATTCCTCTAATACCTGCTATTTAATATTTTCCATTCAGAGAATCGATAAACAGAAAAATCGTTGTGTGCTAATGTCTGTAATCTTTTTGAACATTTGATTTGTTTGGTAAATAAGTTTGACTTGTTTAAAACCTCCACTGGCTGCATTTATTTCACAGAAGGAAAAAAATTTTGATCATAATAATCTGCCAGAATTAAGAAACTAGCATAAATCTTGCTTGTCTTAGGTAACTATTGGATTTGGAAGTACACTCTCCACAAATCAAGTCTCTTACGTACGTACACATAGTTTTGTTTTGCATATATATATAATATTATATTATATTTTAAAACTGGTAATCTAGGCCCTCTCCTGCATGTACTTATGATATATGTTTATTCATATGCACCTGACTACATATGATTCCCTGCCCCCCCCCCCCCCCGTTAGAATCTTGTCTCATTTAGCATTCAGGATATTTTAAGGATGAAGCAACACTGTGCAATAGAGATGGGCATTGTCCTTAGTCCTCTGCAAAAATCAGTCAGTGTTTTTTGTCTCCTCCTTTCTAGGCCTGGATCACCCTGTGAAGACTGGCACAAAAACCTAGGCAGCTTGAAGGCAGTAAGAGAAGCACCCAGCCTCGTCAGAGGGCTGCAAGGGTACAGGGAGGTGGACCACATGCTCTGTGGGAATGGCACGTGCACGGACCAGTAACGTGGCTGTGGACGAGGGCAGAGCACTGGGAGGTGGTTCCAGAGCTATTCACAACAAAGATAAGGTTGTGGACAAAGTAATGACTTTTCCTCATCTTTGTCATTTGAAAGCACCTCAGCACCTCTTGTGGAATTATCCCAAACCAGTTTAGCTTGTGGTGCATGTTGGGCAGGTAGATTCTGAGCCCAAACTCTTAAACTTACTGGTATTATAAGGGACTGAAACGGCCACCCATGCCTGTGGCACACAGCCTTAATAACAGGGAGGGCTTCAGTCTCACTCCCCATCTTTGTTTCCCATAAATACGTCACATCTCGCTTTGTCTCACAGAACTCTAGGAAGGTTAAAAATAGAGACAACACAAATGGATGTGTGCTGGGGAAGTGGATGGTTTTAGTTTCCATTCCTTTCTCTGTCACAAGGGCTAAGCAGCCTTTTGCCTTTACCCGTGGGCTGGGGCCCGCAGTTTTTAGCATAAATGAGGATGGTTTGGTAAAAACTGTGAACAGAAAGGTCCTTAAAAAAAGAGAGGTTCAGACATTTTTGGCCGAAGTAATTGAAGATGCCCTACAGTTACTGTACACACAAGGTGTAAATTTGCCTAGGTGTTGCTGCTCTAATGTGGCCTTTCATGCTTATTTTATCATTTTGTATATAAATCCCTATAATGTGCCAAGACTGTAACTGATATAACTTCATGTCTCTTTTCATTCATGCCAGCAAGCTGAACAAGTGGGATGAGGTTACAGTAAACAAGAGGGAGATCGCTAGGGATAGCGATTTTAAGAGTCCACAAAAACAAAGAGCAGCAGAGAATCTGAGACACGAGAATCTCTCCATGAGAAGAATGCTCAGAGCACAAACTTATATCCCCCCTTGGCATAAATACGTACAGACAAAAATGACTCACTGTGTGAGTCAGAGAGAGGAGGTTTTATTTACACCACAGAACTTGGAAATAAAATTTCCACTGATTCTATTCTGTTCAGCAATTGTGGGTATAAGCAAAAGGCTGTTAACACTTCTGTATGAATCAAATTTTTAAAAATCACTCCGCCCTTCAATCAGAACTGTTTTCTCACTTATGTGAATTAACCTACAGAACTGGCACATGAAGCAATTTGTTTCAGTATCTATTACTGAATATGTTTTGGCCTGGATCCATAAAAGCGTTTAGGAGCCCGAGTTGCACTGAACAGAGGAAAAAAGTGTGTTATTCCTGGTTACTACAAGGAACTGGAGCACATTGCTCTTTTCTCTGGGCAAATTTCAGTCTAGGACTCTACAGCCAGGCTTTGCAACAGCACTGGGGCTCTTCCTGGCTGGTGAAGGGAGGCATCTGCCCGGGCATTTATGAAATCTAGTTCTTGGAGGTCTTTGTATGCGGGGCATTGCACAATGTATACTCTGTCAGGGGAGCAAAGCTGGTAGAAGTGGCATGTAATGTGACCATGAGGTATCTTGGGACTGAATTACCCCAGTATAAAATATACCTGTTTACTTTGAGAAGGGAATGGAACTTAAATGTATTAATTTTTTACAATATAGATAAATTTCTGGTAGAAAGAAAACTTTTTTTGGTGAACTTTTTCATCTAGTAGAATGTCTGAGTTGCTGAAAACTATTTTGATAGACATTTTGTTGCCGTCCCTATCAGCCTTTCATATCCTGCAGCTCCCCATGCCACCATCTCATAATAGCAATTTTTCATGGTGTCCAGTCCGGCTGTGTCTGAATGGGTGATCTACAGGTGGTGAAGTCTCCTCCTCATTTCCCAACTCCTCTAATCCTCTGTAAGAGAGCGTCACGATGAATTTGTTGTTTGAATTTGTGACATATTGGAATTCACACGTTCATTGATGGAACAGAACATCTTTTTTTCTATTCTTCTACATATGGACTCTTGACAATTATTTTTTTCTAAAGAAAATACGATGTTTGCGGCAAACATTTAGGATGTGTTAAGATGCCAAGTGTAAAGAATGGGTGAAAAGGTGTGATGTCTGCAAACAGAGCCAGTCTACAGACGGTTAGTCATGAAAATGGCCAAGGTAAATAAGACACTGCTGAAACTGTCTTAGCCCCCCATAGTCCTCATGTGTGGGTTTATACATGCCAGCAGAGCCAAGTTAACCTTAATTGGGTGTTGTTTAACTTGGCTATAAATGGATAACCCTTTTTGTAACTTGGCTCTGATTGTAGGTATCACACCTTTAAATTACTGACCTTTCTTGTCTAAATTGTTTTTTTAATACATGTTAAATATTTTTTATCTAGTTTAATTTCCTAGGGCTTCTTACGGTAGAAAATATTACAGAAAATATTTCTGCTGATAGAAGAACATAATTTAATATTAAAAATGTCTTAAATTCTCAATGGCTAGACAGGTCAGTCGTTTTTAAAACCTGATACCTTTTGAAGGAAGTAGTGCCAGAAAAACTCACTAGAATTTGATGTGCTGTTTTTTCTGCACATTTGTTGGCAAAGGGAACAGGAATGTAACTTTGCTACAATTCTTAAATAAGAAAAATATTTGGACTGTAATAACCAATCAATATTTCTTCTTATTCTTCTTTCAGCATCATGTTTCTTAATAGTGGCTTTAATGTGTCAACAGTTTGTTACCATGATCCTCTGAAATTCTGAGAAGATACAGTGTTTCTCTGTTTGAAGGTAGACTATTAGTACTGTCCCATTTAATTGCAATTTGTGATGGTTTTACCTGCACATTATGTGTAATGGAAGTATTGTAATTGCTGGTTAACAGAAGGTTTTTATCAGTTTTGCAGGTTGGGTAACTCAAGGTATATTGCTATCCACAGTAGCAGTGGCACACACAATCTTGGGACTTGGCCCAGTTCTTACAAAATTCAATTGAAGGGCTTCTGTTGACATTGGTGGATCAGGTCTTTCGTGATGAGAGTGAGGAGTAATTATTTTTTTGCGTGTGGGGTGTCTCATCAGGAATTATGCTGTTGTGAGTCAGTTTGTTCTGGTGGTTAAGTTTGCACTTGAGTTTCCATTATAACTCTGATTTTGTCTCATACTTTAACACCCTTAGAAATGCCACACTGGACTAAGGGGAGTAAGTTTTTTTTATCCAGTGACATACAGGTTAGATGTTCTTGGAACAGTTCCCACTAAAGCAGGGGACAGTATTACAAAATCTACTACCATTTGTACTAATTAGCAACTTTGCTGACAGCCTCTGGTGAGTAACTCATTACTGTCTATTTGTGTGCTTGGCTTATAAATCCCCTAGCAGCCAGACTGTATGCACTGTTGTAGTACAATGTTGTTGTGGTATAAGACCTTTTTCTTGAGCATTAGCATGCCTCTTCCTTTCTCCATGCATGGTGCTTGAAGTATAAGTAGGTCAGTGGCATGGAGACGCAGCCCCTAAGTAAGAAGGGCTTCCAGTGTTTCTTTTTCCCCCTTTTTTGGTCCTGAAGTAGAGATGAGTAAAATCTGCTCATTTCTGGCACCACTCTTGCTGATGCTGCTTGTTTCTCACCACATTTTAAATTTTTCTCTGATTTGACCTTCACCCTTGCTTGTGGGCATGGTATCACATACTTTAGCATGGTTTTTTTTCTTCCCTCTGTACCCATGTTAGTCAGGCCTGTTGGAATTTTGAAGTACTTCTGCCACGATTCAACACAAATGTTCTTTTTCAATTTCTGTAGGTAAATTCTGCTATTCAGTGATTTTTCACCCATCCTTTATCATAGGCTATGTCTTTTCCATTTGGTAATGAATCATTCCCCTAGGAGGAGTATCATTTGCTCAATTCAATGGACTTGTCACGATGCAGATACATGCATTTCTTTCACCTATCATTTTGATTTCAATTTTCCTGCAGTTTATTGGCTTCAATCTATATTTTCTTCGTGATCTGTTGCTAAAGCTTCCTTTCCCAACTCTAGTAGATAACTCCAACTATATTGAATTCTGTGCTGCCCTGATGGCATACCTACACTTTCTGCCTTTCTCTGGAGGTATTATCTACATATTCAATTTAGTCATTTGCGCCATACCCTCTCATGATTCCATTTAGTATCTGTCCTGAGCCTACAGTCTGGTTTATGTTGGTTTTCTCCAACTTTTTGCTTTAGAAATAAAAGTGCTGACAATACTCTGTCCTGTGAAACTACCATATGTCTAATGAAATAAAGAGGACAAGGATGAACAAACATCTCTTAAGCATGGGCTTGGATGACACTGCATAAACAGAAAACAGTCATTATTCTACACATCAGATTGTGCTTTTTATTTATATAGTGATCGGATGATAGGGACGTGCTAGAATGAAATGTGCTAGAATGGTGGGGTTTTTTTTCCAGTACTTGTTTCAAATAAGCTTTTTCACAAGAGATGAGGTGGGCTGAGGGTTAAATGAGCTAATTACAAACCGGAACTCCTGTGTTCCTTCCTTTATTTCTGACTCATTGTAAGACTTTGAACTAGTCACTTCAATATTCCTTAGCTGTGGTTTTCCTTGTTTGCAAAACGAGCCACATGTTTTTACCTGTTTCATTGTTTGGTGAGACAGATCCTGCATCATTGCAGTGAGGAGTCCTCACTGCTGGCATCCATAGGAGCAGGTTTTGGAGCAATATGAATCTCTTTTGTCAAATGCCTGTAAATTACTTAAGAGCTCTTTAGATGGAAGAGAAATTATTATTAAAACACTGTTTTGGTGCCTTAAAACCAACTTGACACTGGCACCAGATTCTTGAAAATAAAAAATGGCAGAGATTTTACTTAAGGATCTCCCCATGGGCTTGGCTAGATGGGTTTCTAATGAGCAGGTCTTTTATTTCTGAGATGTGCTGTACCTCCCTGCCACAATTATTCATATGCAAGTCCTAGAGCCAAATTCTGCCCTTAGATGCATGTTTACTTCTCCCATTGGCTTTCTTGAAAGCTGCAGGCATTATTCCTAAACCATCGTTTGGCCTCCAGTTGTACTGTGGTCCTATTTGTCTGTCCAAAATGACTGTGGCTCTCCATTTATAATCTTGTAATTTGTAACCTTTATTGAGATACTGCTGTGGTTTTTCTTTCATTACTGGCATCTTATTGTAATATTGATTTTTTGTTAAATGGAACTGCATTGGTAATTTTGGCTGGCAGCTTCTTGGTTTTGCTTTCTTTTGTATACTTTTTGAGGGTGGAAGAGTATTCCCTGCACTATATTGAAACTGATTTCTTTGATCTGACTCTTGCGTTTTGTCTGTCTAAACAAATTTAATTTTTGCTTAATCTGTCTATGCAGTTCCCAGTCACTATGGTATCTAGGCACTAAATTATAGCCCTCTTCTGAGTGTTTTCTTCTCGTAACGATGCTAACTTCCTTTTTCAGTGAATTACCTAGTCATTGTCATGCTTTTGTAAACAGTTCCTTCTCTACCTATTGATTTTGGTCTAACATTAGTGACCACCCACTGTTTCAGATTGGGAGAGAGAATAATTGTTATATAGGCATCCACATGCATACAGACACAAACTCATACACCTGCTCTCAGAGTGGACACCTTCAGCAGTTTAATTCTCATGGAGAGTTATACCAGTGAGTCTCATCTGGACTGGGGCAAGGCCGAGCCTGGAGGATGGGCAGTCTGGAGTGTGCAAGGTACGGTGAGAATGTCATGCATGTGTTTTGGGAAATTATATAGCATTCAGGAGCGCAAGGAGCTTTATATGGAGGGCAGGGTTTCTGCGCTATTGGGAAATGATGTTGGCCTGCAAAATAGCTGCACAGTGAATTATAGATGTTCCTGGCTCTCCCCAATCCCCACTTCCCGGCATGTATACCCACCACGGTGGCTGTGAGGGGATGGCACAGGAGCACTGTCAGAGCATTTGGCTTGCGGAGCATAGTGCTTCCCACCCTTTCAAACTGCTTTGCTGCCACCTCCTTCTTGTAGTGCATTTCCTGGGCTTAGCAGTGCTCCCTTCATTGGCAGTCCTGGCACAACCACTGCCATGGCCCGGCACTGACTTCCTGAGCTCTGCTGCCTCATCCCCGCCACCTCCTATCTCCTGCAGCCTCCTCGCTCACTGCTCAGGTGGCCTCTCCTCCTCTTCCTCCTATTTTCAGCCACATCCCTGAGAAACTCAGGCTTTTCCCCACTGGTTCCCTACCCTTCACGCTGCCTTTGATGCATCCCAAAGTAACTTCTGTGTGCTGCCTGCCCCAGTGGCATGGGAGGCTCCTCCGCTGCTGCTTGCTGACTCCACCAGGTCAGAAGCCCTGAAATACATTCGGGGGAAGTGAGATTCCCATTCAGCACAGCACCTTTCTTGTATTTCACATACCTGTTACCCATTGCTTAATTGCACAACAGCTCTCTGAAAGACCTAGGAGCACTTGGGTGCAGTCGTCTCACCCATCACATGGGGCAGTGCAGGGCTGAGGCAGAGTCCTCAGGGCAACTCCACGGACTCAGCACTTTCACAAAGCAGAGCACTTGTTTAGTCACGTGGAAACGATTTAGAGGTCTAAATTTTGGCATTAAAAAGTGCCATATATATATATGGAGAATGCAAACCTGAGAAAACCCAAAAATATTTTGCATACAACAGGCAAGTACCTGGTGCCGATACCAGTAGCCATCTCTCCATTGTTGGGTGCGCACTTGCTGTGACAAACAGGAGATAATGAATGTGTTGCTGTTTGAAAGGGGCAATTCCAGGTTTCTGAAGAACAATCACCCATGGTTTTTGGTCAGGAAAAGAGGAAAAAGCCCTCTCAAATCTGGCAGTGCCCCTGTATACCCGATTCCTAGGAACGTAAGCATCCATCCCCGATCTTGCTTGCGCCTCTCTTTGGAACATGGAGGCTGTACGTCCCTGTGTGCCAGATGGTTTTCTGGAAAGCATCAAGACAGCCACCGCTCTTGGTATTTGGTTAACAGACCTGTACAAGAAAGTGATTCACAGACTACAGATTTATTGCCAATTTTGTTATGCTTAAGGCAGGCAGTAATTTCAGTTTTCACTGCCATTAGCTAATAATAGTAATTAATTAGTAAATTGTGCTGTTGGGATCTCAGGGTGAACTATCAGGGAAAATGTAAATTTAAAAAAAAAAAAAAAAAGGCCACAAGTGTTTCTGAGTTTCCTGTCACAATTGAGAGTTTGTGCCTATCCCATCCCTCCAAACTGAATTTCTGAAGAACAACTTATATCGCCCACAGCACTGTCTGGGAAGTGTTTGAAGCAAAATGAGAAGGTATACCTAAAAGCATCAGAAGGGTGCTAGGAAGTGAATGGAAAAGCCACAGAGAGCTGTGTTACTGTGCTAGCAGATGGAGAACCGGGGCTGAAATCTACCCTGTTTCAGCCTTTCCCCTGCCAGTGGTGAAAGTCTCCTTTCCTCAAGTGAGGAGTGGGAGTGTGACATGAGACTCCCTGCTGGCAGCCGCTGCCCCACACTCCTTTGGATCCTCCACCACGTGCCTTCCACCGCACCTGAGCTCCACATTTGCAGTCATGATATTAAGGCCTGAGCTTTCTCTTATAAGGAATTGCTGAGTGAATCAAATCTATATTCACATTACTCCTTCATTTTCAGGATCTGAAAACCTCACATTAAATGAGGAGGGGAGGGGAGGTGTTTTGTTGTTGGGGTTTTTCCCTGATTATACTGACTTCCCAATAAGGAAGTTTTGGATATAACACTAGTAAAGAAGAAGACACTAAGATAAATCCAGGGTTTTCAATTCAAGGTCATTTTGAACCCTTTAACTGGCTGCAAGAGAAAGTGGGGGAGAAACTAATTAAAAAATGTGAATTAGGCTGAGTCATTTTCACCATGAATTGTTTGCAGCTGTCAGAATCAGATCTACATAGTTTGGTATAGCTCAATTTCCTTTCCAAGTTAATAACACATTGAACAAACATACTACACTAGACTCCTTTTTTTCTTTCAAATAACCTCACAGTGGATCTGCATTCCTAGTATAAAAATGTCTCTATTAGCTTAGGCTATTTATAGAACATCAGAGGGCTGAAAGATAGTTAAAAATTAATCGATTACCATCAAATAACAGACACTAAAACTCAGTGTATGAAATGCCTTCCTCTACTGAATAAATTAATAGCAAGAGGAGAAATGTACGTTCCTGATTTACTGGCTGGCCAGATTCAATTTAACACTCTCCAGTGCAGCTCATCAGCATTCAGAGCTGTACAGTTCAGGTGGTGCTTTCAGTAGTTGTCCTGTGCCTGATGGGCCAGGTTGGGGGAAGGCGGTATGCTTTGCAGGGAGGACATAAAGGGTTGAGGTGTCCAGCTTCAGATGAAAGATCTTTGGAAGGATCAGCTCCTGGGGTCTAATACCTGCTGCTGAATGATTCCTCTTGACATGTCCAAAGGTGGCATTGGGGGATTAGTCTTTCTACAATCTCCATGTGATGATCTTTTCTTTCTATTGAAATAGTTAAAAGCAGTGGTGGGGAAGTGGCACCATCTGTGTGTAGAGGGTAAAAAACGTGGGCTTACAAAATATTAAGATGCTTCTCTAATAATCTTATTGGGAATAGTGAAATGCTGCTCTGGCCTTTATACTATGGGGCTATAATCATGTCACGGACTGTGAAGAGAAATAAAATGATTTATTAAACCAATACAAATAATTACGGAGGAAAAAAAAGCTTTCAGGAAGATAAGTCGTTCTTCAGGTCTGAAAGGAAGCAAAAGGAGAACTTGGTTCCAAGTTTGCTGCTTCTGTATCATATCTGAAGAAGGGCTTGTGTCCCCTGGAGCTTCTCTGTTTCTTCTAAGTGTGCCAGTCAGTCTCATAAAAGATACTATTTCCCTGTGGAATTCGCCTTTTTATCAAGTCATAATTTCGAGCAACAGGTTTGGCAGTGGGCAAAGCTGCCTGGTGGGGTTTATCACTTTCAGGCACTGCAGGACTTTTGTGCCAAGGCAGGCAAAGCCCAGGACACTGTTGACCATGCACTGCTGTGTCTGCACAGCTCAGGTTGATGCTAGTTTAGCAGTGAAATTATTTTTGTGACTTACGGGTACATCTAAATCTAGGGTAGTTTGTATCATACCTTTAGAGAAAGTGGCTAATGGCTATGATGGACCTCCCATTTTAGACATACCCTACGGGGAAGAAAGGAATTTAATTAAATAAAGAACAGCTTCTAAGACAGGATGGCGAGTTTAGCATCTGCCCCTGTTGATTGCTGACAGACTGTAACACACAGCTTACAATGTAGGGGAAGTCTTTATTTCCTCCTTTATTGCCGAATATGCACTTTTCCAAGCAAAGGTGACATTTTTGTATGTCAAAACAAAGGCAGAACTGCATAGCCTTTGAAACATCAAACTCAGATGGAAAATAAGGATTTGGCATGGCTTAATTTGGGCTTTATTAATGCCTTTGGGGGAGAGGGATAGAAGAAAGATTAGGCAGATCAGAGCTTTAAAAGTCATAGATCATGCATTTAATAGCTCTAATTCTTAAATACTTGAAGGGTTTCATAAAGCCATTCTCTTCAAGCAAACTCTTTCCCCCTTTTGACTGTTGCATCTAGACCTCCCAAGTTCTTAGAAAGAGCTTGCAGCTGAAAATCTTCAGACCGTTCCATACAGCAGTGATCTTGCACCAACAATATGTACGCAGCCAGCATCCTTAAAAGGATCCCACGGGGAGTGTACATGCACACATAGACACATACTTTCATTCAAGGTGCATATTGTATTATTTTAGGTACCCACCAATTGGGATTTAAAGCTGAAAAAGAGACTTTTTCCATTCAGTTACATTTTCTGAAGTGCTACAGATTTAGAAAGACTGGATTTAAATGAAGTTACTGCTAGATTTAAAAAAAAATCAATTCTGGTGTTATAAGAAATTGATGGCTAGATTTCAAGGTGAATTTTATCTAAAACTGAAATATTGACTAAGGCAATATTAATATTTTGTTCTCTTTTCTTTCTTGAAAAGTGGCATTTTTCACTGCACTGGATTTTGTCCTTTCCACAATCTTAAGATAATTTGCCACACATTTATTTTAAATATTATAGAGCTGTTTTTAAACCAACAGTGCAAAGCAGCAGTTTTTATAGTAGCTATTACATAGTATAAGGAGTTTTCTGTAATAAAATCAATATCATAGGATAAATATTCTGAGCTAGAATAATAAGCTGCTGATAATTTTGCCCATAGTAATTGTTTTTAGCATGGCTATGCTTTCCACAGTGTGATTTTTCTGATTGTATTTAAGATGAATTAAGGTAAATTCCAGAAGGTAACATAGCCTGGGACACTGTGACCAACGTGGATAAAATAGCTGAGAGCATTATGAGAGCACAGCATAGGGGGAGGATATCAGTAAGATACAGAACTTTGAAAATAAATAATCAGTTATTAAGGGAATGTGAAAGTGGAGGGTAATTTATGATGTTATGGAAATAAAAACATTAAATATGCCACACACACCCCCCAAAACATTTTCTTTCAGGTTACTTAAAATCAAAGGTGCTAAATAAGATAATTTTAGCTGCCTGTATACTTGTTCCACACTGCTTTCTTCTGTTTCTAAGGCCAGGCTGTGCAATGCTTATTCATTGGACTAGACCAGGATGTGCAATACATATTGCTAAGACTGTACCCTCACAGTTACACAAGGTTTAGAAGATGCTTTTCTACCTCAGCCATTCATTTGCACCACCACAGACCACTGCCCTCAGGTGTGCTGATACAAATGTCTCCTGGGCCACCTGGCACCTGAAGTGGTCTGGTTTATAAAATAGGGGGTTGTTTCAGCCTTTTTACATATATATATCTATCTACACACACATATCCCTTTGGAGAGTCTAGAGATAATTTCTGAGGTTAAGGATTAAATAAAGGGAGTCTTAGAAAGCCCTAATCTCAACCGGAAACTTTCTTCAGGTTACCAAAAGATGAGCGTTTCATGATTTCTAGGGATTTGGGCCAAGGATACTGGGCCAGATTCTGCCAGAAGAAATATCGCCCAGCAGGTGCAGTACTTGGATTTCTCTTTAGCACAGAGAAACTGGGCTTCAATGTTTGAATGAAGTGTGAGCAAATAGGATGACCAGCTCTCCGCAGCTGCAAAGCTCAGCAGTGCTCAATGTCCTCAGGGAGCATCTGTTGGGTTTGGATGCTCGGCCTCACTGTTTGGGCTACAGGGAATACCAGGGCCACAGCCTCATTGTCTCCCATTTGGCTGTCGTGCTGGTGGTGGTGGCAGCAGGGCAAGGCCCCCCCTCGGCTCAGCGTGTGGGTGCAGGAGACTTGAGCGGTGAGAGAAAGCAGCCACTGACCGTCTGTCTGGCCTGTAATGTATTGAAAAGGCAAGTCCAATAACTCATTTTACAACCAAGTGATCATTTATCCTACTAGCAAAATCTGTTCAACTCTGGTTGTATAGGTTATACAGTAATAAAAGTTCAAGTATCCATAAAATTGCCATTGAACTGTAAATTAATGTGAGGTAAAGTTGTTGCCCAAGGGAATAACCAAGCTTCAGAAAGTTGTGTCCTAAATTAATTAATTCTGAGTTCATCTCTGCCTAGGAAAAGAATGGGTTTATGCTGATCTTTGGTTGTTGAGCTCAGGGTTTTGTTTTCAAGCAGAAATTGCAAGAGTCATCTCTGCTCATTTAAACAGGACTTTGTGAAATCAGAGAAAACCCCAAGAAAATTTATGAATGAGATGACCTATTTATTTCTTTCTGTCTCTATTTATTGCTACATTTCTTTAAATGGGTAGAGCCGATCCATGCCTGTACCACTTCAGGCACCTTGTAATAGTCAAGGGTTTCCTTTTTGCTTAAGCAAAGGTGTACATTTGCACTTCATGGTTGCTGATCACCCTGACCATCATGGTTTGGCTGTCCTCTCTCTAACCCCTCCCTTAAAAATCTTTGGTTTGGGGTTTTTTTTTTGTTTGGTTGTTTTTTTTCCTACATCATTGAAAAAAAGAAACCAGTGGTACTTAAAAATAGGTCCGTTTTTATTATTACAGATGAGGATTAATAAAAAAAAAAAAGTACTTGGTCCCATTGCCTTGGGAATCAACTGCTTTTTTAAAAAGTTGGATAAAAAGGCAGTTGGGGTATGCAGAACTACATGCTGCAGAGGTCTGCAGAACATTGCTGCTGGATTTGTGCCTTCTCCAGAACTGAGGAAGCACAGAACGTGGAGGAGCTGTATAATGAGGTGTACATAATTTTTTTGTGTTCAACAAGTCCTCCACAATGCTTAAACTATCGGGGTCTGTTGCAGCACTTGTGAGTGGTTGTTTGCACAGGGCTTCAGAGCTGCCATATAAACCACTGCTCCGTATTACCAGAAGACTGAAAAAGCTATCTCCTAGATCTCTTGCTAACAAGCCTCAGAGATTTGTATTGAGTAGCTGACTCTTCTCTGCTCACAGCAAGAACCTTTCCACAGAGTTTCTATCACCGGCACTGATGCTGGCCTGCCTGCTGGTGCTGTGCTGAACTGACACAATGGCAAACAGCACTTCCCGTCAATTACTAACAAAAAGGAGTCCCCGTTATTCCCTATCACTGATCAAGCACCGCTAGTCTGCTTGACACAGGATAAGGGCTGAGGCAGCTGGAACAGGACCTCCACCGCACCATTGGTGGCAGCAAATTCAAAAATAGTTAAAACGTTTTCTGATTCCTCTTCTGCTTTTTACTCCCTTTATTTTTTTCATACAGAAGTTGTTTTCAGTACTTTTCCTGACTTTTCTTTTTTCCTTACCATCTCTTCCTCTTTCCATTTCACCTTTTCTTTTTAGTGTGTGTGTTCCCCCCTATTCTTCTCTTTTTCTTTCTTTTCAGTCTCTATTTATTTCTTCTGCTTCACAGATTGTCTCTCTGCTTGGTTTTCTTTTTCCCAGCACTTACTATATTCCTTGTGTTTTTACAGCTCTAATGCTAGCTTGTCTGCCAAAGAATAAACTCCTATTTATGGAAAATATATGCAGCTATATGCACTGCTAAAACATCTTCAGACTGTTTGCTCACAGTCATCCTGCAGAGACAGCATGACACTGTTAACACAAGAACTGAACAGCTACCACTACATTTACCAAAATTAGAGCCAAATGGCACATAAGCACACACCTATGCAGTCGTACAGCTTCTTTAATGTGCACACATGGGTGCAAGTTCATCCACCTGGATCTGTCTTAAATGAACCAACCTCTTTCCTCCTCTGCCAATGAAAGAACGCAGTTTGGTTTTTATATGGGAGAATCCCATGGGTTAGTCCTTAAGATATAATTACCCTACTCTTCCCGCACTGTTCACTTTGCCTGGGAAGGGATAATGATTAGTTGTGCCCTCCAGTGCAGACACATGGAAATTCCTGAACTGGTCTATTGTCAGGTCAGGTTATGCTTTTAGAGCACTCTAAACCTGAATATCTGAGCAAGAGGTGTTATAAGCTGATTTCTTGGGACACCTGTGAAATTAAAAAGAGCGGTATATTGGGGTGGTTTCATCTGGGTGCCTCTAGATTAGTATCCTAAAGCAGCAACACTCCAGGTATGATACCTTTTAAAACGTTCTTAGGTTTTCAGCATTGTTTCTTACTGAAGTAGAGTAAATAAAGTGGGAGAATTTCAAAGGCACAAAGGGTAGTTCTTCCATTAAAATTCTTTGGAAGTTGTGTGTCTAATTCCCATTTGTGCCTTTGAAAACACGCATGTCCCTGCTTTGCCCATGGCTTTAAATCTCATGTGCGCACAAACACGAGCCCCACGTCGCTATTCAACCTTCCACACACAATTTAATTTCCTTTCAGTGTCACAAACTTTCTACGGTAGCTGAAATATGTCTGGGATGTTTTTGTCACATTGCTGAGACCAGGTTCCTCAGTTCCCACTATGCACTTCTGGGGTGATCAGATCATGATGTTAGTAGAGTCGCATAAGAGCTTATTAGCAGCTGTTGCAGACGCTTTCTCTGTGCTCTGAAAACAAAGATGAGAACAACAACTCAGCTGGGAAGAGCATATGCAATAGCCTTTTAATCATTGCTTCAACTCACTATGTCATGATGCGTAAGCTTTCTCATCAATGAGGCTAGGAATACAAAACCAGAGAACTTCTTAAATATTTCAAACACCTGCATCTTGTGAAACAAATGTATGCTACCAGATTTAAAAAAAAAAAAAAAAGGAAAGAAAGAAAAAATAAATCTCTTGGATCAAAAGTGTCTCCTTATCAGGAAATGAAGGACAGGAACAAAAATACCCTCCTCCTCCATCTCCTCCTCTTCTTTTCCCACCTCAAACTTGATGATAAAATTCTGTATCTGACAACCCCCTGCAAAATGATAGCTAAGTATTTACAAATGGGGCTTTTTGATGTAAGTCTGCAATTAAAAATCTCCCCAACACTAGTTAGGCTCTGTCTTCTTTTTGTCACTATCTGTGCCGCCCAGCTTTGCTGTCCTTGCAAAGCCAACACGAGTGGACGCGCAGAGGAGTACATAGGCAGCTGTGGGATTCAAATGCCAAGCTTCAGAGTCTGTTTATTCAGCGGTGGCAGGGAAGTCTGTTGCTGGTCACTAGGCTGGAGATGTGCCTACAGGCTTGGTGTGGGATGCTGTTCAGCAGTCCTGCTTCTCCGCAGCCTGCTTCACTGCAGTCACAGTGATGAATTTGTTTCCTTTCGTAATAAGTCAGACAATAAGGATGTTGCTAAATCTTTCATGGAGCCCAAAGGCAGGGCTGTTGGTTGATATTTGTTTGCTGTGGAGTTATGATTTGTATGACCACCAAGCTGCCCCTTGACTCAGAAAGTCCGATGTCACCAACTTGCATGCTCTGCAGTCAGTGAGTGGAGCTCAGCAAGGTAAGTCACCAGCAGATGTCTCTCAGGATATTTCTTTGCAGACACCGCTCTCCCAACTCCCTTTCTTTCCTGAGGTCCCTGAAACTGGGCTTGGTGGGTTACGAGAAATGCTGTATCTTACCTCTTTGCCCATTCTCTGCAAGTATGACAGCCCCAAATACTTAGCTTTGCAATACTGAGTTCTTTTAAGCCACATCCTGAATTAAGGAAATGTTTTATAAAGATAAAAAAATGGCAAGGGAAAGCAGCTCCTTTGTGTCTTCAGAACATTTCATGATTATTCATGGACTTTGGGAAAATGAAGCAATGCCACTCATGGGGGCATACAATATTTTAGATCACTTTTGATTGGGAAAATCATTAACATTGCTGGGTTTCTGCTTCATTTTGCATGGAAGAATTGGTAGATGGCAGGAAAAATATTCTGTTCACAGGTGCAGGCTGTGTCGACATGAGGCAAATCTGCTAATCAAGCTGTACCTGCTGAGCTATGCTGGCAAATTATTCCTTGGGTAGACTTGGCCTAAGTCTGAGCTCTTTTTGTTAGCTGGCTATGTTATCCTCTGTATTTAGATGGAGAAACTGCAGCAGTGAGGATAAGTGGTTGCTCCTGGCACTGAAGGAATTAGTTTTAGAGGTGGAAGTGGAAGGCTGGAGTCCCCTGGTCCCAGTCATGTTCACACCAGTCCGATGCATTTTGGCTTGGATGGGGTTTAAAGCTCACCACTTAGGTCATACAGAAAATGCACACACTATTATTATTTTGCAGGAGCTCTCCATTGGCATGATCCATGTCTTTGAGAATACAATAGTCCATCACCAATCCAATCATCTTTCTGTGACTGAGGGGTTTATGCAATTATAAAAAAGTGGATGATTTGAATGTTCTATCCCTCTTGTGGAATTATGTTTGGAATTTATCCGATGAGACAGGGAAGGCATTTTGTTTGTTTTGTTTGATCATTTCTTATCACAGAACTTTGTTTGACTCAAACCACAATGATACAAGCATTCAAACACCACCTTCAGATGTAATATTGATTTATAAAACAGCAGTACACAGCTGCTAAGCCTCACTGTTGCATACAGAAGGTCTTCAATTCCCAACAAATTACTGGCATTTCTACCTATTTACAAATTAATGTTTCCTCTGAACCTTGTGCATGTCGTATTATTATAGTCTGCTTTCTTCAGTTTCTGCTTAGAAACCTTGTGTGAGTGTGTATTATGCAGTGATAGGGCAGCTTTAGAGCATCAGTTAAATTGGAGTTAAATAAAAAAAAAATCTAGATCAACTTTTATCCTTAGGCAAGTTATGCACTGAGTGAAATTAAGCCACTATATGTACTTGTAGATTGAAGAATCAGAGGTGGAGGATGGGTCAGAAACACTAAGATCAAAGTTGTTCTTCTTTGAAAAAAACCTCTTTGAAAAGCCCCCATGCCACCTATTCTGCTTGTTAATGTTTTGACTGGAAGTGTCTGGCAGTGTCATCATCAGCAGAATATTTTTAAAGAGCCTCTTTTTTTTTGTTTGGAGCTGACTCTAATAGCAAAGCAACGGATCCTTAGCAGCCTCTGTTATATGTCTCTTAAGGGAATATTTTTGTTAATTGCAAATATTTGATTGACAAACATGGGATGCAATTAGTAGGCAGGCACAGTAGGAATGTGCAGTGAACTGGATCTCTGAACCAACAGATCTCAACTCTCTCAGCTTGATCTGAAATAGGCTAGAGCATTTAAACCATATGTTTCCCTCAAACTTTTTCGTTCCTCTGAAAATTCCTTATTTCCCTCAACTAACCTTCTTTCACTCTCTGCACCAAGGGAGCTAATTCATCTACTATGATCACGTCAAATAAAGACAGAAAATTCTACACAAGCTTCAGACTTATGCTGCTTTTTGACCGTGGCAGTAAAAATTAATGTGGACAAGGCTATACATGCCAGTTGTGCCTTACAAAAGCCCTAGGTGAAAGAGAATACAATCTAATTTAACTTTAGACATTTTGAGCTTAATGGTCTATTTAAACAACCTGGTACCATCTGACTACATTTATCAATTATATTTCTTTTTATTTATACACAGTACTGTCTTTCTGGAAAGGCTAGAATTAAAACTTATCTAGATAAATTGTGCTCAGATTCTGTGGCACAAGAAGGAATGTTTTTATATGTTCTTTTTCATAAAAAAAGGTTGCTCTTAAACCTTTAAAAGGAAATAGATTTTCAGAATTAGAATAACCTAATTGCAATAGTTTTCATAATTACAGCCAAGAATTACCGACAGGAGATGCAGTGTGATCTTTAGATTAAAGTATTGGCACCCCAGAAAAAAATCTTTCTGGGTAAGCAAATACCTCTTCTCTCAGGGAAAGGGTGCTCATTCCCCCACAATGACAAATGTCATTGGCAGAAAAACTGCCTCTGGGGAATTCATCAGTTCTTTGGGTTTTTAGACAGTTTTTGCTCACTCTTTGTGATGTCATAATCATCTCTGCAGTAGCCCTGTGTGACATCACATGCCGAGAATTGTTGAGCTTGGTGAAGAATGAGCAGCAGGAGCTCCATGCACCTTCAGATCTTCTGCAGGCAGATCTATGCTGTACCACGTGCTCCAGAACTGAGGCACGTGCAGAAGCTCAGGTGGTAAAAGCGTGGAGAGGTCACTCTGTCCTCTCTATTATTTTTTGTATAACATCAACCAACCTTACCATAACCTAATTTTGTTTGTGCAAGTCCCAAATCCCTTCAAGATCTCTGGCAGTACTCACATGAGTGACACGAGTTTGTATGTACCTACATCATCGCATTCCCTTAGAGCATGTATATTTATAAAACCACGTGAAGAGGCTAATAAAGCTTTGCTCATTTTGAAGGGGCCCGATCCCACAACATTTACTCCTGCTGGGGACTACTCATGTGATTAAGGCTGACTCACATAAGTGTTGCAAGATCCAGCCTTTAATTTGCAAATCCCAATAACGGTATGTGTTAATCAGACACTTCATCAGTGAAGAGAGTGCTAGATCCATAGTAGCTGTATGCTAAGGCTATAAATACAAGCTAGATTTCTTAAAAACTTCCTTACAGAATTTTGTCCCTAGAAGGGAAAATGTTATCTCACTGCCATCTGAGTCCTGAATGTAAAATTTCAGATTTAAGTAGTCCCACAGAACTAAGAAAAAAATAATTTCCATCTGTACTATTTAATGCCATGTATTTGTAACCGTCTTACTGAAGCAATATTTAATAGGGGCGTTTTAAAAAGACTCTTTTTAGTAGGTTTGATAGTATTTATACGTAGAAGCAGTTAATGAAAGTCCATTGCAAACCCACAATAATTTAGACAGAGCTTCATGATTAACAACTTTGGTATGACAGAGTTATTTTAAATCCTGATTCAGGTGCATGCTTGGACTTGTTGAGGTTGCCCTTAGTGAGGACGGGTCCCCTACAGATAATTCTTTTTTCTCACTGGAGCCATTGTGTCTCTCTGTTTAAGTGCTTGACAGAAAATGTCCACAGTTAGGCTGTGCATAACATATACTGTCAATTTGTAAAATCTTTCTGTGTGACTCTGTTGAAAGAGGGACTATGTCACAGGTTTTCTGTGAATTCTGTGTGTACTGTTTTGTCATGTTAATGGAACTCACAATATTTTAATTGTCCTTAATTAATTGAGGAGGGAGATGATCATTGTGGGGAACTTGTAGGCAGTATGCGGAACAGTACTGACACCATTTTGGTGAATACAGGTGATGAATAGTGTTGACATGAATGGCTGCAGTTACACAGTGTGTGTATACACAAATTATACCACCATGTGTGTTCCTCTGTCTTATGAAAGCCTTTTGTTTATATATACCCAGCTATACATTTACACATTATGTAAATAAACACACATATGCCCATGCAATTTAATTGAATATATGGCTATGGGTTAAGAGGCATGTTACTCTGATGAAAAACATCTTATGGTATGGAGTGAAAATATTTCCAATGTGCTTTTGAGCCTCCTGTAGAATTTAAGAAGGAACTGCAGAGATTTCTTTAAGGTAGTGGTTCGAATAATTTAATAGGGAGGCATGGTGTTCTTCCAAAAGCTCGAGGCTGTTGAATGGCAGTCTTAGAAAACCCATTGAGTTTGATCTTATTCAACTCTGTTTATTCTTATTCAATTATGAGCTTTTCCAGCAATCTTTGGTATATGCAAAATGGAACATTGCACTGTGAGTTTTGTTTCAAATTCAGTACGTGCTTTTAGAGCAATGTGCAAGACATTATGCATGTGGATTAGTCTTTCCAACCACAAATTCCCCCAAAACAGACACAAGCATTCAGGATGGAATGGAAAGTTGCCCCAGGTGCATTCAGTCAGCCTTGGGGGTGCGATATGGCTCTCTGATGTGCTGAGAGAGGGGCACTGAGCGATGGGATAGTGGTGCCTCCTACCCACTTTTCCAGGCTGTTGGTGCCACCGTGGCATGCCATGGGTGGAAGGGCCCGAGGAAGTGGTCTCCCACTAGAAAAATGCTCTTGGGAGCTGCAGGAGGTGCTGAACCCACTGCTGAGACCCACCAGGAGGGAGCACTTGCTGGACCTCCATCTGGGGTTGTGTTGCATGTGGTGCACCTTCGCCCTCGTCCCCGTTTGGGAATGAGGAGGTCCTGTGGGGCACTAATATCTGTTCATCTCAGTGTAGGACACCACAAGCCATGCTGCAAGGTGACACGTCTCGCTCTGGCAGAGCCCAGATGCGTGTTTGCGCCTCACACACAAATCTTTTCTTTTGCTTTTTGTTTGTTGTGTTTTTTTTTCCCCTCCATCTCATGCACTCAGCCAGGGCACCTCTCTTCCAGCTGGTCTGTGACACTGTGCAGCCATCAAATGTTAGAAACCCGGATCAGAGAGCAGCAGTGACAGACTCCCCAGTGCAGGCAGGCCAGGTCCCAAATCTATTGTTCACACAAGAAAGCTCAGCAGAGTGACTTGATGGGTTTTTAAAACACTGGAGAACTTTACCAGGAAGTTTTCTTCCTTTTCTACCCCTTGCCCTCACTCTGCTTCAAGCCAGATGCAAAATGTGTGCCATTTTAGCAATTAACAAAAAGGGGAGTATTGTTGCTTCTGAGCACACCTGCACACACGTACACTCGGATAATCAGGTGTGTGAGAATCAGCAATCCCTCTGCATGCAAGGGCTTACACTGTGATGCTTTGTAGTATTGCATTCAGACACCGTGTTCTGAGCGTCTTTGTTATCATCGCCTGATAAATAAACAGCCCTAAAATTACAGAACTTATTATGGTAATTGAGTGAAGAAAAGGAAACGCAAACCCTGCTTCACTATCTATTACATTGCCACTGCTAAAGTTGCCTAAACCTGCACTACTCAAATGATATTGTAATATTAGCCTTCTTTCTTTTTTCACAATGATTGTTTTCTGTCCATCTCAAGCTGGATGTCAGTTCATTTAGATTTACATCAAGTAGTAAATTAAAATAATCACTCAGCAAACACTCTCAGCTCAGTTTTCTCTTTCAGTCAGGAGTTGCGAGAGATGCTTGAAGCATTCAAGCAGAAAATATTGCTGTCTAGATATTTGTCCTCTGGGTGATAAAGGAGGCATTGTCTTGGGACCCACTCAGGCCTCGGAGCTGATAGTAGCTGTGCATCACAGCTGTGAAGTGCGCTTTGTTATGTGTCTGAGGATTAGGGTTCAGGACCTTGTTTTTCTTGAAATACCAGACTGATCAGAGCTGCATATGTTCGGGGGAAAGCAGAGGTCGATGGTTCTCTGTCCACATTTTTACTAGATTATTCTTGGACAGAACTCTGGGAGAATACCCTGCAGCTTAAACCATCCCATGAGTTTTTCATATTCTGCATTATAACCATCATGGAAAAAAGGCTGTGGTTTATCTATCTGCATTTGAAACAAAAGACTACAGCATCACAAACACTCTGGGCTTTGGACCCACACTGGAACAGGCTGAATTTTTCTCCTTTGTGTTTCATTTACAGTACAGCCGCCCATTTAGAAGCACAAATGTACCTTGATATAATAACCAAAACCAAAGAATGTCTGTCCTTAAGGATAGCACAGTCAATCTTCAGATCAACAGTTAATCATAAAGCAAGAGTAGAACCGGGGTGGTGTACAGAACAAGGGATTGGGGGGGACAAAAAAAGGCTGGTCTGTGTCTCTAAGCTGTCTGTTTCAGAAAAAGAGGATGTGGATTTTTTTTCTATTTAAAAAATTATTCTGCATCATCTTTTCCACACCCGGGGTGGGGAGGAAAAAAGGTGTTTATTTTGGCAAATAAGATGTGTGCAGAAGCACTCTTAGTGAAGATGTTACCATGAATTAAGGTAATACTTCCATTACAGTCAGTGAGTTGAAGTCTGAGCAAAGACCGCAGGATCTGCGCACTACCGGCTCAGCCTCTGAAGCAGCCTCGTCTTTGTAGCAGCACAATATGGGAGTTAGTGGAATTGAAGATTTGGGGCCAGGCTGTCACCTCACTTACGTTGTTGTGGTACCACAGAAGGTAACTGGATTTTATGGATACAAAAGGACTATATGTGGCTCCTTTGTTGCAAGTGAATGTACACGTATACATTGCAAAATCAGCTTTCAGTGTCAGTCTGAATCTATCCCTTCCAGAATGGGGCCCTGATCAATAGGCAAAGTGTTGCCTTTCAAATGATTAATGTTAATCATGTAATCCCAATGATGGGATGGAAGCGAGAACAGCATTTGCCCGTATTCAGTATAACGCCAACTGATTCCAGACACTTCTCTGCTTGAAAACATTGCTGTGAGCACAACTTTTAACCCCATCAAACTTCTCCATAAATTCTGAGGGCCACCCATACATCTTTACTTTTAAAACTAGGCCAGCATGGAAAATTGTTCCTTCTGTCATTCAAAATTTGGAGTTCCAATCAAAAATTGTCTTGGCTTAAGCTTCAGATCTGGAATTACTTCCCTCCCATGGAGCAGGGCATCTGCTCCACCCCTCTGGAGCTAGGGGAAAGGCCTGAGTGATATCTACAAAATGAAGTCTGGCTTTAGTCTTTGTGCAGTTTTTCCCAACCACCCTTCTTCCACAGAGCCATCCCTGCCCAGCATTGGGCCTTCACATCCCTACCGTGGCTCCTCTTTCAGGCTTCAAGTCGGTGGGGTTGCTCAGGTGCTCCTCTCCCCACGGAAAGGTGAGCTTGGAGTTGTGCTCCAAGGCACCCTGGAGGTGATTTGAGACATTAGCTTGAGCTTAGTGGGCTTAATGAATGGTGTGAAGTTGTCATTGTGACAGGGCACTAGCTCAGGCTCAGCTGTTGACCAAACAGCCCCTGAACATCCTCTTACCCGTCCAGTCTTTTTATGGATGTCATTGCCATTCAGAGGAGGCTGCTGGCAATTTTCAGTTTTAGTGGTCTTGACAAGAAGGACCCAGAAGTTTTTCTTCTGCCTAGACAAACTGGTTTCTGAGTGACAAAAAAGAGTAACTGGGGCATGATGTGGACAGAGCAGCCTTGGTCAGAGATCAACCTGTGTAATTATTGTTTGAATTAAGCTCTAGACTTCCAACATAGTTAAGCATTTGCATTCTTGTCCTCTGTATTGCTAAATCCTCCTGCTCTACCGTCCTGCCATGTGTCTCTTCCATGGGTATATGCTGGAGAGAGGATGTGCATGGACCAAAGTGGTGCCACGCGGCGTGGGAGGTAATGATTTCTTGTTACTTTGCTGTCTGCCTGGCAGAACTGATTTGCTGTGTTTGTGCGTTTCTGCCTACAGAAAGCTGGCATCATATTAAGGCATTTATCATTGGAGATATGCTAATAGAAAACTTTCAAAAAAGTCATAGAGTAGCAGTCAATGTCTCATTTGTTTATAAGTAGTCTTTTATATTTAGGTATTTTCATTCACTTCTCCTTCCTCCATTCTTACGAAATGACCGCGGGGTACTGACCTCTGCTTTAGTGCTCCTAGAAACCCTCTCTCTCCATTTTATTTGACCTCCAGCTTTTTTTTTTTTCTCACTAGGGTTTTTAAATGCATTTTGGTTTTCATTTTAATGCTTTGTAAAGGTTTGATTTATCCTTCATCACTCATGCTAGCTCAGCTATCCGTCAGTCCTCTTTTCTCCTTGAGTTATTGCTACTGATGGGGTTCCCTTATTATGATATATCCTGTGCATTTTCCCCTTTCTTTCCTAAAACAGTTTTACCTCTTGTTTGTCTGTCTCATACTTCTTTTCTTCTTTTTATATCCTGGCAAAATATATTAGAGGTGCCACTTACTTTTTCTTTCTAATCCCAATCCACAGCCCCCAGCTCCGCTTCCCTCTGCCTGCAGAGACTGATACCTCTGGTGATGTGACCCAATGCTGCTGGCCTGGCCCCGTTTCCTTCCTACCGTGCCTCTGCCCTCCTCTGGTCTGTCACACTCTGTAAACAGTGTGACACGAGCACTGTGCACAGAGTGACAGAGCTGTGCTGGAAGGCAGAGCATTGTGGCACGATGGCCCGAGCTGCTCACACTACCCGAACGCCGCCAGCAGTGCTGTACTGAGCAAGGGAGGACCTTGGAGAACAGCAAGAACATCCCTTTTCAGCTAGGTCTGCCCCAGTAAAGTCAGGGAGCCCTCTGATGACTTTTCAGGGGTTTTTAGCCAAAACCACAGATTAGGTCCCGCTCTCAAAGCTGGACAACAGAATGGGGAATTCCCTTGTTGATTATGTTAAAAAAAGAGGAGGACTATTTCCTGAATGAAGGGAAAAGAAAACCTGCTGGGGGAGAAGGCAGCTACAACCTCCAGCTCCTTTTGCAAACTCACATTGCTGAAAAGAGTTGGAGGCAGAGATGTGAAACCTTCCCCTATTGGTACCTGTTCCCTCTGCTTGAATGAAGGAGACAGAGGGGCCAAGATATTTCAAGTTAAAGTATTTTGCAGGTATTAACTGGCATACCAGTAATTATGTTATCTTTGGGGATTTGTATCAACTGTAAATCAGGTCCCAGAGCTTTATCTGATTTGAGTTCTTCATGGAAAAATGTACAAGTATTCACACAGGCATATCATGAAGCTTACTGAAGCTATTTGAAGCATACATTGTTTTCTAGATATCTCAATACCAATACGAATGCAGAATTGCTGAAATTATCAAAATATTGACATAAAACTCTATGCAAAATGAGACACTTTTGTTTGTGAGTGGTATGGCTTGGGTTTTTTTGCTGTTACCACCAATCACTGCCATCAGGGCTCAGCATAAAACCAGGCACTGGAAGGGGCAATTCCCCTAGTTCTTTGGAGTAAAAGAAAAAATATTTCCTGACTGCAGGAAAAGAACTACTGGGGCTACCAGGTTACCAAGGCCTCTGCTCCTTGTGTGTAGCTGAAGAGAGTATTCAGAGAGTTCAAACACAAGTAGGAGATCTCTGAGTGCAGGAAACAAGCAACGTAGTATGAGGTGAGAGAATTAAGCACAGAGCGGGAGGGCAGTTACCCCATGTGCATCCATTCCCAGCAAGAGAGGTATCCAACAAATCCTTAAATGAGACACCTTACAAAAGCTTCATTATAAGCTCTTGCTAATTTGCGAAATGTCAGGAATGGCAATATTGTTTTCACTCAGCTGTCAGGATTTCTGTGCGTGTATCTGATTAGATGGTACCTTCTGAAAAGTGCAATCAGTCTACCCTAAAGTCTTTGTATGGCACCTGGCAGAATGGCATCACTTCATTATAAATAAATTATATTTGTAATGTCTTTATTATATAACAAAATCTAAGTATTGTGGCTGCTGCTATAAGACATGAAGAACTACACATATTTTCTGCCATAATGATTGTGGATTCTCATCAGGATAACCCATTCCTGGTGTCTTCCTGCTGGGCCATGCGTATTCCAAACTAAAAGGGCAGGCTTGGCTGCAGCTGCTACCTGGAAATCCAGAGGCTGTTGTCTTCCTTATTTCATCTGTCGCTAGTCAGCTGGAAAGCACACTGACCTATGAGTAATGCGGTCATCCCAAACTCATGCTGATAAAACCTTTACACTACTGCCTCTTGCCACCCCTCTCTTTCTGTCTCTCTGAGATGTTCTGATCCAATCTTGACTTCCTTTGAGGTAGGGCATTCTGTCTTAATGCCCTACCCCCCTTGGAGAGTCAGAGATATATGATTCTGAGTTGGTTTTTTGTTGTGTTTTTGCCTGATAGACTTGTCTGCAGAGCTTTTATACAAGTGAGAAAGGATATGACTCTACGGCCATAATCCAGGGGCCCTTTTGGACATTGCTCCTCTCGATTACTGACTGCTATTGAAGGTATAGCAGAAGAATTTCCAAATCCCAGAATATCAGTTTGGTCCTGTGGGCAGTAAACCACCAAATGTAGCTTAGAGCAATGTGGAGTTGGGAGATAGCAAAGCTCCGTTGTTCTTTGCTCTCTCCACCTTCTTGGCAGTACTGGCTGCCATTGGGCAGTAAATCCACTTGGCATATTTGTAATCCTCTATGTTTGTTTGTGCCACTAATGAATGTTTTTTGCTTATTCCTTGCAGATCAGCATGGTGGATTTTATGGTGGATTTCTACAGCTGAGGGACAACTGTCTGTGAATTTCCAGGTAATTGCCATTTCTTCTTCTTTCATGAGCTTCTCTGGATGTTGTGACCTTTTCTTTGATTTTAGGCTGTAGTCCTCTCTCCTTACCCCTGCATTTGCTACCTCATGATCAGACTGTTGTTCTGAGTTGCATCTTAGAGCTACTTTGAAATGTAAAGTGAAGGATGTTCTGGCTGCCCACTCGGTGTCTAGCTCTTCTATCCTACCAGTAGTTTTTTGACCAGAAACCTGCAAACTGCCTATTGATATTTGAGGGGATTTACTTGTATTTTATATAGGTAGAAATGGTTGAACACTTACTGGATAAAGAACTGTCTGTCTGTCTGTCTGTCTGATCCTGCCAAAACTGTGATTCATGGAGAAACTCAGTGGCAAGGCCATTTGCTTGTCCTGAGAGAAACACTGTCACTTTTTGACTGAACAGAGCCCTCATCTATTTCTCACTTTTTAGAGGGCTGAAATTTACTTTGGATTTTTGTAGTAGGTTTAAAAATGTTTCATGCTTGCATTAGGTTTATTCCTTTCTTTGAGAAACTCAAAATTGAAGTAAGCACATGCTACAGTGTGGACCAACAAAAGAGCATTGGGTGCAGTGGTTTGAGGACCACCATATCATGAACACACTAAGCCCCAGTCCTGCTGTGATGCCAAGCCCGTGGCGGTAGATTTGTGCACTGCCTGACAAGGTTGTTCAAGGCACAGCTTTAGCGAGTCAGATAAAAGCAGACTGTTTTTCAGTTTGGCACTCAGCCATCTTCGTTACGATAATGTTGGTATTGTAAGCTCCTTGGGGCAGGGACTGTGGCTTTCTGTATGTCTTGAGTCACTCCAAGATTGTGGCTGGCATTCTGTGTGAACCAAAGCTAATAAATCAAAGCCAGTTTTTTCTCATGCGCTTCAAAACCTACTCCATTTTGGAACGAGAAAACCACGTACAGCTCACTGCAGGCTTTGTCAAATTATTCCTCCCCTTCACACTTGGACTCTTCTTCATTTTCCACACACTTAATACTCACCCAGCTCCTTTCTGTAACTGGCAGCTGATCCAATTACACACTAGAGGTAGAAATACTGAAGTCTTACAGTTCAAATGTGGAATGATATGCATAGTCACTTTGTCACTCAAATCCTTTAAAAAAAAAAAAAGAAAGAAAGAAAAACCAGACTAGCTGGCCATAATTAAGGGCAGAAAACAGAGCACACAGTTAATATCTCCGTGGTTTGCCAATACTGGGATGTCACAAGTACCTATCAGGAAACCAGAGCCATGTGGCTTCCCAGACAAAAACACTGGCTTTTTACTTCTGAGATTACAGTTCAAATCCAATGTAAGGTTCTAAATTAAATGAGACCCTTAACCTATGTCAGAACATGCGATCCCTCCAGGTCAGAGCTAAGGTTATTGGAGGGTCAGTGTGATGAAACTTGTGTTCTGTTGCCTTCAATACACTTAATGGCATAAACAAAGGAATTAAGGTGTAAACCAGCCACAAAGCAAAGAAGCCAGAAGTGTATGGGCACCAGCACCCAGATACAGAGACAAGGAAATAAGAAAACCTGAATTATCAGAGGACATGAACGTAGGCAGGGTTGGGTCAGTGCACTGTAGGTCTCACTTTCTACCACCTTCTGCAATGAGGCACTTCATGGTAATGGACTCATCTGCTGCTCACAGGCAGTAGCATCTGAAAGGCAGGCTAAATTTCGGGTCAGATGGATGGTGCTGTGTTCTGCCTGAGCTGTTTTCTGGGCTCCCTCATTCACTTTCCATTGCATTAACAGTACAAAGATGTAGCTGCAGTCAGATGTGGGATCCCAATGGCACCATCAGCATGTGCAGCTCTTGGACTGTGTAAGTCGCCTGTGCAAAGCTGTACCAAGAGAAAACTTGTTTGTTATTGGAAAGGATCCCAGTCACTTACTAGGGATAATAATGCATGCCTGATAATAATGACCCACTTTGAATTAGATGTAAAGTTAGAATGTAGGCATCAGGTAACTAACAGATACTCCTTGCTTGCACTGTTGGCATTTGACTGCTCTGTGTGGCAGGCTTATACATGTGCCTGCTTCCAGAATTACATTTTTGGAGATTTCTGGTTCAGATTCTCAGCTGGATTTTTGTTCAGAGTTTTGTTCAGAGAGCCGTTTGCATTCAGCAGAGCAAGCTTGTAAAACTGCATAACAGTAGCAAAGGATCTTCCGTGATACCAAAAATGTAGGAACCTTCAAAGCCTTCGAGCTCCTCCAGCTCCCACCAGAGAGCTAGAGCTGAGAATCCCATATGACAAAAAACAAGCAATAATTAAAAATCCCTGTTTTGCCCAAAGAATTGCTTTGTTCAAGGTACGTAAATGTCTTTGCCTGCTTGTAAGTTATTTCATTTTTGGTAGTTCCTTAGCTCAGTAATCTGAGTTTGGGAACAGAGGAGTCTGAAAGGAGTGTTGCTCTGAAACAAAACACCTGTCTTTCAGTCAAGACTAAATTGACAAGCAACAATTTAGTTGTCTAAACTCAGAGCTTTCAGGATTTCAGACTACATAAATGTCAAGATGCCTGGGTAGGGCTCAAAGGTGAGCGACAGTGTAGGCAAATATACATTGGAACTTCAATTATCCAAACCCTGATAACTCTCAGTTACCTGAAGTTTAAACACGTCTTTCCTCACTCTTAGTTTCTACATTTTTCTGTAAAATCCCTTTGTACTGAATCGCCTATGTCTTTGCCCAGCATAGTTTGTAAACTTTTAAGAGCTCGTCTCCTGAGGAGCTTAGTGTATCTGCCAGATCACAGCATCTGCAACCCCTTTCTGACAGAGCCTGTAATTATTCCTTCATGTTACCTGCTACATTTGGATAGAAGTATTAAAATAAATTAATAATTGTTTTCATCTTTGTTGTCTCCAGCTATGTTCCACTTCTCCATAGGCGTGGTGTTGCTGAGGCACCCTTCATCCTAATACAGAGTGTGTACATGCATTGAAATGCCATTCTTTAATGATTCCTTGTAGGGAGGTTATGTCCACTGATTAGCAGACAGAGCATAGGATGGACTTTGCAAGTTAGTAGAATCTACCATTGGTAGGTTGGGTTTCATCAACCAAATTCTTCCCTTCCTTGCTCTTCTGTAACATCTTTGACCTTTGAAATTGAGCCAAATATGCCTCAATTTCCATAGTTTTGGAGCTTAAAAGCTGCTGAGATCCAAATCAAGACCCTCAGAGAAATTTTGCTTTACATGTTCCTGGCTTCAACACTTTTTTTCAATACATCCCAGTTACTTTTGAGGGGGCTGTTGTGATTTGATTTCAGAGAGGCAGCAGTTCACAGTTACAGGTCCCTGCAGCAGCTACAGAACTAAATGAAAAAGTTTTGAGTGGCAGAAGAAAATGGCTGGCAGGAAAGCATGTGAGGCCTCTTCACCTCCTTTTTCACCTTTATATTTTCCAGCCTTATTTTCACCCCATTCCTGACTTATATTTGCTACTTGAAGTTTCTCCCAACACTTTCTAACACCTTCTGGTCTTCTGTCTATGGCAAACAAGTGGTGAAGGGAGTCCCTCTCCTTTTCTCTGTGCTCTTCAGCAAGCATTTTCCTCTTTATCCTTTAGGGGAGGAATCTGAAACAGAATAAGGATAGGAGATTTTTGTTTCATCCCCAACAGCAAGGACTCTGGGGAAAAGAGTATCTGAATAATCCAGGATGATGGGCAGACCATTCTGCAAAATGAGAGGTGGCACATGCTAATCTGCACCGTGGTCCCTTTTCAGATAAATGTTCATTAGTGGCACTGAGGAATAAAAGCAGCTGTACACGTTACCCACTCTGCAGTGGAGGATTTTTGGGTAGAATGGGGCCCCTGAACAATAAACTGGTCCCCATGAGGAAGAATAAGGGGATTTCTGGCCAGGTCAGGCAATGTCTGCCTTCCCCTTAGCTGAAGGCAACGAGCTTGATCCCACCAGAACAAATGGCATAAGACATGGAGGATCCGGTAGTACACAGGAAAATGAAATCCTTTTCTCCATTGAAAGCAGGGTTGTGCAAGTGAACTAGAAGGCAAAATGCAATCACGTTTCATCTGTTGCTTTGACTGGGAATGGGAAGAAAAGAAAACTAAATGGGGATATTAAATTCTAAGTTTTGTGGGTAAAAAGAAATCTCATTCTCCTGACAGCAAACTAATATTGCAAACAAAATATAGCAACAGAAGACAGACCAGCCAGTGCCTGTTTCAGTATTTAGGAAGTTCTAGTGTCTTAGGTGTTCCATGGCAATCAAAATTTGAAGTAAATTGAAGTTGCATTTTAGTTTAATTACACAATAACATCAATTTAAACATTATTAAACAGATGCAATTTTGTGCAATTCTTTAAATTACGTTTCTCACATATGCATTTAATTTAAATTTACTGAGATGTTTATTTATGTTAATAAAATAATTAAAAGCAGTTATTTAAGAGTAACTATGAAATAGCTATGTAACTACCTATATTAATAAGACAGTTAGTTAAGGGATAATGTCTATTGCTTTATAGTGTAATTGCAATAAACAGCTGCTGAGTTTGATTAAGAGCTGAAGTGGAGCTAAAGTGTTTGAGCAATCTCAAAAGCCATTTGTTGTAAGTGTACTACAAAGCAATAGCGATTATTCCTATTATACAAAAAGCCATAGTATAAACATTAAAATATAACTCCTTAGTAGGATGATTTTTCTTGGGCTATTCAAGGATCTCCCTCTGAATGGTGGGGCTAGAGAAGGAGAGCTGGTGTTTTAGTGGAGAAGAGGCTTGGTGGGGGCAATAATTTTGCTGAACGCAGTTTTGTTCATACCCAGAGTCACCCATGTGTGAGAGCACACCTAAGTGCTAGGAGGGGCACAATCTGTGCTTGTAAGCTGTGTTTTCTCAGGGGTGGCATCATTTGAAAATCTCTAGCTGAATCCCTTTCAAATTTTGTAGAAAAATTTCAACCTTTGCCCCAGGTCTGACCTAGGAGTTTATTCAGCTCTTTGTTGGAGTATAAAAAGGGATAGTCAAGCGTATAGTAAAAGTCCTTCTGCAACTTTGTCTATGAAATGGCTGCTGCCACTCCATAACTCCATCATAAACACATGAAGCAGACACTTCCTGATCCCCAAGCATATCCTGCTTTATGGCACTGACACACACCTAAACCACAGACCATTAATTTCACTGGGATCAAGTAAGCAAACAAGCATTACTTGTATTGCAGTTGTTATTTACAAACTCCTTATTCTCCTGGTTCTGGGCAGTGAACTCATATGTAAGACATTTACCTTTAAAATTTCTGCTATGTTAGGGTCCACAAGTTTTGTAGCAAGTCAGGAAAGAATTGCTTAATTACTTAAAGGCTGTTTTATTTCACCTTTTATTTGAGAGAAACTTTGAATGGTAAACTCTGACACCTTGGTTGAGGCACAAATGGACATGCGAAGTCAGCTGCCTTTAGCTGCTTTTAGTTCAGGTACCTCTGTAGCTGTATTAACAGTGAAAATCTCACAGAGACCAAAAGTGCTATGAAATGCTGCCAAGCAAAATTTTACCAATAGAGATCTTGCATATTTATGGTTTTGTAGTGGCCAATCTAGGTTGGCCAAGTCCTAAATTAAGATTTTGGGGGCGTGAGGGGTAAGAACGCGTCCTGGGTATCCTGCCTCAGGTCCTGAGCTTCTTCTGACATTATTGACGCTTGGGAATCGCTTAAGCAAGTTCTCACTTTCAGCTAGATGCAAACATCGATGGGAAAAGTGGGTGATTCTGTCACTGCTGTGAACCAAGGTCAGGGAATATGTACCAAAGTCCATTTGATGAAAACCCACCAAATTCATTTGCATCAAGGTTGTAGGGATTTCACATAAAAATGTAGAGAGTTCAAGAGGTGAAAAAAATGTGTTATCAGTACAGTTACACTGGTTTCCTCCTTTTACACAATCTATCCTGAAAGAGATAACGTATCTTTGGCTAACAAGTCATATATAGTATTTTGAAAAAGCCGACAGGAAAAGGCAGCTTGGCAAAGTCAGATGCACAGTGATTAATCCAAGTGCCAATTCACTACTAATCTTCTGTGGAATAGTTTTGTTTCTGGTTTATTAAGGAAGCGGATGGGTGGCTGGGTATCGGGGGGGAGTGGGGGTGGTGGGGTGGTGTATGCGCATGTGCATTTGCAGGCAGGTGGGTCAGATTCCTATCCATGAGAGCACCGCTGCTGCTAGGATCTTCCCAAATAATCTCTATTGGTGACAGAAATGGAGCATGGGACCTGCTCCGCTCTACCAGCTCCTACCTCGGGAGGAGCTCAGGCAATGGCAGAAAAAGCCCACCCAGCATACTTGCCTTTTTAAGCTTCTGGGTCTTGCAGGCCTTCCTAACTCTGCCCTGGGGAAAAACCATGTAACAATGGATAAAAGACTTGGGCCTCCCAGCTTAGTTACAAAGGATTCTCTTCACTCATCCTCTTAGTGAGAAATCCAGTTGAATGCTTTTTGAAATCTTTCAAATATTAAAAATAAAATAAATCTTCTTATTCCATTCCCTGGCGAGATTCTTGACTGCAGTGCCATGTTGTCATACACTTCAGGTCCTTTAAAATGTCGGAAGGACCCCCTTCAGTGATGTGGCTGCAGCCAGGTACACAGAGAAAAGGTTATTAAATTCTTTGTGTGCCTTAAGAAAATTAAAGGGATAAAACCAATGAGCCTGAGAGGGGCAATATGTAGTGGATATTAAAATAATTTGGTGACAAGCTGCAGAAGGCTCACTGCCACTACCTAGCTTAGTTGGGATCCATTTTGGAAAAGAGCTGGAGTAAGTTTATTTGTTTCAGCCAGAGAGATGGGACTATTACCGTTTCACCTGGGCATATGAATCATTGTGGTTTGTTGCTCAGAACAGTTACTGCAGAAAATACTTGGCAAATCAGTCGTGAAAAGAACCAACCACTTGTTTTCAGCTGCCTGAGAAACTGGTTTGCCTTCCGTCTCCTTCTCCTCTGAAATGTTATCTGCTCTCTTCCCTTAGCGCCAAAGTCAGCCTAGAGATGCTCTACTCCCTCTTTGCACATGCTTTTCAACCCAGTGGGGACAAGATGTTTCAAGACACTCTGAGGCCACTTATAATCTGAGAGAGTTGGAAAAATGAAAGTTGTCCCTGTACACCAGGGTTGTGTGTTCCTACACCACCTTGAGTTAGAGCAGATGAGAACCTGAATTTCTTAACAGTAGGGTTTTTTTCTTCTTTTTCACTAAAGTATACATTTAGCTTCATGTGAAAACCATCCACTTGCCTTGCTAGGTTTTTGTTGGTTTTTTGGTTTTGGGTTTGCATTTTTTTGACATCTTGCTATCTCTGAATTTAGCTTTGGTTCATTAGTCAAGGAAATAAACAGACACATTTCTTATTATTCATACTATCACAGAGTGTATTCCAAGCCCATACATATCCTGCAGCTTGTTAAATAATTCTTTATCCTTTAAGAAATTCCCATTAATCTCTGACCAAGAAGAGCAATAATAGGTTAGTTAGTCATCATATATAAAAATCTGAATCATTTTTACAAGTATCTTTAATGGCTTCCATTAATTACGTGCCTTCATAAAAACGCTACCCCTCTCAAACACAGCATCCTTTCATTCTTCAAGAGGATCTAATTTCTGAAATAACTGAAATTAAGGCACTGATGCTTTGTTTGGGCAAATTAAGCAGAAAAAATATTCACACAGCTCAAGCAGAAGGTACAGGAATCATATATTCTATTAACTTTTCAGCTACCTTCATATTATTAGCAAAATCTTACAAGTCAACCCAGTGGACTACAGTGATTAGTGTTACACTGACAGCAAAATATTACATGTGGACTGGGTTGTGATTTTAGCTGCAGCCCGGGTGAAGATGAGACTTCTCCCCCGCTGCTCTTGGCTTTGCCCTGCATGTCCTTGGCTCAGGTTTCATGGTGGTTGCATGGTCAGCATCAATGGGGCTGTTACCCAAGGGCACAGCGCACCCTTCCCGTTCCATCCCTGCCTCCTCATGCCTGCCTGCCGTGCTCCAAGGAGTGTTGTGTTTCCATGTGCTCAGCAGCATCAGGGGGCATTTTTAGGGTCAGATGATGTTTTAGCCTATTAATTCTCTTATCAAACACACATCTTTGAGTGGGCAAAAATGGTCCCATCAGAGCTGGGCGGGCAGGCAGGCCCGGTCTTTTCAAGGGCAGCTCAGGCTTCTGGTGAATTAAAGTGGCTGTAAAACCACAGCCAGGATCATTATGTCGTTCATTCCTTTTTTTCTGGCTCTTTGTTAATTTAGGTATTAGTTTGTTACCTTAAACCCACAATAAAAGGCAACATTTGCTGCCCTGCCATCAGAGCTGTATGGGACAATGTTTCCAAAACTTTCAGAAAGGCATCTTCTCTGTGTTCATCTGTCTCCCTCTGAAGACACCAGAGGCCCCGAGTAATGGATAAAAATTTGCAAGGTCAAATGTCAAACAGAGGCAGCCTCTAACCCTTAACAGCCTCTTTAAACCCTTCCATAGTCCATAGGTTGAGGAACACTGAAAAGGGAAGGATGGTACTGAAGCCTATTCCTCCCCTGTTCTATTTCAGGTCATGTAACTTTGCTTACTCTTGTGGAAAGCCTGAGGAGCTCCAGGAGGGGTTTAACAAAGAGATCTTCCTCTCCTGTTCAGGTGAATAGGCATGAATTAGACTCTTGAGAGACTTAGGCAGTATAAATACATAAAGGAAATCTTTTGATTACACATAGTGTTAAAAGATGCTAAAAATACTTCTACTACAGTTAGTGCTGGCTTTTTATGTATTTAATTGTTTATCTTAATTTATGATATTTTTCCCCTTCCCTGGGAAGTGAAGACTATCAATAGATAAGGGAGAGAATTCTGTGTTTTTGTATGCAGTATGAGTCCAGTACTTGGCCAAGACCCAGACCTATTGTGGCAAGAAAGTAATAGATGAACTAACTAGGGACCCAGACTCTCTGGGTAGCATCCAAGAAACATTAAAAAATGTAGTACTGCACATAACAAGTAGGAAGATGCATGCAAATGTTGATGTCTTATTGAAAACTGTTAACTTATTAATACATTGGGTTTATAGACATGCATTTGGATTTTAAAACCTGCTGTCTAAGTTCATGCCCTGAAATCACCTGCTGAACTATACGCCTGAAATAATATTTAAAGTGGTGCCACACTGGTGAGGAAGTTCTGAAGAAAATGACACTTCTGGATCCCTAGGGCTAGACCGTTTCTTTTGAGAGCATCAGCTCTGAGGTAGTGGTAGTGGTCCAGTTCAGCTCTCAGGAAGGTTTCTAAGCAATGGTCCCACTTTGTTTCTTCACCATGTCTTCCCCACCTGCAAAGAAGCAAGCCATGTGTATGACCCTTAGGACCTTGTCATACAGGTAGGAGGGTTCACTGTCTATAGGTTCACGTGAAAGGTGTGGGCCAAGAGCTTTGTGTGGTACCCAGAGACCTCCTAAAGCCTTTTAGAAGGGACATCCTAAAAGTGTTAGAGATTGGGGATCATTGGCTATATAAGATTTAGGATTACATTGATGCTGATGGCTGGAATGAATCTTATTCCTGTGGGTCTTCGAGATATGGCTCATATTATCACATCCATGTTGCTTGTGACTACAAAGTCTGATGAGCATTATAATTATTCATGTAGGTCTGGTTTGTCATCCGACCCTGGTAAGATATAAAAGGTGATTCAGTCAACCGTCTTGCAGTCAACCCACTGAGCAAAGCGTCTGTGACTACACATAGCTAATGGCTAGAATAGGTGGGGAAAGATGCTCGAGTCTCTACTTCTGTGTGTATTTATATGCGAGCCAACTGCCATCTGGTTCTTCATTAATGTCATACAGCTGGTAATGCAACCCCCAAATGTTTTTGTTTTCATTACCAAAGGTATCCTTACCATTTTCCATGTCAATCTGAACAGTCATAATGGCCTTTGATGGCACACTCAGCAACATGTGCAAAGTAGCTGTGATCGCACAAGTGCAAAGAAGTATGTAGAAACAAACACGCTGGAAAAGTAGGTGAGCTCCAGTGGAGACAGTTCATATGGAACAGACAGGGCTGTCCTGTGAAACACTACAGCAGCCTGAAATTATAATTTCTTTCTACCACAGCAATAAGCAAGCAGGTTCAGTGATTGCACTTTATTCACAACCATAACTATCATTACTAACATTCACTAGAGGTGTCAAATCCCTGGTTTTTATGCTTTTATAGTAGTATTTTATCTCTTTCCCTCTAGAATTATTATTTTTTTAGTAGGCAATAGCGTATCTGTTAGGGATAACAGGTGAATGGTGAGACTTGGGTTTTGATTTTTTTTTTTTTAACCTGACCTTACTTGCTCCCTATTCCCATCTCATTCATGCTCAGAGCTTTGTTTGAGCTGGAGGACGAGTTTCATAGTTGTTGTTGTACCAAGTGAGCTTGCTCGTACAGTGGGTTTTTTCTAATCTTTCAACTCTAATTGTTGCATACAAATTGTTTAATAAATAATGTTGGACAGGAAAAAAAAAAGAATAGATATTAATTAAGAAAAGGATTTAGGCTGACTCAGTCTCATACATGAGACAAAAGGTTAAGTAAATGCCAAGGCCGCTATGCCTCTTCAAACAATGAATATTAGTTTTAGAATCATTAATGTCTGCTTAGAAAACAGAGTCATACTGGAGACTTGTATGCCAAAATAACCAAGGCCAGGGCTGTTTCTTTTCAATCTGAAGCTAAATTATTCTCCAATAGAGGGCTAAATGTATGCAATTAACAGTGCTAGGTAGGACAACAGGGAATGGCAGTTTTAATATGTAGCCAAATTGAGATCAAGTTTTTCTTTGAATCTGGTAACTTGTACATTTAATATGCAGAGCCAAGCTCTGCAACAGAATTAGTGAAAAGAAGCAGATAATTAACTCCTTCACTGCTTGTCAGTGGAGACAGAATGATTAGCCTGCCGTTTACTGATTCCTGTCTTCTAAAGTTGCTAGATTTACAAAAACAAAGTTTTTTCAAGTGCCTTCCATATGTGGGCAAAGATTAAAGGACAGTTGTGTAGTTGTTATTAGAAAGAGGACTACCACATCATATTTTTAAAGAAAGCTTCGTCCTGGGAAAGATTAGTTTCTCAGGTTGAGGGGTGTTGATGTTGGAACAAATGTGACCATATATATATAATAATATATTTTAAAAAATAAATAATAAAAGACTTTTCAGCAAGTGGGTGACTTTCACCCCGATGAAGGCAAAAGTCAAAGTGCTTATTAAAACTTCCCAGCACTGTCATGTGCAAAAAAATGCTCTCTACTAGACAAGACATGTTACTTACCACACTAACATCACCCATTTAGTATGAGTGTACCTAATAATAATACTTAATTTCCACCCAGTGATCTCCAAGAAGATTAATATATTTATTCCCAATTTACTGAAGGGAAGTGAGGTAAAAGATAATGAAGTGACTTGCATAAGGCAGCTCTGTTGAGCAATGGCCAAATGGGTCTGAAGCTTGACTCCTGAGTCCTAGATAGTGCTAAACTGTAAATCTCATGGAATTTGATTGGGATGTCTCTAACGTACAGTTTTTGACTGAGCAAGAATCCCAGTAAAATTGTCCCTGTGTTTCTAGGGCTAGTTTGGCTCTGGAAAGTTGCAACCTGCAAAGTAGAAATATATTTTTACTCCTATTTATGTCTAAGCTGAGTCTGCACTTCCTTGCTCTGGGTTCTGCTTGAGCTTAAAGCAAAAGGCCATCATTTTCCATTATACGTCAGACAGCCTTTTCAGCTTTCAAAGCAGTGCATTTGGTTGCAGCAGTTGCTCCCATGAAAGTCAACAGCCACATGCAAATAAATCTTCAGGTTTGAAAATGGTACGCTTAAATAGTTCAAGTTTTGTTTCTAAGGCTGAAGTGCATTACAGCTCTCATTTAACTGAGTAAATACCATTATGCTGAAGTCCTTTGCATTATCATCAACAGGAAGAGAGCGCTTTGCTCCAAGGCTTGTTTCAGTGAAGGGTCTGTACTGGAATGTGTTGTATTTACATTTAATATTTGTGCTGTGTCTCCATCCCCCTCTGCGATTTCTGGTGCTTGCTGCTTTCAAGAGGGACAAAAACATATCTGGAGAATGGGCCCATCCAGGGACACATGTTCAAGCCCAGTTCTGAGCCTTATACTTTCCTTTCAGGCTTTTTACCTGCTACTGCTAGGGAAGAGCAAAGGTGCAGCCAAACACCAGATTCTTGCTTTCCGATATTGAGCTCCTCTCTCGATGAGTGGTTTATTAGTTTGTGCTCAGGCTTGACCCTGTGTAAGAGATACATACCTGACTGTAGGAAGCTAACATATGGGATATTTTAACTGTCCATATTTACATCATCTTCATTAAGACCGTTTGGAAATAATCTGCTTTTTCTACTTGTGAATCTTTATATTTTCCTTCTGGGAATTTTATTTCTGGAGGTCAGGGCTCTGGATGACTAAAATTTGTTCTTTCCTACCCAGCTGGCCTCACTGCTGAGAGCACAAGCGGACTCCAGCAATCTGAAAGTCTTGTAACTACGGCCACCACAGGGGTCCCAGTTGTGTGCAGAATCCAAACTAACTGAGGCCACGAAGGAACAGCTTCCCTCTGGATGCAGTGGCCTGTTTCACCACTTGGCAAATATTAGATTTTGAAAATGTTTAGCTTTCAATTGTTTCACTATGAGTTCATGCCAAAAGGCCAGGTGTGGCTTCGTTGTATTTGCTAAAGGTCTGGCTCTGGTGTGGGAGGATCGCCTATGAGGCAAGGCCTGAGGTCAAACTGTCCTCTTGCATTCCTCATACGGGCCGTGCTGCTTTACAGTTGGCTCTGGGGCGATGTGGCTAATGCTAACAGAGAGGTGATGTGCGGGTTGCTTAGTGTTATGGCACAGCCATACTTGTGGTTTTATCCCTTATGGATACATCTCAGCATGCTCCATCTATCCTGTCAGGCACCATCTGTTTACTCATCCTTCTATCCATTGCGATTGTCCTTGTGACAGCATCATATTGACCAACTTGGGGCAGGCAAAATGGCCCCAGGCCCTTCCTCCTGATGTCACTAACCTGAAAGCAGGTAAGATTAGAGTCCAAATTGCTATACAGGAGGTAAGATTGCTGAGTCTTGGGAGCAGCCTGGATGTTCCCTTCTGGAAGGTGCCTTTTCACACAGTGACACAAAGTGTCCTTCCCTTGTGCATCTTTAAGCAAGAATCAGCTAGGGGCTGTGCCGGCTGTGTGCTTGAGGGTTTCTGTAGCCGTCTGTGGTCCTGGTGCCATAGTGATAGGGGCATCTGGGATGTAAATACATGTAAAGATGTATGCCTCATACCAGCAAAGGAATCCCTAAAATAGTGAAGGAGAGGGGAACAAAAGCTTTATTTGTGTAAGACTGCTCATAGAGGTATTAAGGCAGCTTCTGCTGTACTTCTGATACTGACATGCTTAACGTGGTGGTGGCTGTAAGTGCAGGGCAAGCTCAGCAAGCACTGGTGAGCGCTGGCAGCCCTAAGCCACTGCTGCCCCAGCTAGAGCCGGTCCTGCATTGATCTTACGGGCTGCTCCAATCCTCTCTTCACTCCCTCCAGGCTGCTCCAGGCCTTTATCTCAGCGCCTTCGCAGCCAGCTCTGATCTGTGTTCCCTCAGCTCCTGCCTGCTCTTCCGAGCCCCTGCCTTGCCGCCCCACACAGCTGCCAGTGCTGCTGCTGCTCATCTCTCCCCCACCACTGTGAGCCTCTGCAGCTTGGCTCTCCTGCCTCCCTGCCAGGTGCTACCTCTAACCTCACTGAGCACCCTCAGGGCCCCTTCTCTCATCTTTTACCTTTTCTTCCTTTGTGCTCCTGCTTCCCCAGATGAGCCCTGTCCTGCTCCCCCAGGAGTGACAACTGTGACTGGCATCTCTGTCAACACCACTGCTCCTCTACCCCAACTGCCGGTCGGGCAGGATTCAGCCATCACATTTCACTGGATTGCAGAGGTGCTTATGCTGAGCTCGGTCTTTCCTCAGGAGACCTCACCCACTTTCATAGCATAACCCGTCCCATCAATCAGTGTATCTCTCAGTGCCAACAGGCTGGACAAGGGCTTGGCTGTGCTCCTTGCAACGTTTAATGCCCAGCGCCAAATCGCCAGGACACCGTAGACTATTGGGTTCCACTCAGGCATAATTCCATCATTACCATTGATTTGTTCGCTCACGCTCCCCACAGTGCTTTTAATCAACTCTCCATCTTTGTGCCTTCACACCTTTACGCTTTTCATGATTGGCTCTGCTACCTTCTGCCTCTGCAATGAAATAGTACCATAGAAATCCTCCTGCCTCTTACATACATTAACAATTCCATTTCTTCTCTCTCTGGTCCAGTGAAGGGATCTCCCTCTCCCACAAAGGCACCACTGTCTCTGCAAAGCACTCTGGTAAGCACACAGGGAATAGCTTTTATTCATTATTCCTCAAAGTCCAGTACAAAGGGTTATAATGAGTTACTGGCTGCTTTGGTTTACTCTACCTTCAAAGGCTTTTTTATAGTTTAAAAGTGAAGGGAAATGCTGACATTAATTTTGACTGTCTTTCCATAGCATTGTACAGAGAAGATAAAACTAACATGCAGGTAAAGGGATAAGTAACTCACTAGCCAAAAAAAAAAAAAAAAAAAAAAAAAAAAGTAGCAAATAGGGTCATCATCACATTCATTTCATGAAAGTAGTGTGGTGTTCAAGAGAACTCATTAGCCTTTTTGTCCTGCATTATCACCATCATTTATCAGCAGCTGAATCACATGTCACAACTACTATCCTTTCTGGCATCCAGTGTGGGACCCACGGACTCCCAGAGAATGCTGAGTTTCGACGCCAGGGTTGTGCCGCATGATGCACTAGGCACTGTATTAATTGTGGCAGACATAATTTTTTCCAATATACTTCTAAAGGGACACTCAATAAAGCAATGCAGTGTGATTTACCAACTCAAAGAAGCATGGACAAATAAAACCACATTATAGGCCTGTCCTTCTTTCCCCTAAACCTTTGTTAGTTTGTTAGCACTTAAAGTATTGCAAGTTGTTTGAAAACAAAACAAACCCAAACCCACAAGTGAAAAAACCAAACGTTCAGCTAATCAGTCCACACAAACATGCAGGCTACTTTCAGTGAAACACTTCATTTTAGTTATGTCTCAAGTGATGGTGACCTGTTAAATCTTTAAAGAACTCCACTGCTTCTTTAAGCTGTGACTCTCTGATCACTTTTGTGGACACATACACGCTTCTCCACTGCAAAGCAGAGTTTGGGGAGCAGTTTTAGAAATCAGATAGGAGCTCCTCTAGGAACCCAGTTCCTTTAATTATCAGGTGATAATTGTCCATGTCTTGCATCAACGCAAAAATAAGTGGGAAGGGAGAAAACTGCAGCATTGTTCAAGCAGCTGAAGTTGCAATTATCCGTTCAAGCCAGCGCTTTAAGGAAATATCTCATGTATAAAAGTGGTGCACATCCGCCATCACATCTAAGAGAAGGGGAAACACTGAGTTTAAGAGCAGGACATGTGGAGGCTGATCCTGACCCTCTAGACTTGGGCAAGTCGGTTAACCCTGTGACTCAAATGCTGGGAGCAACAGCATTTGCTTACCGCACAGGGAGGTTGTGAGGATTAATTAATATTTGCAAAGTGCTTTGAAAATGAAAAGTAGCATGTTAAGTACTATAAAGTATTATTAATAGTGATAACAAACTGATAATTTTGGAGCATATGTGTCTGTTCTTAACCTTTTTTAGCAAGACCTTTCATTGCAAACAGCTGAACAAGTAACGCCACTAGAGCCAGAGTGCCTGATCCCCTGTTTTCCAAAGCACTGGGGTTATGCTGATTGAGCAAGCCACTGAGTAAGTACAAAACACATTCCATTTCACCATTAAAGTAAGCTATGCTATATTTTAAAACACGGTGTGAGACAGTATACTTTTAATGCACTGAGCTAATATGCCTGGGATGATTCTAACTGTTAAATGTGTTTGAGTGGAGCTAAACAGCTTTGGAAAATTCCAGCTTTTTGGGTTTGGAGCATGTGCTTTACTTTCTATCAGCTCTGAATGCATCCCGAAGTTTTCTGTGTTACCCATGTGTCATTTTGATGGCTGCTAGCAGCAGCTTCCCACTTGCTGGCTGGTGTCTCGCTCACCCAGCCATGCCACAGTGGCTTGCATGGTCACACACCACGCAAACACTTGCTGTAAGAGGTTCACCAAACTTTGAGCCTCTTGTTGAAGTGTACATTGTCTGCACTGAACAGGGAGAAGTGCTTTGATTCTTAGCAATCTCCCTCTGTGCAGCCACATGAGGGAAGGTTGAGGGCAAGAAGTAGTGATGTGTAGAGTATAGGACTGGACGTTGCCAGTAATGGCTCCTACTGTTACCCGTTTGGATTTTATGCCATGAAAACGAGGCACTGGTATCAGTGGCAGTCAAGAGTTAGTCTGTCAACATATTCAATTTGAAACAAGAAACAGTTTCAGGCTTGTATGGCCCAGGTCTTTAAGGCCAGTTTTCTGGCACGATGAAAAATGGTTTTCCTCTGAAAACTTTGAGATCTAAGAATTTTGGCTGGAGTGTAAACAGTAGGACTCTCATGAAGAGTAAAATTTATTTCTTAGCTTGATAGGGTCAAGTAACTCTAACTGGGATTAGCTAATGTTTCACAGAACCTGATGTTTTTGTGGCTAGGGAATCCCTTGAGGAAGGAAGATATCCATGTTTGATGAAAAGCTCCTAATAAAATTAGATACTGCTTCTGAGCTTATCAAAGGAAAATGGAAAGTAATGAAAATTAAAAGTGCAGCTCTGAAACCTTGTAAAATCCTGACAAGATAGCGATCTGGAATTTGCTGTCCATTATTTTTCCCCTTTTTCTGTCCCATCTCCCCATGCACACACAATCCTGCACGGACAACTGCTGCTTCTTTCTCCAGTCAGATGACCTTACTTGTGCCCCCCTCATAATCTCTCTCAGCAGCCCCACCTCTAAACCCCCCACCAAAATGAAACAAAGAAACAAAAAAGAACAGTAATCAGGCTGGGGTAACTTGCCAAATCCCAGACTTTCTCTGATGAGTTATTGCAGAAGAAAAGAATCAGCAGCGAAACAAAGGATAATCTCCAAGATATCAAATAAAGCTGTCCTATTCCCTTAATCTCTTTCCGAATTATTAGTGAAGACCTGGGACATTTCCAAAAAAAAAGGACTTCTTTTCTGAAAGGGAAATGGCCTGTGGCTGTGGCAATTTGTGATCAGAAGGCAAACTTAGGGGCCAGTGTTCTGGCTTCTGCATGAGTAAAATAGGATACTGTAAAAGGAAAGCAGAAATAAGAGGGGGGTGTATTAAAGAAGGGGACAGAACTTTCATCACTGCTAAAAATATAGATCTTTAACTGTTTGCCTCCATCTTTGTGAGCAGTTAAACTTTTCACTCTATGAAAGACTGGAAGTAGGGAAGATTTTCTGATCGTTTGTACTTGAGTCCATTTCCTGTGTTCCTGGACTATTCTTTCTTCATGCAACCTTTATCAGGAAACTTGCTTGCCAGAGACACCAAAAGAAATGCTTTGCATTATCCTTTTCTTTTTTTTGTGGGGCTGTCCCAAGATATCCTCTACCATGCTTGATGTTGGTTTCAAAAAGCAAACTGGCTAGTTGAACAAATGGGGAGGAATACATAATGTCAAAATACAGGTGAGAGTAATGCTTTTATTACTGTCTGGTGAAGCACAGAGATACAAAATCTAGCTGTCCAAAATCTGGAATTTGATCACTCTTTTTGGTTCTTTGCTGATGCACCCTGATACCTGAAGCTCCAGCAAGGACACTGCTCAGGTTGTCTTTTTTCTTTCCCCCTCCTTTTTTCCCCCCAGGTTGCTTTAATGTGTAATATTGGCAATAATCACGCTGGTATTGTTGCCTAGGCATTCTTGAAGAGTCAGAAGTGGACTGTAATTGAAGAGTTCATTACCAAGATCAGATGGCTCCTTGATTATAGTGGCAAGGTGAAATATATATCCTCACCAAAAAGCAACTGCTAAACCTTTAGAGAAGTCACCCACTTTTCACTCTTTTTCATTAGGACCCCGACAAGCTTGTCAGCAAAATTAAAGGTATGTCATTCACATCGTGCATGCATTGCAAAGGACTATAAACCTGCCAACCTCTTTGATGAAATAAAAGGGTTTTATTTATGATTCATGTAGGAATATGAGGTTATTTTTATTCTGTCAGTACACTAATAATCAGACAAGAGCTCAGGAAATGAGAAGGCAAGCTGACAGGGAAGGTTCTGATAAAGGGGAACCCTCTAGGGTGTTTTGCCCCCTTTGTAATCTCCTTTTTAGTGCGACGTTATAAGCATGGCATAGCATGATCTTGCAACTAGCTTGACTCACAGGAACAAAGAGAGTAACTACCTAGCAGGACTTGAGGTATAATTCCACAAGAGAAAAAAAATACTTCTACCAGAGAGGTCTGCATTGCCGCAGTGATGTGAACAGGAACTTCCAACCTGGTCTTCTAAGAGTACAGGGAGTTGTAAAGATGCCCTTCTCTTCTATTTGCTTTCCTACTGGGCAACATAACCAATCTTAACAACAACAACAACAACAAAAGAGACTGTAAACCTTACACAGAGCCATACTAATTTTTACAGGACCCAAAGCAGGGCATTTTTCCAAGCGCTCCCAGTCTAGTTCAACATGAGATACGGCAGCACAGTAAAGGGAGGAAGGGAAAGTGGCTCTCTTCATGGTCCCTGGCCAACGTTTATGCTAGCAGAGTAGCTAGGTAGCAGTCTGCATTTCAAAATGTGTCTTCCTCTAGCTGTTTCAAATGTCTTGGCTGTTTGAAGCTGCTTTTGTTCCGTCCCAGCTCGGCAAAGCTTCTGGAAGTGCGTTTTGTGCTTCTTGGTGTAAGCCCTCATTCATACCACAAGCACAACCATGATTACAGCAACACTCCTTGTGAGTAAAAAGGTATCACTGTATTAGCTGGCTGGCCTTAAGTACAGTAGTTTGCTGAACAGTGGTGTGCTGGCAGGAAAACACAGCCTAGCAAAATATATGCAGGATGAAGTGAAACAAAGTTCACTGGAGGAAGGAAAATAACACTAATCCTTCATTCAATAAGCAGTGAGTTAAGTACATTTTCCATGTTGACGAAATGTAAAAGCACAGGGAAGAAAGCACACATATAAAGGTGGTGTGACTGCCTTCCTCTCTAAAGACAACATATGGGGCATTTCGGTATTAATAATACCAGGAGTTATACCCAAACGGCTAATATGAAATGCGGCCCCAGTTTAAGGTTCCACTGAGTTTCAGGGTGTTTGAATTCCCTCTAACCAGAGAATCCCCTTGAAGTGAGGGATGGTACTAACATTTCCATCGGTTGTTTAAATCGTTGAACAGACCTGCAGATGATAATAACCAGTGTTTGAGATGGGATTATATTCACTCTTCAGCACTGTGATCTCTACAATAATTTTCCATATTCAGGTTTGCACCTCACAAAGGTTTGCGAAGTTTGGATTTGGTTACATGGGACTGATTCTGTAAAGATGAGTCATGATCCAAGTATCAGAGATGTGCTGAGCAGATAAAGCCTGGTTGTTGTACTTAAAGCTAGTCTCTGTGATTGTTTCGGGACAGAGTGACACCATCCAGACTCTTATTGCTTGTCCTGTACCACCCTACTGATGCTAAGATTAGGGGTAATTCGTAAGGCTTGTGATCCTTTTAAAGGAAAATATAAATCACAGAGGACCTTGGATAAATATAGAAGACTGATCGCACTGTAAAACACTACAGTGTTTTTCCTGTTCCTTTTCTTAGCCTCATGGTGATTTCTGGGTAGTCACTTGCTTTCTTTCCCCATGGATAGACATGGAATCAGTCTTTCTTCTTGTTAGTTTGAGTTTTTTCTTTGTTTGCTTTCAAACAGCTACAGCAAAAGGATTTATAACAATTTGAAATTCTTGATGGTGAAATCTGCTGTCATTAGCAAAGGAGCTTCAGGACAGAGGCGGAACTTGAAAGTATTTTCAGTGTCTTCTTGAAAATTGGTTAGATGTCAGAGGCTGGAAGCTGTGGGATCCTGCTGTTTGCAGAACACTTGGTGCTCATCCTTTCTGAGAAGCTAGCCAACTGGCAAGAGTTGACTGGGTTTTTGACTACTGTGTAATATTGAAAGGACACAGAGTAGCCTCAAGGTGTTGCTGTCCCTTTAAAAGCCTCCTTTCTTCTGTTGACTCAGTGATTTACAATAAAGCATAATTTCATTTCTCTCAGCTAATTACAAACTGCTCCCTTCCAAACTCCTGATCTTTTCACACAGCCAAAGGCATTGCTAGCAAATCAGACCCAAGATTTAGGAGGTTGTGATATTGTACCACTATTCCCATAGCAGCTGAGTACTTCTCCTTGTACCTCTCAAGCCTGCCATTGTGCTGGAAAGTAGAGCAGGTAACTACTTCATCAGCCTGAGATTTCATTCTTGTGGAGCACGGAGGTTCATTATACCTACTTTATCAGCAGTAAGGTTTACTGCCGAATCCATGAGAGATATTCATGTGAAACATGAGCAGAGAGAGAGGCATTGCATCTTTTCATTAATAAGCCCTCTTCTGGGATCTGGCATTAGTGAGATTCAGCGGATCATAGAGCACAGGGGTATCATTTTTACATGATTACTCTAAATTCTTAAACCAGAGGCTTAAGAGAGAGGCTTCTCACAAAGGCAGCTGTGGGAATTGTTAAATGATTGGCACAGCACTCACGATGGGCTGAACCACTCTGGGTACCTCCAGTCATAGGGGGTACCAGCAGGCATTTTATTACCTGCCATCAAGGGAAAAGTGGAAAAGAGAGAGTGTATCAGACAGAGGAAGATGTGCTAACCCTGCAAAATATCTCTGTAGTTCTGTCTCTCCTCTTGAACAAAACTCTTGTCATAATACTGATGCAGGGCTTCCTCATACCGCACAGGCTAAGGTATTCTCTTCCCTTACCATATCTTCTTTGTGTCTAGGCTTATTTTTAACCTGCCTGATCCTACCTTCTTTAGTATGGCTACTAAAATAGCCCCTTTGCAATCTCTGCCCCAAATAATTAATTTTTAACTGAATATAGGGTCATTTAATTCCACCAAACGTGATACTTCTGAGATACATTGTCTACACCTGAGAAACTTTGAATGGCTCAGAGGTTTGGTACACAACTAGCAAATCTTTCCTAGATTGTAAGGTTGATGACATTAACAACAAAGACAGACATCTGTGGATTCTGGATAATCGATACATTAGCTTCTTGATGTCACTATGTGTTTCTCCTGTGATTTCATGCAATTCCATCCAAAAATACTGCCTTGCGTTTCCTCTGTCCTAGCTGTTCAGCCCTGTCCTGCCAGGCTGTGTGCAAACCAAAATCAGGAGGTTGATGTGGCTGAAATAAAATCTCTTTTTTTTTTCCTCCTGGTATTAGTTTACAGCTGCATAAGTTCCTCAATCAGTTCCAAAATAAAGATGAACAAATGCTATCCCAGCATGAGAAAAGGGACCCCATAGGAACCAAAGGGACCGGTCTGCTTCTGTCATTGACAGCCAGAAGTGTTGGCTGAGCTGTGGCTACTGGTCCCCATTTAGAAAATGGAGATAATAATAATTCCTTATTTCTTTATTTCTTATGTTAAGGAAAACATCCTTAACATCTGCCACATATATTTGCATTTGTCCATGATGGGTCATCTGTGATCCAGCTCACAGAGCAAGTGTTAGATCTATGCAAACTGCACACACTTTGGGTAGGTAGATGTGCAAGAAACAAGACACTTATTTCACCAAGAAGCACTTTCAGTGGAAGATCAACTTGAGAAACTGTATAATCAGTGAAAAGCGTGATGCTGAACTGCAAACCACAACCTGTCTGTGAAGCCTTCAGTGTTCTCCTCCTGAATCTATACCTGCCCTGAAGCAACTGCTCTGATAGGCAACAACTGCCAGAATCTTCCCAAAGTATCATTAACTCTGAAATAAGAAGGTGACCACTGCTCTGTTTACATTTCTTTGGTGAGTGTTAGCAGGAAAACCCTTCTGGAACTATTTCCCTGACAGGTTGAAGTCCAGTTGCAAAAAACCAGCTTCCCAGTCAGCCTGATCCTGATTGCTAATAGCTAGAGATTGTTTTAGGTTCCAAAGTTCAAAAGAAGGTAGAGGAGGCAGAGAAGATGAAGGAGAAGGAGGAGGAGGTAAAGGAGAAGACCACAACAGACCCTTGAAACCTAAGAGCCATATTAGAGATTTCTGAGGTATCCTGCTATAAACTACTTTGAGCCTTGGTGTAAATCCATCCATTTTCAGGTTTTATTTACAACTGACTTTAGGCAGACATGTTCCTCTTTGAGAAGACTTCTTTCAATCTAGCACTTTCTACAAGTCCAAAAAGAAAAAGAAAAACCAGAAAAAGAACCAGGAAGGCGAGGTCATGTCAGGGGCTGAATAATCCAGATCAAACAGCAAAGAACACCGATTAGAAGCCAACACATTTCTCTTTTCAGTATCTCTGAAATTGTTTGGCAGACTTAATTAGAAACAGGTGCAAGCTATAATATTTATTGCAACAATGCATCATTTTTGTCTGTTTCCAAGGTCATCATTCTAGCCAATAGGAAGCCAGCAACCCACAGGGAGTATAACTTAGTCTATATGGGTAAAATGTGAATTACTTAACCCTTTATCTAACAGAATGAAACACTACATTGCACAAAGCGCAAAGCTTACAAAATAGAAAATCCTGGGAGAAATCTTTCATGATAACATGTTCCAGTGAAGTAAGTGACATCACCAGCTGAGCTAATAGCCAGCCTTAGGTAAAATGGAGTAGGTACAGATAAGGAATGAGAAAACCACATTTTTTTTTACTACTTCTCTTTCAAAGGCCTGGGTTTATGTAGAATTTGCTGCAGTAGGAGGCCATGATTGCATGTTATCTAGCACCTACTGTACAGTTGGGTCTCATATGCTGCGTTCAGCTAAGCTTTAGTGATACATTTCTTTGGCTGTGTCTGTCTCCAGAGGAATCAGGCTGCAGATGCACCTGTACAGAGGCACCTAGACACTGCCTTTCTGAACTGAGCATGCCAGTGTTTTCAAGCGAGAGAAGCCGAAGAGAGAATGTCATCGATCCTTCTTGGCTTTTAAGACAGCAAATTTGGAGAGGCAAGGTCCATGTGCTTCTCTCCATCTGAGGGTAAATGTCCCAAGCATGGTTTCACCTGGTCCCACAGTGATTCTGTTGGTTAACAGCAACAGTGCCCTTGGTTATAAAACAGCCCCATTTTCAAAGCCAGCACTTAATTCCCTCTTGTGAGTTTTTCTCATAATCTTTGCATGACTTCTTTGTGCTTTTGTGATCATTTGGGAATGAGGATCTTCTTTTAAATTCTATTTTATTCCTTTTAAATGTGAGAAATATAAATATGGAAACAAAGCAGCATACGTTAATAATAGAGATGTGTGAAGTTGTGGGAGTTTTGCCTTTTTGCAAAAGCCGCAACAAGTTGCCAATATTTCTGCAGACGGAAACTATTTTTTCCACCTTCAAATCATCACACAGCATAAAATCTGTGGGTATTTGTGTATCTGTGGCTAGATGGTGACAAGGAAATACAGACTCTCTCTTGAAAATTTACACACCCTGGGTCCTAGCTGGGTTCTTTTAGCACCCACAACTCCCTGAAAGGCACCTCAGCATCTAGTCATCACTGTTCCCCAGAGTAGATGTCTGCAATCAATTACTAATGTTCTGTATGATCTTGGGAACCATTCTTAAGAGAGTATCATCTGTCAATTAAATTCAGAGGTAAAATAATCCAAGCACATGATATTGATGGATTTGATATTAAATTCTGAGTGAACATTTAGGGAGAGAGATATCCTGCAGTAATTTTTAAAGAGCTCAACAAAATAAAGGTTATGTTTAGAGAGGACCCCTTTCCCCCCACACCCCAAGCAACATCCCAGCACTAAATTCTTGGGAAGTTCAGACCTAGTGGGAAACTTTGCAGATCAGTGTCCTTGCTAATTTGTTCCCTTTAGTGAATTTAATCTCCCACACTTTTTAACTGAACCTGGCTCACAGCTTGCAAATCCTTTTAGTAGTGGGCTGGTGAGTTTGTACATCATCCTGTGCATCACAGGTTTGCTTAGATAATCTGTTTCTTGAAGTATTTGTAAAATCCCCTCACTGTAGATTTTCCCTCCTCTGTCTCTCCGCCTCCCCAAAGGTAGAGGGCTCATACGGGCTAGCTCTGAACCTGGGAATCTGTCACGTCATTAGAGTTGAGGCTCTTGCCAACGTGTCACAGGTGTGCACAATGAGGAGCATAAGGAAAAAAGGGAGATTGTAATTGTCCAAAGCCTGCTAGGATGGCAGCTGCCATCCCACGGAGCACCTCTGGTGCCAGGGAGACAGTAAAATTATGGGAGGGTAGAGGAAAGCCTCCCTGCACTTGTACAGAAATTTCAAGCAAGTATTTACACAGTCCTTCACAAGGTGCCCAACATGAGTAAATGTGTGGGGATGAGAATGAGCAAGCAAGGCTTGTTTGAGGGAGCTGAGCAACTTGCAGAAGTAACAAGCACGCTTGGGACTTCTGGAAATGCACTAAGGAGACTTGGAAAAGGGGATGGTGATTCTGGGAGGTTCTGCTCAGTCCGGGTGCTTTGCTTTGTGTCCTGAGTGTGAAGCCATACTCAATTGTATTTTACAGGGAGTCAGGCAGCTCAAGTTACAGGTGAATGGCTGGGTTAGCTGCTTCAGTCTTGGGTCATTTCTGCATTGTACTTAGCTGAATAATACCTTCCCTTTCTTCTTCTTTTTCTTTTTTTTTTTCTCATTGATCAAGCTGCTTTTGAGAAAAGTGATACTTTGCATATCTGGCTAAGTGCTGTTAACAGCCTCTGCCTGTGGTTTGTTAAAATTAAAAAAAAAAAAAAAAGAAAAAGAAAAAAAAAAGAAGTGTGATCTTGCTGGAGAAGTAATTTGCTTCTCTCCAACCAATGATGGCTTGCACTTTATGCAAATTGGTATCTAGGGACAACAAATCCCATTTAATACATATGCATAGTTCATAAAAAAAACGACGTGAGAGAAAGAGAAAAAAGATAAAGCAACGAGTCAGCAAAAGAACAGGTTCCGAGGAAATTTATTGTCCCAAATTGGACATTTGTAACAGATGATGTGAACAAGTGTTAACTTTGTTTTCAGCAGCTCTTCACGTACATTCACTAGACATCACACAGATTATGTTTTAAGGATCTGAACTGTAATAAAAAAAAGTGTCTGTGGGCTTTGGAGTGTTGTGTTCCATATGGTTGGGGAAGTGCGGAGTTATTGCGACAAGCATCTTGTGAAGCTCATTACGCACGGCGGTGTTAGATGCGAATTGCTGCGCATCGCTATAGGGTACGTACATGACATCCCACAGTCAGCAGATAGCAACTGGAAATGAAAGATATGAAGGCACAGAGTACAGCTTCAGGGAACATGTTAGACAAAACATCTGCTAGTATCAGAAAGCTGCATTATCAGATCATTGTGGCCATGAATTTTTTATAAAGACTTTTTTTTTTTTAAAGCTGCAACTTTGAAAGTGACATTTTGCGAGAAAGTTTTTGATTGAAGTGTGATGTCAGGAGAAAGGCCAGTCTAGTTTATTATCTGTGTAAGAGCCCATATTGGCAGCCTGAATCAACGCCTTTCTTCAAGCAGTTGAGTTGGCCATTCACGTACTACAAGTGCTTTTTCCCTTCTGATCTTGATGGCTGATAAAACCTCAACCCAGATTACAGTTTGTAGCTTTAGTACCAGCCTCCTCAGCTAGGAGTTTTCAAAGTTTTATTCCTGAAGGGCTACTTAACGCCATGGCTGGGTGGCTACTGAACAAAATTTACCCAAAATGCAGAACCTTTCTGTTTGGAAGGTGGAACACAATGTGTGCTTCACATGTGCAAAGCACAGAGAGGAAAACTCAGGGACCCCACCTAATTCCCACTCAAGTGGGACCTGCACAGCCTACTGGGTACCTTGTCACCACTGTAATGCTGACAATCGGCTGCTCTGCAAGGATGGCCACAAGTAAAAAGGCTGTCAAACCTTGCTTACAAAAGCTTCGCATGCCCACAGGCTGTACTTTGGGAGAGCTGGTGTAAGCTACAGAAGTCTCAGTGCTTAGAGGGGCCTCCTACCTACTTCACATTCCTGACATTCATAAGAGCAGTGAGATAGCATGAAATGTATGTACATATTGTAACTATTTACATTAAAACATCCAGGCATTTTCCAGTTTCTCACCTCTCCTGCCCCAGCTGTGAATTTTCCTTCATGTCACTTGCATTAGAGGGTAAGGTGACCTCCCCCTCTGCAGCAACAGGTGCCAGTGAAAAACCTGTCTCTTGTTGCTCTGCAGATGTCTGTCTCTCTCGCTCTCCAGTCAACAGTTTCAACGCTGTTCATCCAAAAGTGAGCAAACTAATATCCCGTGCTGATTCACAAATGATTGCCCTGATTGTTTGGCCACCTTCTTCCTAAGGTTTGTGTGTAAGGGAGGGTGGGAGAATGGAGACACATGTCCGAAAGCATCATGACTTACGAAAGGATTTAGTTGTCAGCAGCAATTTTTTATGTAATGCCGTTCATTAATGTAATGGGGGCTGCAGCGAAAGCCAGAGGCGATTCGCACTTTATCACTGTTACTTAGGGAGCCTGAAAGTAAGTGAGGGATTTTGCTGGCCTGACCTGTTGCTGAATGAGGCAGTTGTCAAGTGAGGGGTATAGCTGCTGAGAGCAGCTGCCGAGAAAAACGACGCTCCCTGAGATGCCAGCCCACGTAGGCCATGGCTGTAACATCATTTTCCCAACTGCTGCCTTTGAGTAGCATTTAAAAACAGCAGGCCTGGCATATAGGTGGGACGTGCAGATCAAGGTTTGGCTATGTTGCTTACCTAGACAGGAGCTTCATCAGGAAGGTAATTCAGTGTCCTCACCGTTGCATAAAAATAACCCTAATGGGTTTTTGTGATTGCTTCCTTGGGATGAGATTTTAGAAAATACTTAAAGATAAATGTGATGAAAACAGAAGCAGACCAAAGGTGAGTAGTTTTTTGTTTTGTTCTGTTTTGTTTTAAATCCTGTTTTACTAGAGTTTTGAGGTTTATTATGAACTGAAATTTTTATTTTAAACTTGCTTGTATTGTGGAAAGAAAAAGCTGAACATGGCTCTGCATTTTCCAGGGGGCCTCTCCACCGGACTGGCTCACATCTGTGCATCCAAGCATGAAGCTCCCAAATCCTGGCTTCTTCTGGTTTCGAGGGTGACAAGGAGGAGATCTGTCCTTATCTAAAAACCAGTGATCAAGGACATAGTTATAGTTGCGAAAATGTGAATCAGAGGCTGCTACATTTTTAATGTTCTTTTAAAAGAGTGCAACACTTTTATCTGAAGCTCATGTTCCTTTATTGGCTGCACACCCACACCTCCAGGGAGCCTGAGAAAGCCTTTGCTGGGCTCTGGCACTGCTTAGCTGGGAACTTGCCTGGGCAAGCTCATCCCTCTGGACCAGAGACTTTTTCCTCTGCACCAGCGTCCCAGCATCCTGGTAGGAAACATTGTGTGTTTGGAGTTAGAAGGCTGGCAGTACAGCCCCTCAAAATGAGACATCAATGAAATTTCTTCTTAACTGTTGTTGTTGTATGCAATGACCCAACACTGGACAAAAATGAGTCCTGCAGTCAGTCCTGTCTGTGCAACTGTGTGTACAAAGCAAGCGGAAACATTTAACTACCTCTTTTGGACATGCAGTCAGACACACTTTTATCTGCAAGCCAATATATCAACATATACTAATTGGTCTGTGCTACTGCAGTAACTATGCTTTTAATTGCAGAGGCTGAAATGTAAGCATATAGTCCACCCCCTCCCTTTTTTTCACCTTAGCTTCTAGTTCGGGTTTACACTCTGCTTTGAAAGATTTCCTTAGCTATTCTTCAACTTTTCTTTGTCTGTGTGTGCTCTCCCTGGTAGCAAAAATATTTCTGAATAGGTGAGTATTTCAGTGATGGAATAGATATGATTTTGTATAGGACATGTCTCTGTGTGTGTATACACACACACACGCGCACATCTATAAATATTTGGTAATATATATATAAATTCTGTCCCATTTACAGATGGTTGTAATATGGGAAGCTTGTAGAGTACAGGCAGTATGTCAAGTGGGCAGAGCAAGCAGAGGGGGCAAAGAGCAAATGTTTGCTACATTGCAATGTAGCAAATGAGTATGGAAGAATATATGGACATGCAGCTAACAAGAAGGGAAGGGAAGTGGCCGGAGGGTAAAGAGATATAATGGGTCCCAAATGTGGCAAGCACATATGCTGCCATACAGCAAATGCAAAGTGCCACCACTAGTGACAAGTATATTGCACCTAAGGAAAACAGCTGTGCCAAGTGCCCAAATCCACATTCAGCCTCCTGACCCTGCGTCTCCCTGGTCTGATGTGGATTAAACTGGTCAGGTCTGAGAGCCTCTGTGAGTATGCATTCCACAGAAATAGTGGCTCAGTAAATCCCTGAAATACTTCTCGCACAGCTACCTATTTTGCATTTGCAGTCTTGCATTTGCAAGATTATTTTCTTTTCTTTTATCTTATTTTACTTACACTTTATCTGTGTAGATCATTGCATGGTTTAGTGCAGTTCTGTGTTACAAACCCTCCCACATAACCCTATTATTTGTTAGTAATTTTTCTATTTTGAAGAAACATCCTTTGACACCTGAGCAGGATCGCCTGTTCTTAGGCATAAATATAATAAAGTCCCCTGTGAAGGGCACCCCTCTAACTAGTCCTATCTGCTCTGTATATATAAAATATTAGTAAATCATTCCAAATGTTTAATCATATCCATTTGACTCTGTGAGACCCCATGTCTGTAGGCTTTCTGTGTTAACTGCCTCTGTAATATCTACATGCTGCTGATTTTTGTTGATCTTGAGGTTTTAAAGCAAACTAAAACTGAGGTTTGCAGTTTGATTTGAATTAATCAGGTCTGATTAGACAGGAACAGATCGGGCTATTCTGGAAATCCCTGAATCTCTCTAATACAATTTCATGTGTTATTCAAAAAGAAATAGTTCATTTCTTAAGTAAGAGTGATATTATTTAATACTAATTTTTTCAGAGTGCTAAATGATATGGAGGGGGGGCATTATGATGATGTTCAGGGTGTAGGAAAGAAAGCATTTTGTTTTATGAAAATACAGATATTTTAGAATGGAGTCACCTGGTGGTAGATCTCATAAATGTACATAAAGAGATGCTTCCTAATATTATTAGTTTCAGTTTTTTCTTCACATCACACTGACTGTACATCTAGAAGCTTTGACAGATGGAGTCACAAAAACGAAAGACTGTATTTAGTTTTGTAAACCAATTTAGAGAGGTTGGAATTATGTATGGCAGAGGACAATTACGCAAACTAAACGGTTCTTCAGTTAGTAATGAGATCCATGAATGACAAAGGAGAAAGGATCCTCCTGTCAGCAGGAGGAGGCTCCTGGTTCCCCATGCGTCCTTGTGTGCGTACCAGGGTGTGAGGGGTGCAATGCTGAAGGTTGGGACGGCGGGCAGGGGGCAGCTCTGGTGTTAGCTCTCAACCAAAGCCTTCTAGGGGGTCTGCCAATGGCATCTTTTTGGTGGGAAGTCTCCAATGAAAATTTTGTATTCCTAATCAGGTTGACCTCAGACGGTCTCCATCTCGCAGGGCTCTGTTAGAAAGCGGCAAGCAGCAAGTGGACCTGGGCTGCATAAGCACCTGCTGGGCTCTCAACTGTGAGTATGGTGCCAGAGGGATTTTAATCACTACCCACTCTTTCTCTTTTGCTCTTCATTTCCTCACTTGCTGGTTTGCAGCCTGGAAAACAGGTGATGGAGACATGGGTGCCTACCTATAGAGCCATCGGTTTGGCCTTTTTCATGCAGCTTTTACCCTTCTTTTAAATCCCAGACTATTGAGTGCCAGAGCAACAAGCCATATGTTAAAGATGTTAAAGAGCAAATACTTTGCGGACTGTACCAGCATGCAGAGTCAGAGGGGAAGCGAGCAATAACATTGGGAGAAGGGGGAAGAAGTGATTATCTGGTAGTGATTATTCGGGAGGGTAATAATGGGAGTTGCTGTAAGTGACAGGGATTCACTATGGGACGCAAATCACTTAAGGCAAAGCCATTAGGATCAATTTAAAATACCAAAGAGGGAGGCTAAAGTGACAATAGCATATTTTAACTGAAATCACAAATATCATTCTGCAAGGTATGGTTTAAAAGACCAGGCGGAGTTACTTTGTCTGAACAGAGGAAAAAGTTTTCCTTTTTTATTTTAAAAAAATGCCCTTTTTTGTAAAGATCAAAATGGAGCAGAATGTTTTTTTAAAAGTTCTTAAATCCCGTTTATATATTTTTTTCTATTTTAATGTTCTCTTTTCTCTTGATGGCGTATTATAAATGGAATTAACTACATTGCTAATGCTTTTAATCTGATTTTAATAGAGCCTAGGGCTGAAGCATGGAATCAGCATGTGTCCCATTAAAAGAAAAATACAGTTATAGAGACAATAAATAGCATGTCCAGATAAACACATCTATCTATGTGTTAGTTTTATTTATTAAGCTAAGTAGCCTATGTACAGACACTGGGGGCTTTTTTAGAGACTTTTCCAAAGCTGAAATCTATATGATGGGATTGTTACTGTTTTTGGCAGCAGTGATGTGAACTTGGTAAAAGAGCCTGGCATGGAAAACCACTGAGTTCTGACATATTCCATTTGCTCCAAACTCTTTGATTTCTACTCACAGAATCTGACATATGTTGGGCATTGACCTTGCTCTTTTAAATAAGCTTATTTTAGAAGACCTTTGCAGAATGCTGTCTGTTTGGCCTCGATGTAAGCTGTTAGGGAAATGTAGTACAAACACAGAAGTTGTATGTTTTGAATGCCAGAGATGTTAAGCTGAAGAGCAGTTGGTAAGCTCTATACTTCTGACTGCTTTCTTTGCTCTTAACGAGGAAATGTCGTTAATGAAAGGAAAATGATTTATCCTGCATTTGTCTGAGGATTTTTATTTATTTATTTTCAGCAGGAAGTTCGGGACCAGACTTCTTTTTCAGTCTGAAATATTCTGACTGGGCTCTCAAACGCTCAGTGGAGCGAAAGCAAACATTTTGAAAAGTGAGCAATTGTTTGGGATGTCCCAGGTCTGAAACCGCAGAGAGAGCCAGCGTCCTGTTATACTGTAGAATCAGCCCCCTGTAAATGTCTCTGAATACAGGTACTCAAATGCGGGAGTAACTTCTCCAAAGCTTGGCCTCTTCCTTGTGGAACGACACACTGCACTGAGTGCATTTCAGGAAGAGCTGTAACCTTCAGTGTGGAGATTTGCTTTCCATTTGTCATAGGGGAGCAGCTTGTACGAAAGTTCACAGTGAAAGTGCTGCAATCTTGTAAATGCCAGTATGTATCACTATGCAATAAAACAAATTGCGGGGTCCCAATATGGCAAATTAGAGTGAAGGGGATGGGTAGGAAAACTGTCCTTCATTAAGCCTGTACCTGCTGAAGTCAATAGAAAGCTCCTCTCAATTCCAGTAACAGCAAAAGCAGAAAGACGCTTGGAAGCACTTTTGGGATATGTTTGATGTTCCTCTGTTGCTGGTAGACAAACTCCTGCACCCTTTACTTGGGCTTTGAGCTTTGGAGCCTGGCAATTCAATCAGCTGGAGAATGTGTCCCTGGAAAGGGTTGCCAAGGTTAGCCATATCTGAGTAAGTGGCAATAAAATTCTACACATAGGAAAACACATATCAGATTGCCAAAATAAATGTAAATTTGAATTCATAGTCATATGAAGCTCTTCAGAACTAAACCTGGCTCTATATGCAGTGAGGAGATGCATCTGAGCTCTGCCAGTACATTAATAATCATCTTCTATGGCCTGTGGAAAGCTCTGCATACTGGCTTCCTCTCAAAGAGTTTGGCTCAGTTGGCTTCACAAACACGCAGGAAAGGCATGAAGACCTGTCTTTGTTGACACTGGGTTAAGAGGCTGTGAGCATTTTATGTGGAACATTTCCTTGGCTAAAGGAGTTGGGAGTAGATTTTTTTTTACCTCTCTGCAAATTTGTCTCCCTGATTCAGTGGTGGCACTGGGAAGCCCTCCTGTGCTATGAATAACTCATCTCCAGCACAAATACAGGGTTCGTAGTCTGATCCATAAAGTTTTTGGGGGAAGTATGCGAGTGTCATGCCATCGTTGCCTGCAGTGGCGGCTGCTCTATGTAGGATCAGTTGGACCTGTGCCATCAGTCAGCAGGAAGGATGGCACAGCTGCTGCCATCTCCTGTAAAGGGAGCCTGCCCAAAATTGCCGTAACCATCACTCACAAGCTCAGGGCTTTTTGGGGGGAAATGGCTTTTATTTGTTGTGAATTCTTCATACAGAAAAGCTTCTTATAAAAATTAAATAATGTAACATATTCTGAGTTCTGGGCAGACAAAAATTGAAAGGGCTGTGGTGTTTGTGGAAGTGGAATGATAGTGACAAGCACCACATGAAGTCCCCAAAGATGGTGTTGGAGGACTCGATCCCCCATAAAATGATGACAGACAGTGATGTAATGGTGTTTTGTGACACAATTTGAGCATAAATGCCACATTCTTTCCCATTAACAACTGACTTCCATTGTACCATGATTTTTAATTTTTTTATATGTATTTTGAGCACACTGAGAACAAAAACTTCCATTGTGATAATGCTGCAGGAAGATTTAAACATTGTGGTGGACTAAGAATTGAAATGCAAATCACACTTGCACACAACCTCCTGCTGGGGCCCAAATTTTTATAGATCAGGTTCTGCAGCCCTGATGAAGAATCAGTGATCTGCCTTTCCTGGGATTCACAAATTAGTTGTGGTCTAAGGTATCATTTCCTACGATATAATTGTAACTTGCCAGATGAAAGTTTGTCACTGAAGACAGTGTCCTGATCTTCCATTATTTTTCCAGCTGCAGTGCCACTAAGGATCCTTTCACAGACAATGCAAACACACACATCACAGCTCCCCACTCTGCAACATGCTCTTGCTGAATATAAACTTACTGTATATATTGATCCTCGCCCCCTTGCTTTTTTTCTCCCCCAGTGTGCAGGTGGTAAAACACTGGCTGCCATGAACTTCATGTTAAAAAAAGAGAAAGAAGAAAAAGCTGTGGCTTGGAGGCTGCTAGAGCTGCTAGATGGCAAAATGCAAGCTTGTGATGTGGCTGCTGAAATCTCTACAAGGATAATCGGGCATACATGCATTTGTGGATATTTCCGTTTGCTAATTGCTCATGAAATTTCAGGTAAGGAGCATCCAATTCAATTTGTTATAATAGGTAATGGCCTGGTTTTGCTTTTCGGGGTGGGTTTTTTATTATTATTTTTATTGCTGTCATTACGAATACATGGCTCTTGGCGTCTGGAAGAACACTTCACAGAAAGGCTGGGGCGGTGCTGTGCGGCAGCTCAGGAAGGTTTTAGCCATGTACCTGGCAGGTGGTAGCAGTCCATATCTCCCTGATGTGCTGCACTGCAGGGCAGGGTGTGTTCCTGACTGTAAGAGGACAGGTCCCTCTGAACCCTTCTTCGTGCCTTCGTCTCTCTGAAATACATTATGCCAGCAGGCAAGGCTGTGCTGAGGAAGATGCTTTGGGTTACTGAGTCCTGCTTGTTGGGGCTGGCCTTCCTCTGTGTTGGTGGAGATGCTTCCCCTCCTGAGGTGCTGCGCCTGCTCTCACCACCCCTGCAGCGCAGCATCTGTGAGCAGCCCAGAGTGGGTACCTGATTGCTGGACATAGAAAAGTCAGAGGAGATGGGTCCTGCCCTCCTCTTCTAGAAATGGAGTGCAAACCCATTTTTATAGGGCACTGAATCTATCTGAATGAGAGCAACACTCAGTCTTTAACAGTTTTGAGGTACTGTCTTAAACAGAGAGATGCGTTTGCTTTTCAATGCCCTGAACCACTGAAGCCTCCCAGGAACCATTCTGGTAACCCCTTTCCCTTCCAGCTATTTAGAGGTTCTTGACTACGCAAAAACATGCTGAAAATTATCACCAGCAGTGATCGTAAGCTCAGAGCTGAGTCCTCCCATCTGCATCTGCTTGCCATCCTGCAACTTTAACTAGTTCTACTACTTATTACTAATTAGCTACCAGCTAATACTAATAGCTACCACTGTTGCAACCTTTAAGAGTTACATATACATTGATGAGAATTAGCATTTGTTGACAGCCATGGTGGGAGTTGCCTGTCTATAGCATTTCAGGGGTCCACATTGCTCTAACGTTTGATTGCCTCCTTCAGTAATTATAATGGACACTGAGCAAGTTTTTCATAGCCTCCTTTGGCTGTGCAGAGCCACAAGACATACTGAGCTCTGAGAGAAGAGGCCAACAATAATATATTGCCCAATAACAGTCCCTTCTTCTCTGTGCCCCTCCCCCACCCCCCCACCTCCCCCCGGGAGTCACACAGTGCAAAGGGATGGAGCTGGGGGCTCTGCTGCCGCAGGGGAAGGCAGCCGCAGGGTTTCACTGGGACAGTGGCTGAAGGCTGCCCTTGCTCAGGGCAGACTCTCGATTCACCCTCCCAGCAGGGCACTGGCCAGGCTGCTCAAAACGTCACTTTCCACGCTTCATCATCCTACGTGAAACGCTCTTTCACTACTTTTTTAATATGTAGAGAACAATTTAGTCGTTTTAACTTGAAGTCAATTGCCTTCTTCGTTTGGGAATATGAAGGTAGTTAAAATGCTACAGAAATTCAGCACACCAGCAGTAAAAAATTCTAGTGCCTATTTAAAAAAGGGTGCCTAATCAGAATTAAAGCAGTGGGTTTAAAAAGCGGGGAGAAATATAGGCCCCTTGTAACTCTTGAAGGGAATGTGAGTACCTGACTGGTGTTTCTTCAGGAATACCAATTGCCTGTTTGGAAAAAGAGGTACCGGGGAATGCCCCGGCCTCCCTGGTCAGGTTCCTCTATCCGCTCTGCAGAAAAAGGCATGTGTTATACATCCAGCCTGCGGGCTCTGGCTCAGCTTTGCACTGAAAAGTGAGCTTTTTCCATTTGCTACCACAGAAAGGAAGCTGCTTTCGTCCTTACCCTGAAGAAGATGAGCTATAGGAATACACAAGGAGCTTTTTTTGTAGTCAGGGGGCCAGAGGGGGAAGCAGTGGTCATAAGCAGAGATTGGAAGTTGGCTTGTTAAGTAAATCTCAGGCTGTAGCTGGTTTTAATTTATTTTTTGTTTTATGTGCAGGGAACTAGGCCTTGCAGGCCTGGCTAATATCAAAGCCTAGGGTTTTGTAGATTTTTAATCAAGGTCCACTTTGGGGGGTTCTGCTTTTGGTGGTTGTGGATGTGTAGGGGGGGTTTGTTGTTTTTTCCTTTTTTTTCTTGCTGCTGTGTCTGGATTTCTTTAGTTAAACTTTTCCATTCTTCAGTCTTGAGCCAAGTGAGTGATTTCAAATTACCCAGCACTTTCCAGAGAGGGCTTTTTTGTTGTTTGGTTCTTTTGGTTTGGGATTAAAAAAAAAATTTTTTTTTTAAACAAAAAACTTGCAGTCCAGTTTCTCTGAAAATCACAGATGGCATCTGAAGTCCTACCCCCTGCCTCTCACTAATTTGGCATTCTGAGCACTGTCTAGATAGTTTATTGTTCATTAAATCTGTATGAAAAGAATTTTATATATTTTTTTGTTTGTTTTGTTTTTGGGTTTTTTTTGTCCCTCTGCTGGCAGGAAAAGTAAATCCCAAAGTATTTCAGCAGGTGCTATTAATATGCAAATAATGGAGAGTACACTAGTTCTAATAGACCTCCCAACTACATGGGAGGTGTCGCTGTTGGAGCAAATTAGCTTTCCGTAATTTGCATGCTTTTCACAGTCTCCTGGGATTATATTTTAGATCGGAGACAATAAAAGCATATGCTGTTAGTTTAAAATGTAACTAATTTTAGACTTTGAAACCATTTTAACCTAACTTCTTAGTGGTGTTAAGCTGTTATTTGCAAAGAAACTTTTTGCACAGCTTGTAATTTTCATGGCCTTTCTCTTCCCCCCATTAACTGCTCCATCTCTCTGTTCAGGTTGAAAGGGAAGAAGGGAATCTTCCACGTGGCTGCATCTTGAAAAGGAGGTATTTCTCACAAAACCAAGTCCGGATTGTCCTAGCTTCGTTCTGAGCCTGCATTCAGGCCCTGGTGGGATCTAGATTGAGTTTTCTATGTCAAACTCCTTCCCTTCCCTTTGGCATCTTCCTGAGATGTAAATTCCTCCAAAAAGAATGCTGTGGCCCCTGCTGACCATTCACACAGGCAGGAAGCTGCTCGTAGCATCGCAAAATCTTCTTTGTCAACCCACCAAAGCAGAGACACTAAGCTGATGTGGCACAGATGCCCAGTGTGCTTGCCTAGCCCACACTTAAAGATGGAGTCTGTTGGAAGAGTCTATCTGGAACAACTGGAGAAAAAAAGCAAGATTTCAGTGCAGGTTCAGTCTGTAGAATCAAATGTTACTGAACTGTACTGGTGCATTATCAATGGCACTTTCCAAATTGATATTGACAGCAAAAATCATACTGTTGACATCCGTGGTTTGTGACAACTTGAATGATGGGGCCTCAGCTGCTGTGCCTGAGAATTTGTGTCTTTATTTCAGGTGCTGCAGTGATTGCTTCCCGTCCAAACACGCCACGCTGCTCAAAGGGACTGGCCAGGTAGGGTGCATGCAGGGCAGCCACTTGAAACCTGTCCCTTATCCCCCATGTCTGCTTCTGCCCCTCTGTCCTTGGGTCTATGTTGAGCTGGCAGGAAATGGTTCTCCTGGCTTGCAGCACCATCCCGACCTTGGCTGCCCCAATTCCTCCTGCTTCGAAGGATTGCAGCAAGGGATTTGTTAGAGAAACAGCAGGTTTAGCTGATGCAGATATGCTTCGGCAGCAGACTGCAGTGGCGTCAGCTGAAGGAGTCTGTGAGAGGTAGAGAGGCAGCCGTTTTATTTTGTCTTTCTGCCAGTTGTCCCATTGCCCGGAGTATGTGATTTGTGAGTTTCCTTTGGCACAGTTGCACCATTCTCGTATATCTCTGTGCAGTGTTTCCAGGTCACTTGGTCCGCGGGGTGGTGGCCGTCTTTTATTTCGAGAGGGATAGAGTTCAGGAGTAGGATCAGATGTGTGGAGGAGATGGCAGCCAGGTGGAGATCAAGTTAGCGTTGTCAAATTTATTTCTAGCATGGGAAAGGTGAGTGTTAGCAAAAGAGAGTAAGGCTGAAAGATGTCCTTTAAGATAAGGCCTGGAGAAAACTCTTGGGATGCAACTTTGGCCTTACAGCAATGCACGGTAAGACTCTCATGAATTTTTGGGGACACAACTTTGCCGTCAATGTATTTATAAGTATGTTTCATACTCACGTTATATGGAAATGCTTCATTTCCCAATTTAAAAGAAAAAAAAAAAAGGCAGGGCTTGATTGATGCTTGACTTAATAGTATTGTGAGTCATGATCTTAAAGAACTGTGTTCAGAAGTGACCAATGCACTGAACCCTGTGAAAGGGAAAACTCTTCCCAGCGTGAACCCACTGGAGTTAGTGGGATTGCAGCTGATTGTCTTAAAGAGTTCCTTCCCATTCCCGGAGGTGGCCACACCACTAAACTGTCCATGACACGAATTATTTTCTTTGTCAATAACAGGATCCAGAGATGAAATGAGCACTCTTTAAATGCTGCTCCTGCCACACCAAGCTGGATTTGCTCTAGCGTGTGGTACTGCTCTGTCCTGCATGCTGTCCCTGGTGCCCCGTAGAGCTTTCTGCCAGGGTGATCGAGCCTAGAGTCTTTAGTGCGCAAACCTGAAGGAGGTGAAGTTTTAAAATTACCATTCCTGTGGCTGTAAGTAAACCAATGTGAAGGAAAAAAAAACATGCTGGAAATGACTTGTGATAATCTCACTGTGAATGCTGGACGCTTTTTTTTCTCTCATCTCACCATAAACATTTTCTAGCATTAATACCAGTGACCTCTCACATCCACTGCTTTTCTTTAATGGGATGTGGCCTGCCTATTATAAGCCTATGCATTGGAGCTGGAAACAGTTGCTTTATTAAAAAAAAAAAAAAGGAAAAAAGAAAAAAGGGCTCCGATTACTCAGGTGTTGATGCAAAAAAATGAGATGTTGTGCCAGATGGCTGCATTTGTGAAGCAGAGTGTAGTCAGAAGGAGAGTGGAAGGAGACAAGGCAACTGTACATCAGAAGTGTGAAAACATGATCAAAATACCTTCAGCCTTGTTTCACCAACACTGGATTAGGAGGCAACTGTGGTGAGATGCAAGCAAAGAAAAGCATGAGGGGATACTGTCTGGAAAACAAAAATGTCTTTCAGTAATGAACTGCTTGACTCCCTCCAATAAAAGCTTGGAAGTTTACAAAAATCAAGAGACTTTATTATTAAATGGAAGGACCATGAACCAGTAAGCCTCAGAGCACCGTATCTGGTGTCACTGCAAAATGTGACGTGCGATAGAGTAAAATATTGATAGCAGGCTGTGTCACAGGCTTAGTTAGCATTATAGCAGGATATGCTGCTGCCAATCATCTGTAAGTAACCGCTCTCTCCGGTGACACAGACAGTCAACAGCTTCGTGCCATGGCTGCAGATGTCCAGGAGGAGTTTTCTAGTAATGTGTGGGAGAGGCGTTACATCTTCCATCAGGCATATTCACGTAGTTTGCCTATTGCCTTGGCTGTGCCCACGCGAGTGCTCTCTCGGAGCCCATGTGTCGGTGGTCTGGATTAGTGTCTGCTCTCAGAGTTAGAAGTATTGGAATTGTAGCAACTGGCTATTTTGTTCCTCAGACTGTTTGGACCAGCTGCTTATCCTGTTGAGAAGCTTTAGGCAACTTTTGATGCCAGGGCAAAGTACTTGCGGAGCCTGTAAAAGCTGAGAACTTGGCAGGCCCCCGGGTGGGTGCTTCTTTACCCTTTTATGTACTGAAATGGATCCTGGGTACTTTCAGCTTCACTTCCATGCTGCAGCTTTTGGCTGTCACACAGGGAAAAGTTTTGAGTAATTTGTTTGATCTGAGATCAGGAATCCAATTCTGGGTTTTTTTTTTCCCTTCCCATGCTTAACTGGCTCTGCTCAAACTGTTTCGTAGCTCCAGACTCACTCCTCTGTGGCTCTCAGGAGAAAAGGAGAACTCTGACATGGGCGCAGAGGAGGTCAGCCTGAAGGCTTGGCCTCTGGTTCCCTCAGTTATACCTTGGTTTACAAACTTTGTGGCACTTGGGTTTCATCACAAGAATCTGAAATCTTAGTTTTCAAAGATTGCAGTTTGCTTAGGTCGCCGCAGGGGAAACCTGCACAGATTTTCACCGAAACCATTCCCAGACACACGGCTTTCTTCCCCTCAACCCCCAAAATTACTTCAACTTTTTGCAGGTACTTTCTAGCAATTAACTTCGTCCAACTATATTGAAGGTAGGTTACGTTAATAACAGTAGCTAGAGAGAATGTGGCAGGAACATGTATCTTCCTCTGATTCTTGTTCTGTTACTACTAAAGCTTGAATGTGAAAGTTTCATTCTTCTATATTTATAGAATTTGAATTTCTTTAATAACTTTGGATCAAAAGTTTGTTCTCCACACCAGGAAGATTTTTTTTGTTGCTGTTGTTACAAACTGCATTCTCTTATTTGGGGAATATGTTCACAATTGAGACAGAATTGCCTTTATTAACAAATCAAAAGCTTCTGCTGTCAAAACTGAAATCATTCTGCCTTTTTATGTGCAAATTAAACTTTCTGTCAAACCTTCAGCCATGGTGCATTTAATTTGTGGAAATATAAAAATATCTGGCTTAATATTAAAATATTCTACATGCGGAAGGAAATATTTTTCAGTGATGCATTGCATTCAAGGGTCTCACAAAATCAGATTTAAAAGAAATAAAGTGGTGTTTTAACAGAATTTATTTTGCCTGCTTTCACCAAAGTTCAGTGCGGTACTTAAAAGTGTGTTTAAGTTATACAGGTGTTTGAATATCTTGTTGGATCATGGCCTTTGGAATTGAACCAAGCTAAATGTAAGCGTATTCAGGGCATGGGAGCTACAGCCCCTGTATTTTTCCTTATAAAAGGGTCACAAAATTTTTTTTAATTAGTGGCAGAAGTACTGAGAAACTTTTGACTCTAGATTCAGTAAAGTCAGGGTAAAATATAAAAGGCGACTATTGGTTGCACAGTGATAACTTGTTCTTTGCAAGGTCTTTGTAGAGAGGATAAAATTCTGATTATCTGAAGTTGGGCACCAGTTCTATATTTAGGCTTCCAAAATAAAGAGCCATCTGTTTACCCAGCAGTGCCCAGGAACTCAGCATTTCTGGACGCCCGTTAACACGGGCCTTGGTTCAGCCGCATCCTTCAGCACGTGCTGTATTTCAAGCATGTGAATGAGACTATTGATGAATCCTGACTTTTTGAACTGGGTGTTTTGTTAGATGCTTAAATATACATAAATCCTATTTTAAACAGCCAAATTTAGGAAGTATTTGGAGACAAAACTGCCCTGGACCTGGCTGTCTCCGTGGCATGAGGTCAAGTCACAAGGCTGATAGTCATGACCTGCGTTGGTTCAGCAAGTGTATATATACTAAAAGTGAACGCCTTTCAGCTGGAAGCGGAGTGGGTTAGATCTTAAGACACACTCACCCTAAGCGTATGTCTGCCTGTCTTCCCCCTTTTCAACAAGCATAACAGCAAGTGTCTTTCTACCATTCACCTCTTTTTGCTGGAGGAACAAGGAAAACCCTGGTCTCCGACTGCAGCCTTGCACACTGGTCTGCCTGCAGAACCTCCTGTTTCATCGCGGTCGGTATCTTTAGCTGCGTTTTGGCTTATTTGGTTTTTTCTAGCATCTCTGCAGGCCACTTCATGTTTAATTCCCAGCTCTCCTTCTGTGACCAGGGAGCTTTTAGTGTGGCTCTTTGAGAGGAGGGGTCCTTTCAAGGCAGGCTGTGTTTGCCTGTCACTTTTTTTCAATCAGATATTCTAATATCTAGTCCTGTCTTTGGGGAGGTTTTAATGGCGCCGAGTCCATTTTACCTCATTATTTCCAAGGCCTGAACCAGGGACATTTGCCCTTCTACAGTGCTGAGAAGAGAATAAGTGGCTGTATCTTGAGGAGTAGACTCATTCCCTGAAGTGGCCCATTCCCGGCTCTCAGGGCAGTGCATGCAATTATCTTCCCGAAAAGGCCGTCTGAGCAGTGCATTAGTATGCGTGTGTCTAGGCTGGGATGTGCCCACGAAATCACAGCACAGGTGTTGCATTTGCAGCCACCTGGCCAGCTCCGCCACAGCAACGCTCAAGCAGAAGAGGCCTTCCAGCCGTACTGGTACTGTCTTGACCACCCTCTTCACCCGGGCAGAGGGTACAAAAATAGTTATGAATTTTGTCAACTGCCAGAAGTTCCTTCTGGATGGTAAAATATTCTCTCCAGTGAGTCAGAGCACCCGCTGCTCTACTGCATTTATGCCAGTGCTGTTAGCAATGCATAATTCTAGCATCCTAGTTTTTAGATAATTTAGTCCTTCTGGGCCATCTCTGTAAAGGGAGTTTCTACAGGCTGAATGTGGAATGTATTAAATTTCAAGATGTTTATTTCTGGTATTAGGCCATTAGCCATAATTAATGGCAAGACAGCTAGCGAGTCTGTGGGTTCTCCTAGATTTTGCCCACATTCTCGTTTCGTATCCACTCCCCAGCATGAATTATATGATCTTCATAGTCTGCCTCTCACCAACAAAGCGGTTTGGGTCCTATTTCAGGCCATAAACCTATGATCCAGCCACCCCATAAAGTGCATTCCAGCTTACTGCTGTCCATGAATTCTCGAGTACACCTGTAGCACATAGTGGCAGTGGGCCCGGTCCCTCCGGCTAGTGAAAATCCTACTCAGCGAAGCTGTGAGGCACTGTGCGAATCGCTCAAGTGCTGAAGCTACCTTGTGCCTCTGTGCCGCAGGCACAGCTTCCTTAGTTTCTGCCAGGAGCCTGTAAAACGATGGAGACCTTGCTGTCCCCATGACCTGTTCCCGTGCTAGGCTGCAGGGAAAAAGGTCTCCATGCTCGCTGGTTTGCTGCCAGTAGGGCTGGTGGGAGGCGAAGGCAGGGAGGTGAGTACGCCATAAGCCAGGCACCTCCCTGATGACTTTTCCCCAGTCAGGAGTGCTTTAGCCTCATGCACTTGATACCTTAATTGGCCTATGTGCAGGCTGGACATCTCTTTTTCTATTATTGTTATTATTATGCAATCAGACGCTACTTAATTAAAGAATGTGCTGAGGATGCACTATTTGTACAGAAACTATGTACACTGAAATCCATTTTCTCTGTGGTGATTGCAGATAATGTGGTAAGCTCTGCTTTGATTCATTAGTATAGCAAAAGAGATATTCAGAATTATTTAGTATAATTCACAGCACTTCAGAACGCATACATTTTCATAATACTCTAAATCTACTGCTTGTGCCAGTAACTCAAGCATGAGATGGCTGGTTTGCCATAGCGCTGTCATCTTAAAATTGTGGCAGTGCCATTTTTCCATTGTAACTGGCCAACTGGAGCTCATTTAGCCCAGCGTGTGTAGCGAGTGGCCACCGTGCAGGGCTGTGGCTGTTTGCAGAACGGCTGCTGCCCTCACTGAGGATCGCTGGCACCTTGCAGCAGACCCCAGCGCCACAGATGGCTGAGTGAAAGCCATGGGGCTGCCTCCAGAATGGAGGGACTTTCGTCTCTGCCCCCACCCCCAAGCTGAGAACGCGTTTTGCGAAGTGACACTCAGAAAAAAAAACTTTAAATAGTTTTGTTTCTTGGGTTGATAAAAAGAACCACTATGTTAATTTTAATCAGTTCATTTTATTTAGAATAAGATTATTTTTTAATATTGCTTTGGGTGAAATTTTGTGCTGCTTCTACTCTGTTTTATTTCTGGCAAGGTGAGTAAGCAAACGCTCAGGATTAGCAATGAGTCACCAATATCTCCCCTCCCATTTCACATTCATTCCTTTCTTGCCTTATCAGGCCCATCCTTCTGGCAGCACTGACCTGGGCATGACTTCATCTAATCCAGAGCTGGATGAGCCTCGAGAGACTTGCCACTTACATTCACACAAACAGGCAGCGCCATCCTGTAAAAATCTCTGGTTTTAAACACCGCTTTTAAGATAGGGTCTCAAAAACTCCTTCTAGCCAATGGTAACCTTTGGCAAGAGGAAATCCTTATCATTTCAAAGGGTGGGGTCAAATTAAAAAAAAAAATCCAGACTGTGATTTCTGACAGCCATTTAAATTTTTTTCATCCAACCATCATGTGCATAAGGCTCTCACCACCACCACCCCCTCCTTACAGAAAAGCTTGTCTAAGGCACCTTTGGAGACAGGATTTAAAAATATCGCTGCTGCAGTGATTAAACTTAGCTGTACACACCTGAGACCATCACGTCGGATTTTTTTTTCTTCCTTTCCCCCCGCCATACTCTGAGCACTCCTCATCTCTCTCTGACTTTATTGGGCACCGTAGTGTATTTGCACACCTCTTGAAATCAGTTGCATAATTTAAATGTCTAACTTTAGTTGCTTGGTGACCAGGGTTTACCTTTTAGTATCACAGATTAAAACATTCAAATTGTTATCTGAAAAGTCTTTATTTAGCCTTGCTGGGTCTCTTTGGCCTCCACCTGGCAAATGGAAATGTGATCGAGTGGCCTTTTCCCACAGTTTTCAGCTGCTTCTGCCTCTAAACCTGAGGTTGCACATGTAACTGATTTACCCAAGTCAATCCCCTCGAATCAGTTATATGTGTTTTAAATAATTGCCTGAAAAATTTTCACAGCAATTACAGAGAGAATCATCTAATAACGAAAGCTGTTTTCAGTGCTGAGATTACCCTGTGTATATATTTGCTTCTCTGTCTGAGACCATCTGAAACATTTGGGGAAAAAAATATACGTGGCCAATGACTGCATTTAATGCACAAGATTTCGCACCTCTGGGCTCTATATTTATAGCAGTGTCATGTTCCTTTCTTGTACTGACCTGAAGAAGAGGATTTTTTTTTTTTTTTATCTGATGAAAAGGTTGTCTGTCATGGGGTGGTTATTGCAGCACAAAATACTGCTTAAAACTTGAACCTGACCAAATCTTGTACAAGGACAGTTAACCCCAGAATTCCAAAGGGAGATTAAAAACCTCCTTATTCCAGCTAAAGGAATAAGCTTGTTTGGGTATATAAAACTGGGGTGAGGCTAAAATCCTTTGCAGAGCCTCAGTTTTAAAATGCACTCAGCGTTTGATCTTGGCTGAACCCATTTTTCTCCTAGTGTTACTCCACTGAATGCAACCATGTAACGTGGATTTTCACTGACGTGTGATTCAGAAATTTAAAAAATACACATGTGGCTTGAAAAAAAATTAAAGGTACTTCAGCCTTATCAAATTACGCTGTTCTAAAACCCTGCCCATAACCTTGGCATTCAAAGAAGGGGCTTGTACCGACTTCAGTGGTCATCGCGCTCAGTCCCGACCCAGCAGAGGATTCTCCACTTCTGTCCCATTACGTGATGCTAATCCTCTCTGTCCGCTCTTGCTGGCTGCGGAGCTGACCCACCTCCCGTGCGGTCGACAGTAACGCAGAGAACTTGGGAGAGACACTCAGCTTCTGGAGGTTGGGGGTGGGGAACAGCATGACACAGTCAGGCTTTTAAATAGTATCAGTTCTTTTGTTTAAGAAGCCAACGAGTACAAAAAGTAAACAAACATTTACAGTGTTCTTTCACCAGTGTTGAATAGATCACAGTATGATCTGTACCCCCTCTAGTTGTCTTTCCAAAAGTTTGACTGCCTTGTGCTTTTCTGTGTAGTCTGGGCTCTTACTGCCCTTAATATATTTGTGTTCAGTGGCTGTTGCCAACCAAAACCAGCAATAATTTATAATTAATTAGTACCTTCACAGATTTCACATCCCTTTCCATTCACAATGTCCATAAACAGACTATGATTTTTTTTTTTCCATCAGACATAATTATTCCAAAAATCATTTGTGGAGGGAGGATATTTTTTTTTCCTCCCTACATAGCTAATTCAAAGGTAAAACGAAGTATTTTTGCTGTAGACAAGAGGTGTGCTGTGCACATATGCTGGTTACGTGGCACTATTTCTTTTCCCTGATTGAATGAATGTGACAAATGAAAGTTTCTTCATTTAAGGAAAATTACCTGCTAGTTATCTGTGTTATTCATTCACATTTTTTTTTCTGCAAATATTTTTAGGTATTCGCTTCACTCACCATATCAAGCATTGTATTTATGATATCTCCATCTGGTAAAATAGCTATTAGAATAGCTGGAGAAAGCGAATGCAACCCCCATCCCCCTTAAATGCACAGGTAAAAGTTCATATGGAAGCTGCAGGATTATTATTTTTTTTTAAATACAGAATTCCCAATTAAGGGCTTGATTATAAAATATTTACTCATTCTGCTGAGTGCTTAGTCAGCCAGTGCACCTGGGTCCTTCAGGAGTAGTTACCTGAGTAAATGTTCACCGCTGTAAACAGGAACCTTCACTCTGGTACCTACTTAAGAGCCGTAATAAAAAAACCAAACCTAAATAAATCGTGTCCAATTCCTTTTAAGGTTGAGCATATGAGGCAGCTATATACAACTAGCCAAAAGAGATGACTGGCAAACCAGCCCCAGTGGTTTCTTTTACAGTGAGACACAAAGCCAAAAGGGTCTGTTTTCTCATGCTAATGAAGCCCAAGGTGACAGACATTTGGCAGGGAATGATCCCAGACAGGCCAGGGTGTAGGAAGGCTGGGGTGTTACATTTAAGCATCATTGAACACGAACCTACAGCCTAGCCTGGTCCTAAAACCTCATCTAAAATTAATCCAGACCCAAATGCCCTCTTCACAGTCCAGCTCTTGGTGACAAAGTGTTTTTCAGAGTAAGCTATAAATATTTTGCTAATTTCAAAATCCAATGTCCAGACCCTGAATCATTTGCTTTCTTTCCAAAAATACTTTGCTGAAGTCTCCAAAACATTCACATTGAAATTCCAAGCTGAACCAGCAGTACAGGGTGGCATTCATGTAGTGTAGGTGGATTTTAGAGCACGTGCGTGGTACATCATTAGTATAGTCGCCAAACTTTATCAATGGTAGAGTACAGAGCTTCTGTTAAAAAGGAAAAAGTGGAGCAAACTATAAAGAAAAGGCTTTCTTTGGCTCATTTACCCAGTTAGCTTTGCATTAACTTTCCCGCAACAAGATTTACATAAAACCTTTTATGCCAGGCACACGCGTCCGCTGAATCCTGACGCTATCAGGTTAGTTGATTCAACAGCCAGAAGGGTTGCTGCAAAATAACATCAAGTGTGTATTCGTATGTCAAGGACATCAAGAGGAAAATGAAAAGTAGTCACTTTTAGTATTACCACATCAGCAAAAATTAACCATTTTTTCACACAGTCTGTTTAAAGTTCAGCTCTCGTGTTCCACTGCCAAACCCCTAAGGTGTAAAGGCAACAAACAGCTTTCCTACATCTAAGCATGGGCCGTTACTCTGACTCCGATTCCGAGTTTGGGCATGCCCTGACCGCTCGGTTGTTACAGGAGCGATGCCTCTGCTGTGCCGGCTTTGCTGCCCTGCTGTGCCGGGCATCTGCGGTCATGGTAAGATGTGCATACAAAAGCCTCCTCCAGAGTCAAACCAAATAGCAAACAGAAACCTCTTCCAGACCAAATGATTTACCTTCAGCTGATGAACTGCTGTTCTTTGCCACTTCTTTCTGAACAAGTATTCAGCCCTGCATTTTAACAGAAATTGTTTGAAACACAAAATTTTCAGGTGAGGGGAGGGAGATATTTGACGTTCTTTAAAGTTACTGTGAAATCAATAAATAACCAAACACTGGGTGTGGTACTCAGTTACCTCCCTTTCATTTTTTTTTTTTCCCCCAGAAAGCAGTTTCCAGATGGATTTTCCCCAAGATGTTAATATTGTGCTGGTTTTAACACTGATTGAAGCAAGGTTGCTAGTGGTTATTACAGGCCTGACATGCCTGTTCTGCCAAGAAACAGCATGAGCTTTCAACTCAGAAAACAAGGTGAACTTTGTTGTTTAATCAATCTGCTTTTCCCTGCCTTGGCCAGGTATGCATGTTCATGCTCACAACGGGGATGACTGTTAATTTATGACCAGCTTATTTATATTTTTTCTTAGTGAAGTCCTGGTTTAGTAAGGGTGGAAACCATGTTCAACCCAAAGACTTTTTCTGGGGGGAGGGGAAGTTCTTCTTTTGAACAACAAGTCTACTGGTACTGGCCCCCCCCAAGTCTTCCCTGTTTCCCCTTGAGTGCCTTGTGAAGGTGAACGAACGGCTGTCCCTGCCTCACTAAGCCATAGCCACCCTTATAATATTTCCTTCTGCTAAAAACTCTTTGATGTGAAAAAGCCATCTTGCTCAGATGATTCCCTACCTGAGGATCTGCTGGTGAAATAGTAGAGGTTTGGGATCGTTCTGAGTGCTTCTCAGGGTAGTAAAGTTGGTCGTATGACTCCTGCCTCAGTGTCCTGGCTTAAACCCTAATTGAGAAGGAGCTCGTTCTTTCACCACCCCCAGTCTCCTCTGTGTCATTTGCCTGTGTTTTTCAGCAGCATGACTAGGTATAAAATGGCAGAGCAGCTCGGGGCTGTTTCCTTCTACCAACCTGTAGCCACACGGGGCGCTTTAACTTAAAGTGTCCCTACAAGAGCAAAAAAATCAGTGATGGCTTACCCTTTAACAGATGGTTTCCTCTTTGGAGAGCCTCTCTTGGATATATGGCAGTTTGTCTATTCGTAGAGCTGATGTTCCCTATCTTGAAACAAGAAGCTCAAGCATTTTAGCTAGAGCCAGACAAAGGCAATCTTCCCATTTTCTGCTTCTCAAGAGCACATTTGCAAATGAGAAGCAGTCTTCAAATGGTCCTCTTCAGCATGAATCCTTGTTTCATCTTTGTCATTACTTGATGGGCCCAGACCCGGTCCATCAGCTCAGAGACAGGAATGCAGGTCCCTGTCAGTTACAATGTGATGCAGAACCAGCACTGGAAATGTTAATTCAGCTGGATTTTGCCCGACAAATAATGTGTAAATTAAAGCATTACTCAGAAAGGTGTGCACAGTGCTTAAAAAAATAAACCTCTAATGCTCAGGGTCCAAACATTTCAGTATTCTATTTCAAATGCCTAATTAGTCTCATTTTCAGTCGACATTCTTTCCTTAAAACCAAGGCCTGCTCAGTGGAAATGATGCTGTTAGGCTGTGTGCACTTGTATTTGTGTGCATGTGTAGGCTCATGGTTGTTTCTTCTGCTAAAGCAGGCAATATAGCTATTGTTTGCAAAGCTGAGTTACTATTTTGGCAAAGCATTCATATTTAGGTATATGAAAACTGCTCAGCAGCCTTAAGGAAAAAATTTCCATAGCTTTTTGTTTCCATATTTTCCAGTTTTCCGCTCCTTAGGTACAGGCCTATGTTGAAAAATGTCTTCCAGTGTCAGAACTTCTGAAAAGAGGCCCCTAGAAATTGGCAGAGAGCTCACTCTCCCCAAGCAGATGCTGAGGACTATTTGCTAATACGGGAATAAATACGAACACCAAAGTATGCCTACGCTTCTGAATTGCTTTCTGTTTTCAAATTCTTGCCATTTAAGCAGCGTGGCAGCACCAGCCGTCCTCACATACTGAAGCCTGAGAAAACAGTTCTGAAGGGCCAAAAGAAGCAAATAAAATGTATTTGTTATTATGACTGACCTTAGGTATGCAGCACGCAAAGCTGCGGGAATCATATGCTGAATCTCTGATGATAAGTGTGGTGATAACTGGTAAGGCTGTGCTGAACTACTGTGAAACAATTCAGGTAGTCAGCAAACAGGGCTAATTGCTAGTTTGGGGGATATTATGGGTAATTTACTGCCCACTGAGGGCTTCTACCTAAAAATAAGCTTTTTTTTTTTGGTTCCTTTGGACAGAACTTGCATGTTAATGTAAAATTCCTGATGCAGTTATAGGTGAAAAGGATGTTCAGATGCACTTCCCTAAATGCCCTTCTGCTTCTCAATTATATTAACTGTCTTCACAGGTCCTTTGAAAGAAACCGTATTCTTCACTTTTTCCCAAAATAGCAAATAAGCCATTAAGCTAGACTTTGCTGTTATCCAAGATGTCTTGATCAAAGGTCTGAGAGTAATACAATAAACACAAGAAAAGAAACTACTGGTGGTTTCCAATACAAACTAACGGGAAAGTGTCAAGTGAGTGGGTACTGACAATTCAGCCCTGAAACCTAATGTTCCTGTGCAAAATTCTACCTTTGAGAAGGAAGAATAAATATCCACAGAATGTTTGGCTATAATTACTTCATTTAAGAAAAAAAAAAAAAGGTGCTGAATTTAGTTTTCTAAAGGCAAGACATTAATATTTTTGGCATGTAAAGAAGATGTAAACCAAATGTTTAAATGAAATGTCATCCCCTGGGTTCACATTTGCCCATTGAACTACAGCACAAACCCTCCACAGACCTTCATACAATACACATTTTTCAGTTCATTGAAGAAGGCCCCTGCTGCTTCTCAAGGAAAACTAACTTGCAGAAGCAAAATAAATACTGGCATCGCAGCATAACGGCGGAGCCTTGCGAGCACAGATGTGTAGCATTGTCGGCTTTTAAATCAGATAAGGAGTATTCAGACATAATCACTCCAGTGTCTGGGACACGTTGCATGCTGCAGGGCTGCCCAAGTATGGCCCGACAGACACATACAGTGTGCGTTCAGGCTAAATGGCAACAAGCTGACAGTATTTCATAACAGTCCTGTTATGTCTAGATAGGCAAATGTTTGTGTAATTTAGCTGTGGCTTTGAAATGCCTTAAGAAATCAGGACACAAACGGAGCTTTGTGATTAGTTGTCAATGATGTTGTACCTGCGGGATGACGATATTGTCCGAAGGGCAATCCTTGGGGTGCCGCGACTGAGCGGCGCTGCAAGAGGCATCACTGCAAAGACGCCCTCTGTCCCTTCACCTGCCCACCCGACGAGCGGGGCTGCTGTAGGGCTGCTCCTGTGGAAGTGTAGGTGGCTGCCTGTTTCGTTGTGAGCCCTGGGCCTAGCTGAAGTATGACGCGCAAGGGATTACTACTGTCTGCTCTTAGACAAGATACCGCTAAAAAAAAACAACAAGAGTGCATTTAACCCTACAGAAATATGGCTCACTGGTTCTGAGGTAGTGCTGTTAGGACGTACAACGTATCTCAGCTGAGAAAAATCTAACTTAAATACAACACATGATTTTAAGTAAAGAAATATTGATGGGGTGGGGGGGAACAAGTATTTTTTTTAGCTCTAATTTATGGCTGAGCGGCTTCATTTTAGTTACTTCACGAGAGTATTTTAAACCAAGCCTGCGCATAATATTAAAATAAGTTAAAATGTATGTAAAATTTATGAGAGCATGTCAGGTGCAATGCTTGATAAAGTAAGTTTAATGCTTCAGAATTTTTTTTCTTCAGGCAGAGAAAGCTGAAGCCTGCAATTCTAGGTTACAGTATAATTTTAGAAACTCTTTTCCATTATACCATTCTTTTATTAATGAGATCCAACCCAATTTAGCAAGAAGAGGTAAATTCCTAAAGAGTTTGTGGACGGTCCTCAGCAGGTTGGAAGCCAGGAGCGTGTGATAAAAGAGGCTATTTTCCTACTGCTCATATGATATATCCGATTTTATAAAAACACAGAGGAAATCAATTTACAACAAACTTTATAATAGTGTGCGTTTTTGGTGTGGTTTTTCTTCTGGAAAGGCTGCCTCACCCTGTGAACAAACAAAAGCTTTGGCAGTTGACAGGGGCTGTACATCACTTTGAAAACTCCTCATTTACCGGGGGTGTGTCCTGTCGGTGCATTCCATAACGCTCCCAATTATCGTGACAGAGCGACATGACAGAAAGATGTCACCCCACGGAAAATTCAGAGCAGCTCCTTTCACTTTTTCCGCCTGGTCACAGGAACACGGCTGAACTGGTACAAAGGAGCGGCAGGAGCAGCAAACGGGGAATATCTGCATACTGCTCTAGTGTATTAAAAATTCAGCTCCTTGGCAATATTAAATCTGAATTTACTTCCATCAAACAGAAACTTAGCATATCTCATTCTTCCATTATAAAATATTGACATCAGAAATAGTGAATCCTGAAATGAAGATTATAGACGAAAACTATGTGCTTGGTAATTATAATTTTTTTTTCTTTGTTATTATTCCTTTCCTCTGAGGATTGCACAGGCTGTTGCAAACAGTAATGAAGTTAGCATGCAATGCCAATGTAAAGTATGTGGCAAAGTTATTCTTTCCCTCATTATAGATGAGGGAAGCGAAGCGGCGGGAGGAGGGTGATTTCCCCAGCCAAACTCATACACAGATGGGGCGGCCCTCCATCTCACATCTTAATCGTCATCCCTAGCGATGAGACCCTCAGTGCCTTTTGTTCTGTTGTTTCCCTCTGGTTTTTTAGGACTTTACCGGGGCTCAGAGCTATTAATGACAATTTTTGTCACAAACTAAACAGCCAGTTCACAAATGCTTTCACTCCTGACAAATCCACTGCCCTGCCTTGTAATGTTCTCAAATAACCGCGGCACTAAAAAATACGGTTACAGGCGTGGAAAGGGCCGACTGTTCACTTCAAAAGCCATCCGTTCCTCCAGCCCCTTCTTGCAGCTTCACACGGAAAATAGGACGAGATCAATGGGCTGGGCAACCAGCAGTAGAATAAACCTTTGTGTTCCTGCATATGGCGCTAGCACATAGCTCAGGATGGCTTCCCAACAGAAAAGCCATCTCATCACACCCCTGTAATTCCAACTTGGCCGGTTAAGGTGTTCCTCGCTGCGGCCTCTCTTAGGTGGTTACTCAGAGAGGTACCATGCAGCAGGATGGCTTCGCTGGCAGGTGCTCACTGAACATCACCGCCACGTTCTCTTGAACCCTGCCTCATTGCCTATGGATGCTTTTGCAGCGTGTAATCTATACAGTGTGTGACACCTGATACCGTATCTGTCTCATATGCGTCTTACAAAAATCAATCTAAATCAATAAATTGTCCACCCTCCTCATACAGTATTTGCAGAGGTTCAAAGACAGGACCAATTACTCTTAAGGTTGAATTGTCAGGTGTCAGATGAGAATATAGAAGTTGAAGCATTATATTTAGGAACAGATTTATTTAGAGGACCTGAAGAATTTGCTTTGCTATCAACAGGTCTATAAACAGAGCTTTTATAGTACATTCTGGTAGAAACAGATACCTTGCAAAATGATTGGGGTGGGTCTGGTTTTTTCCCATGTTATTTTTGCACAATTCAAATCATACAGCTGCCTGATAAAGTAGGCAAACACACACCCAAGCTCACTGCAGTCATAGCAGTAAAGCACCGGACCTTGAAGGGCTTCTGGTACTGATCCTTCTTTTTTCTTACTTGGTTTTCTAGGTACAGGTGTAAACTCCCCATGCTTCATTTATCTATAAGATATATAGGTATCGGTATCATGCATTCTGTCTCTTGGCATGGGTTCCAAAAATGAGACCCAGGCTGGTCCCACAGGTCTAAAGATTATATGTGAACATTTTTGTCCCTGCCAAAACCACAGCACACAAGTACCACAGCTTATTATAATCACGCAAGATGTTCCCAAGTTTATCAGTTCTCATCCCAGAATACCAAAACCCTTCTCTTAGCACTCCCGACGACTCAATATGCATTATTATTACGTGCTCAGATACTACCATGATAGATATCAGATTTCCGCTCATGCCAAAATTTCAGCTAGCTGGTCCCTTGAGTATTTATGCTTGTGTACTGTATTTAACAGCAGCCCATTCAAAATGCTTACAGCTTCTAGGCATGAAATGCACATAATTTAGGAATAGCTGCCTGGCTATTCAGGCATCATGCTGTTTCAAGGGAAAATTAAATCTCTGACTCCCCCGTCTTTTAAAACAAACCTGTATTTTGGGGAGCTGCATGGAAGTTTCACAAAGCAAAAGTGAGCATAGCTCTTTTTCCTGTTTAATGGCAATGCCTCCCCATTAATGCTCCAAAATGATACAGTAGTTTTAAAAAAAAAGGTCTCAGCATGCATGCATTGTATCACATTAAGAAATCAGGATTTTCTAGGCACTGCACAGCATTAATTACACTGAGCATGCTGCAAATTTAAATTAAATGATATGCCATGTTCTGTTGTAAATATCAAAATGGATTGCAAACTACAGCCCCATATTTGCTTCTGATTGGCATTTGTGCACTGAACAGGATCAGAAAATCTGTACCATATAGCTTTTGTTTGTTTATTTTAGGAGCACCTGATGCAAACACACTTTTTGTTTTCAGGAATACCTAACAGCACAGTTACAGGTCAGAATTCTGTGCTAAAAAACCCAAACAGACAACACCGAAAAACTCCCTCAAAAATAATAAAGAAATAAAACCAGCCCTCTTTGCCTTCATCCTCCCTCCTAACAAAACAGAACAAAAATATGGTTTTTCTCTCCCCACCAGGTATTTACAATCTAGGGAATGGAGGGGCACCAAGAGGAAAATGGGAGATCTGCAGGACCGAAGCAGGTCAGCAGGAAGGAAATGGACCTGATTGTGTTGTGTGGGGCAAGTACCAGGATCCTACGTAAGCAAATGCTGTGGGGGCTCCCCATCATCTCAGTGGAGCCGGGCTGCTGTTCCAGCTGGAGTTTAAGGCAGGAAGGGAGCGAGGGGTGAGCTGGGCTTGGGACTGTCTCAGCTCTGTTATGAGGGAAGCTTGAGCTGGTGATTCCATGAGAAAAAGGCAACGGCTGAAAAGAACATAAGCAATAAACAGCAGGTCTATTAGTATTTGCAGTCTTTTTCTTGCCATAGTTATGTTACATTCCCTTGTGATTTTATGATATCAGATTGAATTGTCAAGATCTCACTAGCCTCTGCCCTTAAACAACTGGATGAGGTGTATTTTAGCCTGTATTTCTATGTGGTTAAATACTAAACAAATATTTTAAAACTCTGCACATCAGAGAAAGGATGGCATTTAGTCAATTGTATAGAGAAGGCATTTAAAGAAATATCTGCATTTTTCTGGGCTTATTTAAGGTCTTTGTGAAATGATTACCACTGAGCTGAGAAGGACAAGTGAGTGCCAGTCTGAATTGGCACAAAGGCATGGGGCATAAAGGAGGCGCAGCATAAAAGTATGGGCAGGGCCACGCGGAGACACCGACATGTCTTCAAACCCAGGATCGCCATATTCCTTCTAAATTATCTCACCTTTTCTGTGTCTTTTGCTTTTTAGGACTTAACTCCAGTTTTCCTGGCCCATTATGCAGTAGTCCTCTGTGTATGAGAAGTGCAACTATGAAACAAACAAAAAAGCCCCCAAACCAAATGAGGACAGCCTGATCTACCCCAGAACAACAGATGGACATTAAAAACCAAGCTCAGGATACCTCAGTCCTGTAAAACTTCTTTCTCAGATCTTCTGATGAAGAAATTCTTCTAGATTTTTTTTTCCCCTTAGCTAGTCTGAAATACACTTCTCTGGGTCAGGTTGTGAATAGTATTCTAATGAGATTGTCTAGTAAAGAAAGGGTGTCCAGCTGGGCCTGCTGTGTGTCAGTTAAAATAATATTTGTAGCAAACCTTTTCACAAGCTTTTACTGGACCTCTTCAGTGGCTTGTTTTTTGGTATGATGCTGGAGGGCCAGGAGGTGGCTGGTGACAAGACTAAAACCTGATGTATGACTGGAAGATGGTTGTTCATTCTTACGTCTGACAGCAATGCCTCGCTGCCACCAAGGTGGCATATTTGGCTTTTAGAGACATGCTGTTCCCTGGGAGCAGCAAGGATCCACTGAAGGGTGTCCAACTTTCTCCTGTGTCCAGGAGGAATTAGGTAAATGGTCAGCCAGACGTGATGGACACCATGAGACAACTCTCTTTCCACAAGTAGTGCACGCCTGACAGAAATAGGTGGGAGAGCAACTGGCATTCGACTCTCACCATCTTTTGGCACTTGAAAAAGAAACCCCAAAAAAAGACCAAAGAAAGCAAGCCAAAGGTAGTTTATGTGCAGCTCAGGAAGCTCTCAGAAATGAATGTGTCTGTGATTTAATAACACATCGACACAAAATGACGCTTCTCCTAATATTCACTGAGAGAAAGAAGGCAGAGCAGTATGGGGCCATAACCAGCACACAATGCGTTACTATTGCAACAACAAACAGCTGAACTGCCAGGTATTTATTTTTCACCATGCACACTTGTTGGAGGAGAATGAAAATTATTCTTTGACACTCTGATGGTGTCTTAGAAAGCCCTGTGCTTCCCCTAGCGCCCATCGCCCTGACAAGAAGCAACTCACAAATTCTAATAAATAGAAAATAGAAATAAATACTTTAACTGTATAGTATAGGGTTCTGAATGGCTTTCAGAATCAGAAAGGGCTGCTCGTATGTCTTCGTTATGTCTACACTCTGTAACGTTGGCTCTCCAAAAGTCAGAGGCAAAGTGAGATAGATTCTACAAGGATCACAGACACTACACTGGGAAACCAAGTATCAATGGTACATCCAGATTTATGGTAGGTTATGGCAGTAAAGTGAAAGCAAAACTGTTTGCACAGTCTGTATTGTTGCCCATTACTGTGTATTTGCCCTTTTTTCTTGCTTAGCTACAGCTGAAAGAATGGAAAATTGTACCTTATATATAGTATTAGGAGACTCTTTTTGATCGTAAGGTCAATCAGACTAGTTTACCTGCTTGAGGTATTTATGGCACAATCACTCAGTGTCTTTAAGGAAAGGTTAGATACATTTATGGGAAAGGTGTTTTGCAGAAGCCTTCCTGTTTCATAGAGGTCTTGGGCAAAATGACCCAGGAGGCCCCTTCCAAGTCTATCAAATGTGGTTCCCTGATTGATGCCGTTCCACACACCCCCCCCCAAGTCTTTTCAAAACACAAAGCACTGTTATAAAATGTAATATAATACACTATATAACTTTAACACAATGCCTTATAGGAAATGGTTATCTGGTAGCCCAGGAGCCTCACGCAAAAGGAAGAAAAGAAGAAAAAAAGAAATTGCAGTGCAGCCTCTCTGCCAAGGGATAGCGACTGTAACATTTACACCGGTTCTCAGTATGGCCCCTCAGCTGTGCAGAGGGGAGACCAAGTCATGGAAGTGTAGCGTATATTATAACCCAGGCTGCAGTATGTATTTTTCCAGAAAAACCCAACAAGGCCTGAGGTAATTTTCTATGCAGCGCAGTAAGGAGTCTCTCAGTGCTGGAAAGCAAACGGACACCCACCTCGCCTTACAAATAACTGCCTGGTGTTGTAATCAGCTGGGCTTAATGTAGAGCTTCCTGGAGGCAAGACACAGGAACGTCCAACCCCTCTCTGCAGGCCCACAGGGCCATAATGCAGGTGTGTCCCCCACCTACGGTCTCCAACCCTTCTGTGGTTACAAATGGCAGGAATGAAACCAACATAGAAAGGAGAAGAGGATCAGAAAAGCCCTTTCTGCAGTTAACCACCCTCTCTAAGATGGCTTTATCCCGGCCTGCTGCCATCCATGAAGCCATCGTGCAGCAGGTGCAGCAAAGCCCTGAGAACTACAAGCCCTGAAAGCTGGGCTTCCAGAACCCTTTGCCGAGTGCAGCAAAATCACTGGGGAGCACCTTTGCCTGCTGACTAAAGACTGTTCAACAGAGCTTTGGTCACATTTTCCCTTATTTTACTGCAAGATGCTGCTTAAGAGCAAATTCCATTTCTCTAAGGAGTGGCCGTCATGTATCACAGCACTGAGGCTTCCGTGGAGCTGGAGACCTAGCAAGCTGAAAGCGGTTAGTAAAGATGTGTTTGCTGGCCCATCATTTGGGAACAAGTCGTGTGTGCCATTTGTTTTTCAGCCAGAATGCTCTCCAGGTCTTTTACTTGGCCACGTTGGACACCTTCAAGAGTCGTCAGGACAGGGTGCTGGGCCATCTTGTTTAGACTGTGCTCTTCCTAGAAAGGTTGGACTAGATGATCCCTGAGGTCCCTTCCAACCTGGGATTCTGTGATTCTGTGATTTACGTTTTTGGGTCACCAAACCATTTAGTAAATGTATATAATCTTTCTGCTTTTTTAATTTGAGAAGAAATGTTTTTGCTGAATGTTTCCTCAATTGACTATTTTTTTTTCTTTCAAACTGTTTAAAAGCATATTTAAAAGTTTAAGTGAATTTAATGAAATTTTTAAAAAGCAAACAACCAGATTCTCTGGGCCATTTGGTTGAAATGCTGTGGCTGGCCTCCATTGCTCTGTAGTAAGTTTTAATTTTAGGTTCTCACAGGAAAAAAACAAAACAAACAAACAAGGAAAAAAACCAAACCCCCAAACCCAGAACTTTATTGAGTTGAGGTTGACTCTCAAAATACATTTTACACTTACCTTTTTAGTTTCACTCCAGCCAACTCCTTTTCCAGAAAACAGCTTCCCACCCCCATCTTCTTGGAGCAGCTCTGGCAGGAAATAACAACATCCATACACACTCCAAAGTCTTTTGAAGTTTCATGAATGTGAGCTGTTGCTTTTGCAGGGCAGGCCAGGATTAACTTTTATTAACCTTCTAACCTCATCCATGAGAAAGAAAAATTGCCTAGCCTCCCCCCCCCCCCCCCCCCCCCCCTTTTTTTTGTATTATTTGGAAGCTTGCAGCCTTCTTTACCTAACATTTGGGAGTTCAGACACCCTACAGATGGCAGCAAAATGAGGACCATTAATGGTGCTTTCCCTGAGGAGCTCCCTGAAGCCCCTTTGTTGTAATCGGTGTCAATGGCTAGCCCTAAACCTTGTGTTTTCACTTGAAAATATTTTCCTGTTGCCGTGAGGTTTGGGTCTCTCTATCTGAATAATATTTGTGGGAGCAAATAATAACCTGTTGGCCCTTTCCAACATGTTGCAGCAATGTATTTTCCTGATTCCTATAACAAAAAAAGTGACTTTTAGCAAAATGAAAAATTTGACCTGGCTTTAATCCTGCCAGTGCTACAATTGCTCATCCTTAGCACTTACTTCATCCCTGCATCACAGCGCAGAGTGAGACACTCACGTTGGAATAGCTCTTCTCACTGGAGTCAAAATGGTAAAAATTAGCCTCAGTGAGTGACACAAGCAGAACTTTCAAAGGCAGGAAAATTTATCTCCTGCTCTTTGTCTTACAGTACGGAGCATTTTAGTGGTTGGAAGATTTAGCTTGCAAGATCCTGTATAGATAAATCCTAGTGGACAACAGCTCTCCAGCTTCTTTTTTAGGGCAGTTGAGCTCAGCAGCTGGAATCTGGCAGGGTATGAGGGGCGCAATAAGGATGGAGAAAAACTTTCCTGTAGCCTTCAGGTGTTGGTTAAGGGTCAGGCTCAGGAAACAGCCAAAGCAAACCAAAACTCTCTCAGCTACATCTCCTCACTGCATTACGTGAGGTCATGGCTGATTGGTATAAGGAGTGTGATTTTGGGCCAGCCCTGCCTCTGCTCTACTGTAGTATAGCCCATTAACTTCCTTGATGATACAGTCCCTCTTGAGGATTCTCCTTTTGAAAGATTTATACTTGGTTTAAAGCTAATACAAATGCTCCACTTCAGCTTTTAGGAGGCCAAGACACTTAAAAATCTCAGATGAGCAGGAGAAGCAAGAAGGAAGGCAAAATCTCTCTCCTCAGGTCCCTTGTAAGGATGTTCAAATACCACTTTGATGAGAACTTTGCAGCTGCTTTGCTGGGTAAACAGATGCATCACAGCTCTGATGGGCAGGGATGCCCTTCACACCAACAAGCAGAGGAAAAGAAGGTGGTGGGGAGAGTAAAAGGCACCTGAATAAAAAAGGCAGGCAATGATGGGTACAACTGAACTTTTTGCCTTCCTGATCTTTGGAAATGGGAAAACCCATTCAGGATCACAGATTTCCAGATGGGAAAATGCATCTTTAATTGTGCCACAAAACAGAGATGGTTTGCTACTGTTGCCTCCTCCAAAAAAAGCTGTTACTATGAGTTCTTTGGGCCTCTGGCACTCCATTTCCCAGTTTTCAGTTAATAATTCAAAGGTTATACATAAACAATAGTAATAAAAATCATAACAATACCTGGCTTGCCATTATGTTGTGCTCAGTCATTGTGATGCTTCTCTCACGATAAAATCTGTGTATTAAACACTTTAATTGAAACTCTCAATAAAACATATATTTTCACTTGTGCAGTTATATTCACATAATGATCGCAAAGCACTTTACAGAGTCAAATAAAAGTAGCCAGCCTGATCCTTGTATAGAAGCAAATGCCATTATTGTGCATCTTCGTAGTATATAACAAAGCTGCATATGGGCAATTCGCTGTCAAGCATCCCTAATTTTCAGGTTTGTGCTGAACAAACAGCATCTAAAAAGCTTGGTTTTATCCTTAAGCTTGTTCTAAAAATCTCTAATGCCATCAGAAGTGACACAGCAAGAGGGGACTGGACAGTCTCACCTACTAGACAAGAAGAGGAGGCCGCAGACAGGAGGGCTGGTGAACAGTCGTGCCTATTATCAAGAGCCCTGGTTCAGAAAGTAAAAAAGGAAAATGTTATCGTTTTCCTCATTTATAAAAAAAAGCCATGGAAGTCTTGATGTGCTGAGTACCGAGCAGCCTCCGTCGGGTCACTTAGAGCGGACGAGGCAAAACCTGGTGACGCAAATGCTAGTATTAAGTGATGCCGCCGAGGTCTAGAGGGGTCTCAAGCTTTGGGCCTCCTAAGAGGTAGTTCTGGAGCTCAGAGGCAAGCGAAGAGCTTTGTTCCCTCTTGTATAATTGATAAATTACCATTGTTAGTACTAAACAATACTACGGAGCCCAGAATGGAAACATGCTAGTGCTTTATCCATCTTAAGCAATTCTGCTCATGTGCTCATACTGTTCTTAAATGTGCTAGATATTTGGTTGATGAAACAATAAGTTTTAGAAAAGAGAAAAATAAGAACTTTAAAGATAATCAAAACCTTGACTACCTACTTTACCACAGGCAGCTGTGAGTAAGCTTCAGTACTCTTTATTTTTAACATTGCAGATATGTAATTTAATGCAGGTCTAATGACAGTCTCGAACATACTGCTTTAATCGCAATTGTTCAAGCTCTGTTCTGTGACAAGGGCTCACAAGATACCAGCAGGGTTGTCCATTTTCCCCACTTCTCTAAGGAAAAGAAAAAGGAAGGGAGGGGGACACTCTTGAACTTATGTTGCTATTGATGTGTAATATACAATAAAAAAACAGTTAAATTTCAATTACCCACAGGTAATTATAATTTTATTGTTTGACTGTACTATGGGGATTTTTGTAATTCCCAAGACTAATAATTTTCTATAATTTTACAGGTTGTCAAATAAACTATTAAAGATTATCTTTGAAAAGGATTCTGCAATTGTAAGGACATATCATACTGTTCCTGTACATTATTAGTAATTAGAGATCCCTGGATAGTGAAATATCTGCACTATACGCTAGCTGCTGGATACCATATTTTCTCACAGCCTCCTGTAATCTTGAACCAAAGCTTTCAAACTTCTCATCCATTGTAGCCTGAGTCACGTCCAAACTTTTATTAATATCACTGAGCACTCATTAGGCAATTCTGGTGCATTCGATACATTAAAATCTATGCTTCCTGATGGGGAAAAGCAGAGGCTCACAGGTCCATCCCGGTCTAGGGGAAACAAACACAAAAGGACTAATTCTGAGCTCTGACCCCTGACAGGGATATAGAGAAGCAGCAATGTTTATACCAGTGCAAAAATCTGAATCAGTCCTGAATGCCTTTTGACAACGTGGCTTGCGCAACAAGATAAAATTATGCTCCCTGATTTTATCCCAAAAATATGCATAGACGCACATAGTGCTAGGGATTAGCGTCGGCTGTCAACGAGGAGGGGGAATGGGATGGGCAGAGTATCCAGCCCACAATAAGCAGAAATCTGGGGGCATTCCCTCAGCCTCACCAGCTGGTCCCCCCAGATTCACTGGCATGTTGATGAGGCACTCCCCAGGCCGCTTTCCCTCCCACACTAGTGCCCAACACCCACACAGCTAAGGTGAGCAGGCAGCAGCTGCTTCCAGTTTAGCTGGCAAAAGCCAGAAGACAACTAAACCAGCATGTACGACGTGATAGGTTCCTTCATCTGTGCAGGCAATGTGTGGTGAGATATTCATTCAGAGTCTTACAGGGGCATAATCCTGAGGTGGACCAGAGGAGGGATGAGCTGAGAGGAATAACAGGACCCAAAACACTGCATGTAGCATCTGGGCACAGACTGAGAGGGCAGTGGGTACTGATCCCGTCCCACACGAGAGGATCAGCAGTTGTAGACACTGGTGCTGTCTTGCCTGTAGAGCCATCAAAGGCACAATTTTTAGCTGGAGGTGTTTCTTCTATTGTGGCTGCCCCAGGAGATAGTAATTATTTGTATTATTGGGCTCTTGGATGGTTTTGTGGTGACGGCTCTGTGTGGAGGGAAACTTCAGCGCATTAAGATTTCTTTATGGGCTGAAATCTCTCAGAGGAGAGCGGTTTCAGGACACGAAGATTTTCATGCAGAAAACTTTATGGGTATGATTTTTTCCCCCCCCAATGGATGCCTCCGCTCTAACAGCTGGGGTTCTGCACATGCGCATCCTGTTGGGACACAAGCAAGAGCAGCATCTCACGGCTCTGCCCTGCATTGGACACATCTGCAGGGAGGGTTTGCCTTCCTCCTGGTGCCAAGAAGCCTCTGTGGCACCTGTGGTGCTCAGCGAGGGATCTGGCAAGGGATTTCCCTCACACCAGGGAGCGCTGAGGGTGGATTATGTTGGTTTTACAACGGTGCTGAGCTGGTGGAGCAGTATAAAGATACAGGAGCACAGGGAAGGATTAAGGGCAATGGACTGCAGCTCTCTGCCTTCCTCTAGGGACAACTTCGATCCAATCAAATGTATTAAACAAATCTAAGTAGTCAGTACAGATCTACACACCAAGCTCTCTTTTCCAAGGGCTGCTTGTCTTGCTCTCCTGTGCTCATCCTGCACCTGTGGGAAGGTGTGGGAAGAAGGGTAGTTGATGATTTGGAGAGCTCTTCAGTAAGTGGCAGTTTCTGCTTCTGACTGCCTCTCTACCTGGTAACCCATCTCAGCTAAGACTGAACCCATTACTGCAGATGATTGGCATTTATAATTAATAGGCAGATAGAAGAAAAATGCAAAGCCCGCAGACAAGGCTAAATATGTTTCTGGATAACAGACGATACCGTATACAAATACGCACCTCTCTTTCCCCTGCATTTTGGTCTGCGTTTCCTGCTTGAAACATTCCTTGTTGCAAGTGGAACACATTCTGACAACTGAGTAGTGAAAGCAATTAGAAAGAGAATTAATTGATAAAATTAAAGCCCCGCTTTCCTTATGTTTGTCATATGACTACAAATATTGTCACTCCCATTAATATTAATTAATATAATCATCAATGTTTCTAATCCCTACACATTTTGTCAAAAAGTTACTCTTAGCTCAAGAATATAATTGTTAAGTCACGGAAATGTTAAGCAGCAGCTAAGCAAGTCCAAAGAATTAATAGCAAACTGTAGTTTATCCAAGGATTAGACTTTTAGCAATACATAATCACCTCTTCATGTGTTCATCCACATAAAATACCTTCCATCCCTCACTACACTTCTCCCTACTTGTCCTTGCAGTGCACCAGTTTTCAAGAATAAAAAAAAAGAAAAGGCGAAGATAGTAAGTAAATATTCTTTGCAGTTGCACGCTTTTCTTCAAGATAAGTCACTGCGATAAGAGTTATGTGCCCTTAGCTGAAAGCAATGTCAAGGTCAATTATCTCACGCTGAAAGCCCTAATGCAAGATATTTTTGTGATTAGAATAATACGTATAACATTGCAACGCCTTTGTTTTGCCGTTGAGGAAGGCAAATCCACTCTCTCTAGACTTCCTGACGTGTTGTCCGTCAGTTTTGAATGTCACGGATTATTTCAATAATATAAAAGTCTGGCTTGCCATGCTGTTGCCATTTGAGCAGGTTTTCCTGGTGTGGTAGGAGGGGCACTGCCAAGCGCAGAGTGACACTGGGCAGAGCCTTCCCTGCCACCCGCCCGGTTCCTCGACGGACAGGTAGCAATTCCTGCCTGGCAATAGCATGGCTGCTTCACAGAAGCAGTGTTAGGTGGACTATTAATTAGCTAGTTTGGAAAATCGCCAAAGTGCTTTAAAGGCCTTTGTTGTAAGGTAGAGGAGATTTTTCTGCTAGAAGAGAATAATGTAATCATTTCACTATTAATTTTTAATTGTATGTTGCTATGCATTATTGCCAGCCTATACTGATTATCCTAAGAGAAATGGTGATACTGTGCAGCGATATCTGTTAGGAAGACTATTGGCTGCACTGTAAAAGAAGCGACAGAAAAAAGCTGTTCTTTAAAGTTGTTGCAGTCGTCTGCTGCTGTCTGTTCCTACAAGGTATCACATTAAATAATTATAAAATGTATGACTTTAGGAAGATTTATGGAGCAGTGCCACAGTTTTCCCTGTTGTCAGGTGGGGTTTTTTGCTTGTTTTTGTGGTGTTTTGTTCCTTTTTTTTTTTTTAATGGCCACCCTTTGTAATGAAAAGTTACTTCTGAGAAATCTTTTGCAAGTAAACTAAACTCACTGACTTGTATGAAATGAGCAGCAACACGCTCGCTGCTGGGGAGAATGCAGGCACTCCCCTGCAGGTTTGGGGGTTGAGGTTCAAAAGGGTCAGGGTGCAATGATGCAGCATCAGCACGAGTTTAAATCTCTGCGTGATGCTCAGGTTCACTACTCAAGTGCATCACTTGTGCAAAGTGTGGTTTGTTGGCTTTTTTTCAACAATCTTTTTGTTTTCTGTTCATCTGCCTGCCATTCATACCGGAGGCAACCTTTGCCCTGTGAGATTAAAACTTAGGGTGCGCCCCCTTTCAGAGAGCATCCTGGTTTGAAAATACTAGTGCAGCCCACAAAACCCCAAAAGTCTGCGTGCATTACTGTGCTTTGACAACTGACTCAGCAGAGCTGGACCATAACCCACAGTCCATTGCTAAGGAAACAGCATATATGCACCGGAGTAAGAAATACGTGTATGCAAATTCTCCTCCCAAGGAAATCATTATCAAAAGATGCTAAGATTCAGACCACTGATACAGTTCGCTTACTGGTAGAGAAACGATTGTATCAGCTGCTTGTGTCCGCTCACAAATCCTTCATTTCATCTAAGAGAAAGCTAGCCATGAGGGGACAGGAAATCTTTAATCTGCTTTTCTCCATTTGTTCAAATATCTGGTTCTTATCAATTCGCATTGAACATGAGCAACACAAAAACTTAATGACTTATCCTCCACTTAATAAAATAAATGGAAACAAAACATGGACAGTTTGCTGGTGTTGGATACACTAATCACAACAAAATGCTGCATGAAAGCGAGTCCACAAAGCAGTTCTGAAAAGGCAGCATGGCTGTAAAGTCAGGAAGAAGGAATCAATTAGCCAAAAACACCACAAAACCGGTATGTAGCAAAGTCCATTTAGTAACAGAGAATTCATGAGCAATTTCTGAGCTATGTTTTGTCACTGACTTAAGTAGCAGGAGGAGGGGTTATAAGGGGCCTTCATCTGTTCACCCAATGTTTGAATATTGTCCATTGCAAAGAAATATAATAACATTTTCTCTCCTGAATTCCTAATAATAATGGCATATTTCTATATAATTACTTGTATCATATACTAATATAGCATCATCCTATAATAATTTATAAAATATTTATTACTCAATATTACCAATTGTTTATTATATAAATTATATAAAAATAAGCATGTATATATGTAATAGTTTTCATAATTGTGTAATACTATTTATTAACAAATAATTATCCTTTTGGACAAGTACTCAAGATAATTTTTCGGACAGCTGAGTAATTTGAGTGGAAATCTGAAAAGTTTGCACCCAATTTTCATGGTTTTCAACTGAAATAGTTTCAAAATTGATAGATGCTTTTCACAAAAAAGAATTAGACACAATTAATTTTCAGTTTAAAAACAAAACAAAAGAAAAAATTTCTACCTGATCACTTTGAAACTGCAATTTTAGTCCTGGCATAAACCTATGATCCTATGAAAAATGTGCTTTTGTCTTCCACATACCCAGCGCTGCGGTATCTCCAGGACCGGTTCAGGAAAGCACTGAAACGTTCACACTAAGTCCAGTAAGCACTTTTCCAAATAGCGATTCTTTCCTGAACTGGGGCCAATACAGGTCATGTAAAGGGAAAAACAAAAATGCAGACAATGAAGCAACTTGCCTGTAATTCCCCAACAAATTAGAGATTTAACCTCTTGTACAGCAGCCAGTCCTATTTCTGGGTTAACTGTTTGTCGTCTTGTCCCTTTTTAGTTCCTGGGAAGGGAAAGACACCCTCTCACTGCCCTCTTTGAGGGCTTCCCAGACCATGAAGCAACAGTAGTTTGCATAATGAAAAGTCACTTTGCTGCTTTGGTGACAACTTGAGCGTGGTGTCTGACCAAGATAAAGAAAGATGGCAGTGGATTAACTTAAACATAGCCTGTGTGCTCCGGCAGCTATTACATTCTGCTCAGCTGCGTTTTTCCTAACTAGACCCTCTGTAGCCTTTATTGCTCTATGAATTACACTCAAATGCCAACCAGTAATCTAACAGAATTGCAACTTTTCCTGAGCAAGTATACTCTGTGGGGCACGACAGCGAAAATCTGAGGGTTTAGCCACAGCAGTTATGCCTTGCTTTCCTCAAAGCAAATGGTCCTATTCTTTTTTTATACCATCACCTAAGTGAGCTTGCCAGGCTTCACTGAGCCAATGCAGGTTCAGCAAATGCCAGCCTGTCCATATCCAGCACTGACATCAATATATTTATCTGTAAGGCCTGCACCGGGGGAAAAAACCCAAAATATTGGGGATTAGCCCCTTTTTTTCAACCTGGGCACTGAAGATGCAGCGATCCTTTGCAGAAAGACTTAGTGGTCACTGCTGCAGCCATGCACCACATTCCTCGCCTGCACTTCTACTGCACAGGGTGCAACTGCAGCGAGGAGGGACTGTGCTCCCTGATGTTAGGAAGTGCATGGAAGGTGCCAAAATGAACCATGTTTTTGTCACTTCCTTCTTTATGGCCAAGAAGTCCTTTTTGAGCGTATTTGAGCATATTTTGCCACTGATGAGGCAAACCTACCTCTCCTGATGTTGTGAGCACAGATACAAGACAGACTTTCTCCTTTGCTAGGAAGACTGTATTTATCATTCCAGGAATTAGTTTAATCAAAGAAAAATAATAGGTGGAGAAGAGGAAGAGCACAAATCAGCATCAGAAATCAGCCTTAATAATGGTCCATCTATTTATGCATCTTGGCAACAAGTCCTGCCACCTGCTGCAGAGGTCCTAAAGTCCCATTGAAATACAGGTTGGAGAAACCTAATTTTTCTCACACTAATTGCAGTAACGCTAATGCATTCTTGGAACAGGGCCAGGATAAGTGGAATGTAGTCTGACAGCAGATAAATATAAATTATATATAAGGAAAACACTCTGTACCTTTAACTCCTAATTCATTACAAGTCAGCCATAAATCTTTAATTTCTACACACGTCACCCATATGGTCAATAAGCTGTGCTGTATCCTATAGGAGAAATGATTTCCAGGGCACCAAAACACCAGCAGGGCTTTGGCTGACGGGCCCCCAAACAGCACCTTCTGTTGCCAGGGCATTATATGAGTATTTTCTTTCTGAAGTTGCTGGAAACAGCAGGTGCTCAGCACTTCTGAAAAATCTGACCACAGGGCACATTGGTGTTGGGTGCAATCACTTCTTCATACTATATTTTTAAGTGTGCATCACAGGCAAAATCTAATTCAATCAGAGGGTGGGGGCGAGGGAAGGTGTCCACAACGTTAATAACATCTGTAGATAGCCCACATTTCATTGTCACAATGCTGCATATATCAGGGCCTCTCAATAGAATCAGAGTCTACTAATGGCTACATGCCCATGCTTTACCTGTGAGCAATGCTAAAATGTAATAATACTGATGTGCCCCAGGTTTCATTGGCAGGGAAGTCTGAAAAGGCCTCGTAGTTGGTCTTGTTTTATACCGTTCTTATTAATAAAAGATCCCTCTCACACACATTAAGAAAAGAAACCCCAACATACCTCTTCCTGCTTAGGCACACAGCAATCTTTTCCTTTCTGTTACAGTATATTATTAATTCGGATTATCCTGTTGCTTCACAGCTTTGGGGGGGGGGGGGGGGGGAAACAACCCAAAAGAAAAAGCTATCGAATTTGCAGTCACCTTTGCAGGGAGGTTCTGTTCCTCTGCTTATTTGAGATATTTCTTTCCATCTGTTGCACCATCGTGTTTCAGTTCCTGAGAGCTATAGATATTTATTCAGTGCCCTTCTATCTTAGCCATCATAAATATCTCTCTGATAACAAATCGCGCTCTCTGAACATCATTTGCTACCAGAAAGGATCTTCAAGAAGCACTTGCACTGTGATATAGGATATCCCCTGCTTTGTTATGAATGCAATAAAGAGTTTTACAAAATCAGCTTCCTTCGATTTAGAGGATAAGTATATATCATTTTAGTAGTTTTACCACTTCTTATTGCCTGTCTGTTTATGCTTCGTACTTAGAGAGTCAGTGCTCCCGCTCCCTTGCTTTTCAAATGAATGCTGCTACTTAAATACAGAGAATGATATGTGCTTATTGAAAGATTCAAGGATTTCAGCTGTCAATACAGGCTTAATTATCTGCTGGTGGATGCTCAGATACTATAGCAATGGCTGTTGTATAAAGCCAGCACAGAAGAGACCACTCACAGCTCATCATATGCTCTGATCCAACAATTTAGAAAAAAAAAAGTAATGCATAATATTAACTTGCATCTTGCTTCCCTATGTCATAACCCATCGTGTAACGTTATGCTATTTCATGTCATGTCATGTGTAACATGATGCAATGCAATGTCACACTTCAGAAAATATTACTAAGCGAGAACTGATTCTTGTTATCAGTTTGGAATATGAGTCTCTGATCTAAACATATTGTGGCTTCGGCTGATGGGAAGGGATCAAACTGAGAGCTACGGCGGGCAAATGCTTTTCTTCTCTCGCTTGGCCAGCAGATGCCCATTCATCAGTTTTAGGTTCAAACTGGAATTTCTTTGTCACAAGCGCTTTCTCTTGTAAAAGAAATAGCAATTTTATGGCAAGCCAAATACTGAAAAGTAAAAAAAAAAAGCCCTTAGAAATACATAATAAATGTATATTAGTGAGACAGAAAATTGGAAAATGGCCGCCTGCCAGCAGCCACATAAATTTTGGAGGCAATACATTTTTCTGCCATTATGCGTTATCACAGGAATTGCAAATATTTATTAAAAGTATTAAAATGGTGAGAATGTTAAATGTTTCCTTCAGTAGTGGAAATTTGCATTGCCACACAGAAGATAGGATATTCTGATACAATGTTTATTAAAATGACTTCATTTTATTAGGCTGTCACACACAATAAATGTGCAGGTACAGTTAACAAAAGATCTATTGTGGATACGGGAGATTTGTGAGTAACACTTCAAAAAAATAATCTCTTCTGAACTCTATTCATATAAAAAGCGTACTACAAACTTTCATTAACTTCCTTAGAACCAATTATTTTCTGAGCTCATTTTCTTTTTCTGCCATCCCACTATATTTTGTTAGTCAATTTGTTTGCTACATTTTAATGCTTAATGGGATTAAATGCAGTTTATCTTTAATTTATATACTAGTAAGCTGAGTGTATACTTTACATGTAGCAGGCAACAAAATATTACGATTATTTTTGGGTTCATTTACGGGTCTAAACATGAATGGCTATAATATATTGGGACCCCAGTATCTTTTCATCCGTGAATAAAACATTATTAAAAGATTGGTGGGAGCTCCATCATACTGATTGAGAAGAAATTCATATTCCTGTTTTGCCCACATTTTCTGCTAGGATTAATCACAGCGATTTTGTTCATAAGGTTCTTGTTACGGTACGATACAGACACAGTGAACACCACTGATGTCCCATAGCCTCACAGGCAACTTTCCTGGTTGGCTTCGCTGTGCACAGAGCGCCTTCCAGGAGGGTCTGAGCACTGATGGGGAGAGTCCTACGGGGACACACCTACCCCTACATGAACGGGTGCTTTGAGCAAGTGAAGGGTTTAAGTCTGTGAAAAGCAGCTGAATAATCTTCGCTCAGGACAGACTGAGAAAACAGCTGGATTAGAAGGGGATATCTTGAGATAAACAAGATGATCTTCTTAGACGGTCGCAAGATTTGTGATGAGATTGTTTTTGTTGGACGGGAAACAGCACTACTTCTGTTCACAGTGGTTTCCTGAATCAGCAACGAAAGGAAGGAGAATACCCATTGCCTTCATGACTGAAAGTGTCATCTAAGTAGCTTTTAAAGGTTGTTTGGTTTTTGGTTTTTTTTAAAGAAATGAGCAGAGAAATAAGAAACCAGTACTGGGTTTTTTTCTTACACGAGGGTTCCGCAATGCCTTATAGTCCATCAAGAAGTGTGATTGGAGTATATGTTGCAGGCAGAGGGTGAATAGATCAAAGTTACAAGACCCCAGATTTATGGAGAGCCATATGCAAGAAAAAGCCTGACTCTGGAAGATAAAATTTCAGAAATAAAGAATTTTTCTCTCTGCTCTTGTATGGCGCATTTTTATTCCTTTCTGACAAACATGGAGCAGGAGAGGGAGTAACTTTCATGAAAAATAACATGTTGTCTTGATCCAGACATGTCATATGAATTTGTGAGACATCAAAAGTGAGACATGGGATTTGACACAAAATGTGTATGTTGGAGAGAGACCTTGGTCACCTCACAGGCAGAGGCAAAGCCCCCGTTTCCTTTGGTGGGGACAGGTGTAATACCCCCTCTCCCACTGCTGCAGCTGCTCAAGCAGAAGTCAGAAACCTGGAGCTGAGATTTGCTCTGCCCAAAGCACTCGCGTAATTCAGTCAGTGCAAAAAAGTGCAGTCAGCATTTCAAGCATTGCAAAACCATTTGCTTGACCAACCTTATTTAACGTGAAGCATGTTTTATCTTGATTTAGGTTGTTGTTGTTCCTTAATTAAAGAAATTATGGGAGGTCATTCTCATTAGTTTAGAAGAGTCCTCACAGAAGGGGTTTGCACTGATTTAACCTCAGGGTAAGCTGGCACAACTTTTGCATGTAAATAGGATTTAACACTGGACACTTTGTGAATAATCCAGCTCTTCACTTGTGACATTCTAGGGATACTTGGAATACTGACTGGAATAAAAAGCTAATGTTGATAAGCTGGGGTCTTAGCGTGAAATTCGTCAAATGATCTGCAGCAGCAGCCCAAAGCGACTGTGCCAGTGGGGAAGGGACACCACAGGGCTTTCTGCTAGGGCAGTCCAGGCAGTACTCCCATCCCTGCATGACGTCAGGAAGAGATATTTTATCCAAATCCCATTGCTCGCGTCTGGCCAGATGGAGAAATGGGGAAGTAAGGGTGGAAAGCAAGGTGTTTCCCCACTACCCAAGGAAGTAATGCCTTGGGGCTGGAGCATCGCACAGGTGTGTGGAGGTAGAGGGGCCGCCACTGCCATGGAAAAGATTTGCTGTGCAAAGAAAAAAAAAAAAGGAAAAAAAAAAAACAGCGGCATGAAAAGTGCCAACTCTGAATGACGCTGTCTTTAATTGGTACCACCAAGGGTTTTGTGCGGTCAGCACGCTTTTTGTGTTTATAATAGAATCCCCAAATTCGACTGATCTGAAGGGCATCTGACTGTTTTACATTAATCACAAGCTATACAGCAGAAGCTGAGAGCAAGTGGGCAGATACCCTGGTGTAGTAGCACTAAGGAGCTCTCATTATAATCATCCTGCCAAATCAAAAGAAAAACCCTAAGGCTCCTAATAAAGGAGACCACTGGACTAAACAAATTGAACAAGTAGCTAGACATGCATGAGCTTAAAACTACTGGTGTCAATCAGATTTTTCTGAGCCACTTATTCTGCTTGGCACTCCAAAGCACATGCAGACAAAATGCAGGCACAGGCTCCATGGAAAAGCACCTACCCTAGCGAGGTGCATGCTGATGTATGGGTGCTAGCACACGCACCTAGTGCCAGGGCAACAGGTATAGATGCAGTTTATAAAGGCACCTTCAAGGAGTCATTATTATACTGCTATCAAAACTGATATAGCAATAAGCGAAATAGGCAGTGTGTATGGGAAGGTCAGCATGTACATGGGGGAGGCCATCTGAGCAGGATTTTTGGTCTCGCTACGGTCAGAAGTCTATTTCCCTTGGTTCCAGTTCAGAAGATGTAAAAGAAAGACTTTGGACCTCATAAATTTGAGTGTCTCTAGGTCAGGAAAAAGGTGCAGTACCCTGAAAGCCCTGCACACTTCTCACCTTCCTCCACCTGCTGATGGAAGCTATTATGTAAGTTATTACATTCCCTACTAGAAGGGAAAAAAAAATTGTAAAAAGGTGGGTCACTGATCTCTGAAAAATGCAGTTGGCACTAATGAAAGATCTCCAGAAAAGAGAGGGAAAGAAAATTTTAAATTTTGAAGAAATATATTACATGTTGATGTTTTTAAGACAAATGCTAGCTAAATTCCATTAGCTATCACCCTTTCTCAAAAGGCATCAGGCAGAACACCAAGATTTTGAGGTACTCCCTTCAAAACTCAAAAAGAATCTGTACATAAGAGGAAGTACCTGAGGAAGAAAAAGAAACAAAAATTATTAGGGTCAGTATTTAGAGCTGGAATCAGGGGAGATGGTTTCAGTAAGGAAAAAAGGAAGGTTTCAGTTAGGAACAGATGGACAAAGAACGACACACCTGAGGAATTAGATGAAAGCGTCAAAGGAGCAGTTTTATGGAAAGAAAATTAACTTTGAACCATTAGTGCGTTCATCACCGTGGGAACTGATGGCTAAAACAGGTTTAGCTTTTTAAGTATTGGGAAATTTTACCTACCAACATTGTCACCGTTGTCACGCTGCTAATTGTTGTGAGAGCACTGGTTGCTGTTCTGTCCCTGCCTCCACGTGAGAGGCTGCACCTCTGTAGGGACATTGCAGTGGCTGTGGAGGAGGCAGAACTGGGGCTCCCCTTACCGGCATCCTGCTGCCTTTTGAAACTGGAAGGTAATATTTTGAGATATTATTATTTTTAAATGTAATTCTTACTTTTTTAGTTCATTCCTCTTTTTCCTTCTTTTTTTCCTATTGTTTCTATTTTTTTTTTTCACTCCACACTGTAATAAATCAACATATAAATGTACTGGATTATTTCCACCTGGAATGTTGGAAGACAAATAGTACAAAAGATCAGTTTGGTCATTTACTGTATTGGTTTAGCAGCATGGTAATACTGCTGGGTTTTTCTTTTTTTTTTTTTTTTTTTAAATTTCTCATTTCAAACCTCTAAACAAATCTTGCAAGAACAGATCAAATGCTCCCCACCTAAGACAGTGCCTTGTGCAATGAAAACGTCAAATCCGGTTCTTGGAAGACCAAACTGCCCCTCCTTTACTTTTTCATAGGAAAAAAATGGAATTCTGAATTAGCCCAAAATTTGAAACTACATTTTTGCCAAGCAGCAAAACCAGATGTACCCTTAGCCATGTTAAATCAAAAACACATACACACACAGAGATGAGGAAAATGCACATTAAATATGAAAAAGCATTCCTTTCAGGCAGAAGATAAACAGCCTTACTACAAATTAGCTCTCAGCCCCGTCAGGTGTGAATCTCTCTTGTCAATAAGTACCAAATTCCCTGAGATAGAACCACATGGTCATGAATTTTATTTCTCTCCTGCTTAATTCCTAGTACCACTCTCCCTTGTGGATTTACTCAGGGATGATTTACAGTGGGAAAGGTGACATTAAACACGTCATTGAGCATGCAAAGATGCTGCACTCAAAGCAGCATATGCTTGACTTTGTTAAAAGATGAATGCTGTCAACTCCACAGTGCCCACCAAGATCTGGCCTCCTTTTTCTTCCCAACAAACTTTGAGGAAGATGCAGACACGAGTCTTGACACTGAGAGAAATAAAAGTTAATGTATTCATGACATGATTTCACTTGCAGCCTGATTTAGCAATGTCTTGTCTAGTTTGGATCTGCTGTTGCTTTTCCTAATTTACTCATTGCACAAAGAAAATAAATAAATAAATGTACTATAGTCTTATTTATCCTTCTTTGGACATTTCTTTACCAGGCAGATGGTCAATTAAGAGCACTAAACAATGACACTGTTTTCTCTGTAAACATTTTTTTCTAATAGCTTAACAAATGAGAATCTGTGCTGCCATACTGCTGAATACCATCTTGACTTTCTAATTACAAAGAACTGTGTCTTGATAGTAACAATTACAGCTGTAACAATGATGCTGGTACTTGAACAATATAGTTGGAGGCAAAGTGCTTATCGGAATATTCACAAATAAAGGCTTACATTTATGCCAGAGCTGGAGATGGGAGGTTAAACAGTTGGGGGTGGGGAGGTGTAGAAGAAAGGTTGAAAACATTGGTTTAGTAGCTACAGATGCGAATTTGAATCCAATTACATGAAAGGCGGGGAAAGGGGGGGGAGCATGTAAAGATGCTGTTTCCTTCTGTTTGGCTAATCAATAGGTTAAAGGGTTAGTAAAATTAACATGTTAATAACATTCATTTTGCTATTTATTTACCAGTCACCGCATTTTCAGAGAATTATGTCTTGTGAGTAATACACGTACTGTTTTGCCTGTTTTTTTCCTTTTTTTGTCTGAAATGGTGAAATGGTCAGTATTTATTTTTTCCCAGTGTGATAGAAATTGGCTTCTCGAGTCTCTAATTTACCCTACCTTTCTTATTTAACTTCTTAAATCTAACCCTTCCAAGGTTTGGGTGGTTTATGTCCTTCTTTTTTTTTTTTAAATGAAAAGTTCCCTCCACCCCAAAGAAAAAGGGTAACGTACTCCCTGAGCTCACCACCCATCCCCACTACTGCTGTCCCAGGAAAGCATGTTGCCAAACTGCTCTTTGGTGGGTGCCGTGCCGCCATCTCCCTCCCAGAGGGAACAGGATCCTTGGAGGAGACTCAGATCCTTCCTTCTGCCCCCTCATTGATCGTCCTTCATCCCCCTCTGCATCCCTGGTGCCACAGGACCCCCCACCCCTTGGCACTGCCGTATCCCTGCAGGCAGGACGGTGTTCGCCTCTGCCGCTCCTTCCCTCGCTCCAGTTCCCACAGCGCTCCACCCGCTCTCTGAGCCGTAATTTAGCCCACACTTATTAATCAGTGCACATAATTTGTCTCTAATGCTGTCAATTTAAGATGGCAACCTGACTTTTTTTTGGAGGGGGCAGGGTCAACAATTTAATGAATCTCGTCTGCATTTTAATTCAGACCTAATAATCTGCCTCTGGCAGTTTTCTTAGACAAGTGCAACGTTTTCCAGGATTTTCTTTCATCAAATTCAGCACAATGGGATGTTTACCTTCCTGCCTTGGATATGTTCAGCACAGGGTAAGGCACATACAGACCTACCTTAATCAAGCTGGGACACGGACTAAACCTACTGATTTAGCCTTTGAAGGGTTTTCCTGGGAACACGCACAACATAAGGAAAGAGAAACTTGGGGCTGTGCCGTCCCTTTCCTGCACAAATTGGTGCACAGCTGTAGGCACAAAACTACAAAATTCTGTAACTCGCTGCCCCTCATGAAATAACCCTTTCTTCACTAACGGCCAGTCCAACAAAGGCACAGGTCTGGAGAGCATTCTTTATTTACTCCTGTGCTTTTCTTTTTGTCCTTTCTACAGAAAAGTCCAGCAGGAGGGAAAAAAAGTTACTGGAAGGAAAGAGAGGTGCAGAAAATTCAGTCCTACTGATGAAACAGTGTGGATGAGTTTGTCTAATTGCTGTGGCAGGAAGCTGGAGCCTGATGAAGCAGTTCAGTGGACTTCCCTGGGTCAAAATAAATAAAATTCTCAAAACCAGAGCCTCTTGATCACCATGTCAGATGTAAACGGAATAGACTTTGTTATTAGGAGCGATGTGACTTTGCCCGGGCAAGTGCCGCGCTGACAGCAGCTCCTTTCTGGATTTCAGTCAGCCGCTGTCACTTGCCTTGACAACATGGGAAGTTAATGTATTCACGGCATTACCGCACACGCATCTGCAATTCGCAGCATATTGTATTGTTTACCCCTGCTCTTTTGTAGTAGTGTGTGCAGTAATTTGCCTTTTAGCAGCAGAAAATTCCTCAACTTAAAAATTTACCCTCATTTTGTTTGCCCTTAATAAAAGACCAACCCTTCCACAGCCCTGCCACCACCACAGCTACTGCACTCTGCAGCATCACAAATAGAAAAATGTCACATTTCACATTTTGATCAGAAATGTCTTCAATATATTTTTATGCATATCCTTCATCCTTCTCTGCCACATGTTATTTTTTCCCCTTTAACAGCTGCTTAGCATTTTTTATGCCTTCTGGACAGTTTTTAAGTGGTATTGGAAGGGGCATTCCTGCAACGTACCTGAATATTGACAATACCACCAGAGGGTTTTTATGTCCTAAGTTATCTTCCAGTGCTAGTATTCCTGTCTGCCAGCACAACAGGGTGCTTCTGGGGCATCTACTCTTTCACAGACCTATGGCAGTTCCAATCCAATGGCTCTCTGAAGTTTTGGAGAGCCTGTGAATTAGCTGTCATTTAACTGATTTATGACCCATATTCATTATTGTCCCCTATTGCAAAACTCTCCCAGATTCAAGTGTCTGTCCTTACCACATATCACAAGGCAGACCCATCTGCCGTACCATTAATATCACTAAGCGTACGCCATTTTCAAACCTAAGCTCGAGGTCTGGTAGTGAAATGAGACAGAAGACCAAATTTCTGTATCCTGAGGTTCTCCAGGTAAAGCATATTGTTTCCTGATAGATAAATATGTTTCTCCAGGAACTTTAAAAAAAATTAAAAGATTAGAGATTGCTCTTAGTCCAGGCATCACACAAGCACAGGGGCAAGGTCATTAGAAAGATGCAATGGGAAATTCAGTTGCGGGTCCGAGTTGCAGGTCTACATTCAATAAGCTAGTATTGATGCCCTTTGCTTTAGCTGGTATAGTATCAAAGTGATATAATTCAAGCAGAGTCACCTGTAGTGGGCCCTTGTTTTAAAAATAAAAAAGAGTAGGTTTGTTGCAACTTTTTTTTTTTTAAGAGTTGGGAAATTTCTGTGCTAAAACACAAAGTACATTCAAAATACGATTACCTGGTTCAGCTGCTGCCCCTCGCAGAGACAACATGTATGTCTCAGCACAAATTATTTTTATTCCAGTTACATAGTTTTCTGAATAAGCTTATCAATTCAGAGCAAGTGTTGCCAGCCTTCACTTTAGGTACCTTGGCACAGACTCTGTTCCTTTGGCTTCCAACTTTCTTCCAGATATTGTTTCTCAAAATTAGAGTCAAGGTTGGTCAATGTAACACTCTAACCCCAACAGCTGAAGCGCCATCTGAAGCTCCATGTCATGGGCTTCATCTCACAGTGGCTTGAGCTGTGTAAAATGGAGGCATCCAGCCCAAGCCCACCATTAACAGAGCAGACTGGGCAAACATAGAGGGAGACTCATCCTGTCCAAAAATACCTAAGAAAGGTGAGAGAGATAGCTTTCACCTTTGGTAGATCTCCCTTTGGCAATGCCAAAATGATTAAAGCAGCTTAGTTTTTAGATGGCCACAGTGGCACGAGATGAGCCTCACCCTTAGGTTCATGTTGATGGTCAGCAGTGTTTGGCATCAGCACAGCCCCTAATGAATACTGGAGCCTGACAAGCCCATAACATGCTACTTAGCTTAAATTCCTCTGTCTGGCTGCAAATGTCCAGTTCAAGCTAAAAGCTTGAAAGTGAGACAAACTACAATAGAAACTTAAAAAGAGGAAAATCGCAAGGTGCTCAGGTAGCACTGTGGGGAAGGGAGTTTCAATTCAGAGGGCTTTCCAGATGAAAGACAATTAAGCCCTTACTGAAAAGAGATTTCCACCACCACCACCTTTATTTTTTTCCCCTTTAAAGCAAGGGGAAAATAATACTGGGAATTTAGAAAACATGAATTTTTAAAACCTAATAAGCTACACTAACAATCTATGCAATTCCCTTCCCTTAAAATATTCATTTGGAAATACAAGATTCGTGATGAGGGCAGGCTGGGTAAACAGGTCTGGATACTGTTTGTGCAGGGGTCGCAGCAGTACCCCCCCAAGGCCAGTGCTGTCCTCAACCACCCTTGGCTTAGCCCTGTCATGCTTCTCCACTTTGTCTCTACATGTTGGAAAATAACAGGCAGGGAATTGCACAGTGCATTTATGAAGCAGGGGCTGTACACTACCATTTTATATCTGTGAGACCATTGGGCAGAGACAGAAGGAGCTGCACAAGTGGTCTGGAGGACTGGAATGACCTGGAAATGGGAAGCCCCAAGCCTGAAGCAATTTTCATGACCCTGTCAAATGCCCAAGTGCTTCGCTAGAAGCATTCCTGGGGGGAATGAATCTCCCTGAGACCAACTTGCATCTGACAAAACATTTAGATTTTGATGAAGAGGCATATTCCTTGGATTTGTTTTTCTAGGCACCTCCAGCCACACCTTCTGCACTGCTCACCATAGGACCACGATGTCTGCTTTACCATTAGTACAGAGAGACACTTAGAAACTCTTGGGAAAAAAGGGTATTCACACATTTTAATGAAACCTCCAAGAAAAGGGAAGAAAAGCAACTCTTCTTAGCTAGATAAATAGTTTTAGGCTCAATTTCCTTTCCTTCCCGTTCACGCCTCACTCTTGACCCAATATATGCAAACTGAACAAACATTTTCCTACTAGCCTGCTTTATGTTTTTGTCTCGTCTTCTTTTTTCCTTTATTGCATTTTTTTTTTTTGCAATCTTTTTGACCTAGCCCAATTTTCTTCTCCCTCTGCCACCCTTCCCTTACATTTTGGTTCTATGTGACTAGACTTCAGACTTCTCCCTCTCCCTCTCACACACAGTGCTATTAAAATTAAATCCTTTTGTGTAACTCTCTATTTCATTATAGGTCTTCCAGCCACACCTGAAATCCCAAGCCAGCCTTTGTAAAGTCTTAGTTCACCTGAAGGCAAACTTCATCACGTTTTGCTTCAGATAAGACTCCTTCTTATCACACCAGTACATAGGTCAGCTCAAAAGATTGCCACATGAAGCTACAGACTATCCACAAAGTGACCGTACAAAAGAAAGGTGCACGCTCCTTTCCTGTAACACAAAATGCATACAATATATACACTACCATGAGAAATTTAGGCCTGGCTACCTACTAACAGGTAGGCAATGACGCAAGTAGCTTGTGGTAAATGGGGCCTCTGAGAAATGTTTTAATAGGGGAGACATTCCATTAAAGCACAGACAGAGCTTGGAGAGGCAGGAGGCAAACAGACCAGGGAAAACCACTGGAAGTAAGGACACAGGGAAGTGATAAAACACAGGTCTCTCAGAAAAGGTACCTAATTCCCTGGTCCCCACTGCTACCCGTGTATTTTTGGCCACCCTGAAGATGTCAAATGCTCCCATGGACCGAAAAAGAACTTGTCTGATTGAGGAGAATCAGGCCTGAAGGAACCTGGTGAAGAAAATCAGTGGCAAACTGCCTCCCTGCACCAGAATTCCTGCCTTACATTTACCAAGGATAGGAAATGCTTAGACCTTCCTGAAAACATCACTGGCTCCCAAGTACCAACTAAATGATACCTTCCACTTTTGAAGGGGAGGGAAGTGGCAGTTTAACAACTAGGTACTCTACCACGTACTCTTCATACCCGGGCAAAGTTGGCATAACTCACTGTAGCAGTAGGGAAGATGAAGCTTAGCTTGTATTGAGTAGACCTTCTAACTAGTTAGCAGAGGTGAAACCAAGCAATCCTCACTTAGTCTTCCAAACTGTCTCTAAGGCCCATTTATTTTCTGCACCAAGTCAATGTGGACTCTAAGCCCTCAGCAGGTTGGAAAGTGGTGACAGAAGTCTCAGGTGATGTATACACGACTAACAGATTCAAGGATATTATTCCTTTGGGACAACAAAGATAACAGTGCCCAGGGCAAAACTGTCAAGAGAAAGAGAGAAGGTTTGAATGAGCTTTGAGAAAAATACTCTATACTGAACTTACCAGTTGCCAAGTATCGAATGCCATACAAGAATTACTTTTCTTTCTTTTTTTCTGGAAAAAAACCCAAACACCACAACAAACAAACAAAACAAAAACAAACAAAAACAAACAAACAACAAAAACCCACAAACCTGAAACCTTTTCTTGGAATGACTGAATCTGACATCATCACCATTGCTCTTACCAGTATTAACAGTAAGCACATACAGAATGGACGGAAGTTGTCAGGGGAGAAGACAAAGATGAGGCCATTGACTCATGTATTAAAAGTGGAGTAAACAGGAGAGGAAAAGCAGGCAAGAACCATGGTACTTGGACACTCCCCACCTTCCTATTTACAGTGCCCAGGTATAAGATGACAAAAACATGAGCAGGAAGATAAGTACCAAAGATGAGGATAATAGCTGTGATTAGTAGTAAGGTATAGGACATCCTCAGAATGTTGGAAAATTGAAAGCTGTTGGTTGTTAAAAAAAGAGAAAGAAACACCTAAGGAAAAGTTCTGTTTTGGAGACAAAGAGCAAAATTACACAATATGCTTAAGGAGAGCTACTGGCATGACTGCTTTCCCTTAACCCTACCGATGCATCTTCATCCTCATCAGCATCTCCTGGCCCTTGGTCCTGCTTCCTCCCTTGTGCCAGCCCAGACACTTCCTTAATCATATTGGAAGTCAACGCAACTCATTAACCCAGCAGAAACGTTACATGGAAAAGAATACGGGTCTGTGTTTTCTGCTGGACTAGTAAATTGTATGAGCTTACTGTATGGCTGGACAAGCAGCATAGTGGGTACACAGTGCTGCAGGGAAGAGGAAGGCAGTGAGGTTAACTTTGCCCTGAGCTGCAACAGTGCTGCCCTTTGCCTGGAGTTAGGGACAATGCCAGGACAAGGAACAGATTTGGAGAAAATCAGCGGTGCAAAGCTCAGTGGAGGAATGCAAGAGGTAATGATACCAATGCCGGAATAATCAGCACAAAGGAGCAAGCTACAGCCCTTGGTGCAGAAAGGACCACTGACTTACAGTCCCCTGGGGGACTAAGTGGCTGAATTTAGGGAGCTGCTAACAAAAAGCCTTCCGTACATGGGTGTGGCACAAATGTCCAGGTGAAACACTTGTCTGAAACATGGCCCGAAGGCAGAGCAGGAGAGAAACCTGCCAGGGAGCAAGCAGCTGAGAAGGAGGTTTCTTAGAAAAAGGATGAACAAATTGCACACCCCACCACTGAGTGTGAAAGGCTGCTTCTGATTCAAGCTCTGTTTGATGAAGTGGGGAGGGAGGAAGATTTCACACATGTTTTGCAACAAAAAGTCATGACTACTGCCCTGAAAATAACAGTTTTGAGGTGTGGGCTAAGTCTCACTTGATACTGAAGCACTAGAAGAAAAAGTGACCAAATGTCGAGGCGTCTTTCCTACACTGTGAACTTGTCAGGGATGCCTTGACCTCCTTCGGCTCATGTGCTGCAATGCAGCAAAAGCTGGGTACTTTGTAAAATGAAAATGTTGCAGAAGCATTAGGTGCAAATGCAGCAGGTGCAAAAGCCCTTTTATTCAAACTGTGCTACTTAATGAAGTGGTTTGTGAAACTATTTTTGAGATTTGAGCAATTTCCCCTGCTTGTAGAGATCATTTTATCATCTTCTTCATGGGTTGTTTATAGACCTTAAGCCTCAGAGTTCACCCCATGGAGTCACCTGAAAGGGCACTGCAGGCTGTGGATCACAAGTACTGCAGAACTGGAAAGTTCATTTCACATATTGTTTCAACCCCAGTACTTAATTCGGGGAGGAGGCGATTTTGCATCAGAATGAGACATACTAGGTACAAACCACAGATTACTTTTCAGAGGAGTTAATCTTCCTATCCATTATCTAGAGTAATTCAAAAAGCACAGAAACTGGAACTGTTCTTGGAGAAAGAATTCATGTTCAGGTAATTACAAATAACAGACACATCTGGTTATCTTAATTGTTTGGGAATGTCTCAATTATCTAAGAATGTTTTCATAAGGACTCAGAGACAGTAAAACTTTCTTGCGGCAGATTGTATTCACTGATGAGAGAAAATTCAGTCGATCCAACACACTGAAGCGTGCCTAGACCCAGAAAGCACTTGCAGTCCCTTTGCCAATGGGCTTTATTTGCCTCTAAAGAATGACAGAGTATGAGGTGAGAAATGGGAAAGACCCACACAGGCAGCAGCAGACCCTTCCCTGTTAGCTGCAGTTTTTCCAGCACTCCTTGAAAAATGAAGTTTTTTGTGTACCCAGACATCTGCCCCAAAGAGAGGTGAGTCAAATAAAGGCCCTTGTCCTGCCAGAGGGCAGTGCAGGCATACGGTGGCTCGCAAAACCCCTGAAGGGGGTTCACTGCAGAGGAGCTCAAAAGTTTCTGCAAAGCTGAATTCATCTGTGCAGGGCAGTGGCTGCTCACTGGGGACCCAAAGCCAAACCCCAGAGAGGGGCACCATCCAAGCACCTAAGGCAGACTCTTGCCCCAATGGTGCATGTAGACTCATCCTGCAGACTACGAAAATTGCCAATTAGCCATCAGGAATTACCTCCCCCAGCTCTTAAGCCTCCAAACTACACGTGTGCAGAGGGGTGGCAGGGAAGGGAGAGAGGGGAGTTTTGCACTTATGCCAAGGTGCCTGCACCCCTCAGATGGAGAGTGACATGGCTTCTTACACACGTTTGTCCTGTAAATCATGCAGCTCTTCCACCAGGCCCACAGCCACATGGCTCTGATCTTTTCTGATAAGGGCTGAAGAACCTCTCAGCTCCCAGCTTGCTTCTGCTTGTAGCCTAACTAGCACCTTTGTGTGGAAGACATGACTGGGGTGAAATCCCGTAACTGTAGTGAATGTACCCCTGTGGCTAATCAAACCAGCAAGGAGGGGTGTTGCTGGGGCTCTACACAAATCCTAATCAATATTATTTATCTGGCTGAGCGTGCAAGTGGGCTGCGTCCCCTCCACCTAATGCCCACTCCCATCTCCTCCACCCTGTGGGTATCAGCAGGAGGGAACCTGATGTATGCTGGTAATTATCTGCTGCTGAAAAGAAGTGCTATTTCTCTTATTTTTGTAATGCAGATCAATGCACATGTCACTACTGAAAAGCTATGTCATTTAGGATGGAGCATTAACTGCTAGGAATGGATTTTGAAGCTCCCCACTTGTGGGTGGAATATTTTCTGGAGGAGTTGAGCCTTTCGAATGCTGAATTTCATTTATCCCACTGCCTCTTTAAGAGTAGTCAGTGGAGGAGAGGGTGCCTGAGAAAGTGACAGTTTGTCATCTCCTTCTCCAGCGAGCTGGAGCTGGGGACCAAGTGGTAGCAGGGAAAGAAGCAAACTGGCAAGGGCATGTTAGTGGGGACACAGCAGGCTTTACTGGAGGAAAGCAAAAGCCCTGCAGTGGGTTGCAAGAAAGCAAACTCCAGAAGACAGAAGGCAATTCATGGGGGAGAGAAGGAAGGATGCACCTGTGAGCGGAAACACGGTAAGGCACCAAGGGAAAGAAAAGAAGGAAGGCTTGAAAAAGAGCAAAAGCTGGATGGTTCACTAAGAGGGTGTAAATCTGGAAATCAAAACACACGTGCACACACCACACACCCCCACCCCACCCTCTCCCCTGCCAAAATTGCTACATAGGAGCCATGCTAGCATGGATTATCCAAAGAGGAGAGGTCTGATTTGCAGTGAGAAGGAAGAGTTTTCCAAGTTTCTTTCCATTCTGCACAGGAATGAAACAGAAACATCTCCAGATACTTGCTAAGAAAGAGAGCACAAACTCTCCTAGTGGCCATCAAGCCCAGGTAAAAAGGAACACATAATGGTCACAGCTGGTGTTCACTATGTGTACCAAGAAAAACCTCAAAACCTGTAAAAAGGGAAACTCAGTTTACAGTCATGCAAATTATGCCCTCCACTCTTCCAGCCGGGAATTTTTATTAGCTCTCCCTTACACCTCCAGGATAAACTGGTCACCATCGAACCAGAAAGCCATACAGTCCCCCTAAAATAAAGATTTTGGCAAGATGTTACACTACTGCTGCTACGGTACTGCTATTCTGCACCCAAAATAATTAACTGTTGCTTTGATGAATGTGCGTCTGCCCATACACGCTGCACGCTTCACTCAGACATACAGATGCACGGAGCCCACATTTAGGATGTTGACAAAAGTGGCTACAGCAGAGACACACTAAGAGTTAATAAAATGTGATCCATCTCTACATACATGCTATTTGCTGTTGTTAAAACAGGCATTTGCCTTACTTTACAGCTATAATTTTTAGAGCATATGTTCAGTATGTACGCTCCTCTTTGAAAGTTCTGTTACTCTTTGGAATTGCTCAAAAATTTTAATATTCTTTTGAGTACTTGATATTTACAGTTTGATATTTAAAGTGTGCAGTTTGTTATCTAAATTGCATAGCACACATTCAGTTTCTCAACTGAATGACCTAACTTTTATGAACCTTTCCAGCTTCCGCAGGAAAAGGTTTTGTTTAGACACGAAACACCTTTCCACGATAAGACAAATATCAGCTACTTCTGAAAACCGTTGCAAGAAGGGTTATGAACAAAGAGAAATAGAAATTATATTTAGAACTCCACAGGCATGCAAATAGTTATTCCTTCATTCACCTATACCCCATACGCAATGCCCAGATTGTTTTTCTTTTTACTGATGTTGATTTTTTTTTCATACTTAGTCAGAAGAGAAGACACATAGCTAGTTTGAAAGCTGATCAGATCCCTCGTTCATTTGAAAAGCTTATTTCTAAATAGTACTTGCAAATATGTGATGAGCATAAATTTGGAAACCGCTGAAAAACTAGTTCTATGTGTCATAACACAGGGTGCTGGGTTTTTGATGCAGTACTGAAGTATGACAGAAAGCCAAAGTCCTACCAAAAATCCACTCAGTGATGACCAACCAAAGGAGGATCAGCAAAGTGGCATTATTTCTGGACACGTTCCACATCCCTTTTCACTCAAGCAGACGAGTACATATGACCTCTTTTCAATGATTCAGGGTTTCAAAACTGTCCCCTTAAGCCTCTCGATCACCACTTGTCCCTCCCCATTGACAAGCTGAGCACTTACAAGTTTTGAAGCCTCCTTGGCTTACTTTTAAATTTTCCTTTCCACATCTTATGCCAACAGTTATCCGGAGGGAGAAAAAAACCCCACTATATCCATCCTTCACAAAGTCTAACTTTCACTCTGCTAGTTCTAATCCATTATCTAGGCCCACTAATGTGTACTACATCATCAGAGGAGCAATGCTCTGATGATGTAGTACAGCCCATGTACATGTACATCATCAGAGTTATATCCTTCTGATCTGCCTGTGGGTTTAATAAGCATTCCAGATGGCTTGCTATGCCTGAAGCAAGAATGGATAATCACACAGCTCTACCCTCAAAACAATAATAAAATAAGGACACAGTAGCATAGGGGCTCATGCCTGCCAAAAACATTCAATAGACTGTATAATACAATAGTCCAATGTGATTGGTGAGGTACATTTATACCCTGGCTATTTACAGGTGAAAGGGACCTGGTTTTAAATAAAACAGGGTTACAAATATGTAATGTTATTGTTATTATATATTGTGGCGCAGCTGTAGTGCATGAGCCAGGCAGAGCGCTGGGCTGCGGCTGGCCCACCAGTGGGCCCACAGCTGTACCCTCATATCTCACGTATGCAAAGACACGGCTTTGGATTGGCAGGAGGAGGACAGCCTGATCTGAATAATGGTGCAGCGACATTTCTCCAGAGCCGTACAGTACATGCATATCTAATCCGTTATCTATTGGATTTGCAGGGTATCCATCAGCCTAGCTTCCAGCCATCAAGTACAGTAGCAATAAGTGTCACGAAGCCTTTCTTCCCCAAGTAAAATTATTCCTTGGTGGCATTGCTCACAGTGCAGAACCTGAGTGGTGCACGGCTGGCTGCCAATGTGGCCAGTGCTGTGACAGCCAGTGCTGTGCTGGCAGAGTTGCTCCAAAAATGGCATTCTCCAATCAGAAATTATTATCTCTTTCCTTCCACGGTGCTCTGTCACAATCAGGCAAGGCATGGAGTACTATCCATTAGGTCACAGTGATCTGCAGGATAAGTATCTTTGTGCTATTTAAATACTTATAACTTGAAAGTGGGGGGGTGGGGGTTTGTTTGTGGGTTGGTGGTTTTTTTGAGAAGGAAAAAAGTGTGCATGGAGAAAAAAGAAAGAAGTTAAGAGATGGAGGCTCTGCTCTCTTATTCCTTTGAAAGAGTGAGAACTGGAGGGAGAAGGAAGAAGCAAAGCACTTTGATTCGGTCCCTGGGAGTACCCTCTCCAGCAATTAGATACATGGGATGAGATACGGGCACAGTGGCATGCACACCCTCCCCAAGAGGGGAGCAAACCCTCAGAGCAGCTGGGGTTCAAGGGTACCCTGAAATCAAGAGATATTTTGACATGAACTTTAGCAGGGATAGGTTTTCCATCTAGGGTGGCAGAGAAAGACCAGATACCCAGGTAGGCACAAGTATATCTGTCTCCGTAGGAGGAAAAGGTAAATCATCCCAACTCTCAGCAGATTTAACTCAGAGTAGCTCGTTGACGTCAACCATTTAGCGAGCTGATGGGTATTTTTTTCCCTGGCCAAACAAGTGGGTTCTACTTTAGTTTTAACTTTAAAAGCTATTAAATGAAATGAATACAGCATGTTTCCATCGTATGTGTTGCTGAAGCTGCTGTGACAGCTAAGAAGCTGCTAGGCATGATGTGTCAAGAAAATGTACCAGAAGAAAAGTACATGGAGCTACTGTCAAAAATACAAGCAGGATTGCAAACGGCATATCGACTTCATATGCTGTTGAAACTATTTTTCAATTGCATCTGTATACCCAGGCAGATCTTTAAGGGTTAACTGCACACAATATAATGAGTTCAATAATGATGAGTTAAAAAAGGTCTAATTAGCAAGTAACCACTTTATTATGAAAGGAAATGGTAACAAATTTAATAGCTCCAAATCATTAACAATATTTAGTTTGCTTGTACTTGTTCTCTATTATCCTCATTAATATGAACATTTAATATGTTTTAAAATGGATTTGTAATACTTTCTGTACCATGAAGTTACACTGACAAAAAGAGTGTAATTATTCTGTTAATTGTAATATCTGACTGTCTGTGCTCCAAACAGCAGCATATTTAGGTGTTAATAATAATAATAATAAAAAAGAGTAATTAAGAGAGGGAAGTTTAAAAATGTAATTAAACAAAACCTCTTAAATTACAGGCTGAACCACTCTGAGGAAAAAGTTTTAGAAGTCAGATCCCTGAAAAACAAGTCTCTTCTACTGAGGTCTTTTCTCATTAAAAAGAAAAAAATAAGAAGAAAGGATAAGGAAATAGAAGCATTATTATTCTTTATGAACAAGCAATATTGAAGTAGCCATTTCCTGAGTTGGAAGCAAGGCTCAGGACTGTATCTTCTGGGAGATCTGCTTGTGAGCAGAGTGTTTGGCAAGTGAAGGTGCTCTCTGACACTGCTCCATGAGTCACAATCCCTGTATGAGATCCTGTGGGAGCCCAGTGAACTGGTTGCCCATAAGACACCCAAGAAACATCATTTCTTCTCACAGACTATCATGTCAATCACCACTGACCATCTAGTCTTCTTCAGATCTCCTGTCTCTCTTCTTCACATTGTAAACACCTTCCTCCATTGCTCCAAACCTGTTCTTGCTGCTGGCAACATCTCTGGTGCCATGGAGGCACAGAATCTGCTGCTGGCTCTCTCACCCAGGAAGCTCCAGTTCTCTTCCCCTCCAAGATCCTTCCCAACAAAAATAAAAAGGAAAAGCCAGATCGCAGCTTGCTCTGCTACACTTTCCTTATGCCTGTCACGCCCACAGTGGCCTCAGCACTGCGGAGCGTGGTGGTCCCAGAGGCATGGACCAACACAGGGTGCTCCTTCTACAGCAAGCAGTAGAGGGAAGCATTACAAACCTGCCACCCCTAGGCCGTGCCCAAAGTACCAGCAAAGGCCAGCGGGGAGTGGGGCGGGCTGGACAGCCCCTGGGCACAGAGCAGGCTCAGCCAGTGATGGGCTCAGGTGAAAATGAAAAGGTTTGCAAAATGACAAGCGCGAATGGGAAAAGCAGGAAAGAGTGGTCAGACATTCATGGCTCCAGGGAAATACCTGGAAATACCAAGGGTTCCTGTGCCTGTGCTGATTTTCCATCTCCCTCTGGTACACACTGCCAGGGATGGTGACACAAGAAGGTCTGTATGGCACAGAAAGGCAAACATGGCACAAACAGGTCAAGGCAATGTTTGCCTTATATGGTGCAGTCCTTGCACTCAGCCATAAAGAAGAAAATCCTGTGCCTGTTTTCATTTGCTAGGTCTGTCTCTGGTGAGCTGTATTCCTGTTTATAAAACCTGCATTAGGCAAAGCAAATACAGACAAATTTTCTTTTGTGCTATGTTGGATGTTGGCTTCTCCTTAATCCATGTGGAATTATGGCACCGCTATTACCCTTTTCTTTATCCACCTCTTCCCTACAGCATCAGTTTTTAGTGGCTGATTATTACCAATCAGGACCCTCTTCACAAGCCTTCCCATTAAAATGAAATCAGCACTCAGCCTTCCTTAAGACTAGAAACTTTCAGAGCTGTTTGCTCTGTTTACACCACCATCTCCCCATTGAAAACAGCTGTTCCCGTGACTTATCCACCTGTTGATGGGCAGAGCACCAGGAAGGGTGAGGGCAGCATCCTGGTACAGCTGCTCCATAGGCGGGTGATCCACCACCTCCCCAGGGTGCGGTGGGGCTTCCCACACAGCTCATCACAGCACTGGCACCTTCCTGTCACTGGCAAGTGACTTAATAGGTTAATTTAAGAAACGGTGCTGAGGATAATGCTGCTGATCATGGGAGATATCAGCATCATTCCTCTGAAATATTCCTGGTCATTCAGTTTCTTTGTTTAATTTCACACAGCTTGTGGTGCTTGGTGGAGGTGGGAGCAAAGTCTGTAGACTCCCAGGCACACAGTTACCAGTGTTCATGGTGGATCAGCCGACTATGGAAACATTTAGTTGTCCATGTGTCTGTGTCACTAGTCATGCCCCAGGACAGCTGTCCTGACCAAGAACCCAAGAATCCAGTCCATATGGGCAGCCAGCCCATAATAGACCATTCTCTGTTTAATTTTGTTCTGAGAAAAGGAACTAAAAAAAAAAATGGTTGAAATTAAAGTGAAGCACCTCATTTACCCACAAATGACATATTTCAACTTCCCATTTTATAGAAAAAAAGTTGTGCAGGATTCTTTTTTTTTTAAACTTATTACAATTTCCAATTTTTTTTTTGAATTGCCAGTGAAGAGAAAAATATGTGATTTGCAGAGCTCTAAAAATAACGAGTTAAAATAGTTTCTGCCTCTCAAAGGAGGCCTCTTAGTCCTATAATTTCTGCAGATTTTGCCTTTCAGGATGGGTATTTTAAAGAATGATATAATGTCATTTCTATAAGTATCATCTCATAATTTGCTGCCACTGTTGGAAATATAAGTTTAGAGACAGCCTGAGCAGAAGAAATACCAGCTCGCCCAGCTATATTAAAAAAATAAAATAAAATATATTAAGAAGAGGAACAGGATATATATTCCAAAGGTAAGTAAACAGTACCAAACATTTCTGAGAATATTTCTTTTTATTTCTGTCTTTGGCTGCATTTGTCACCCTTTTGTACCTGTCTACTGCAAACAGTTCAGCAATGACAATTACGGGGATGTTTACTCCTAGAAAGAAAATTTTAGAAAGAACACTCACATTTGGGCTGGAAGAGTGCGTACAGTGTTTCGTTCCAGAAATAAACAACACCAAGTGTCCAGTTTGAACAAAGCAGTATTGCTCAATTTGCAGATATTTACCTTCAGCCAGTTAAGATTTTTTTTTTAAAAAAAGCTATTAAAAATTCCACTTACTGAGCTAAAAAATAAGAATAATCTATCTATCTATCTTCTGTCTAATCCATCTGATCTATCACATTTTTCATTTTTAACTTAATCTAATCACCTTTTCTCAGAGGGGCCTCTCTGACTCCCATGCCCAGGACTCACCCTGGGTTCTGGGATGAAGCACAAGCGGTGTAAGGGAAAGATGGGGAGTGTGGCCTTGCTGCTAGAAGAGACCTCGCCACAGTGCTTGGGAGGGAAACCACCACTTCCTGCTGCATGGCCAGCAGAATGGACGTGCTCCTTCGAGATTAGCCACTGTTTATAAAAAAGTGTCTGGGGCCCAAGACAGCAGCTAGAGAGCAGCAAACATTTGTGGGCTGCAAGGAAAGAGGAAGGAGGCAAATGCCAGATGGAGGGGAAAGGAGGCTAAAAACATGCTATTATGCTGGGAAATAGAAAAAAAAAAAAAAGGAAGGATAGGAAGAAAATGGGGTGAAAAAGCACATTATGTTTCAGGTAGCATTTGCAATGTTTCAGACAGACTTGGCCACATGCACCCTGTTTGTTCATTCCCATGACCCAAGGCTGAATCTGCACAAGTGAGCACTGGGATTATTTTCATTGCAAGTTACCACCAGGCTTGCTCCTAACACAGAGCCTTTCAGGCTTCAAGAGCAGGGCAGCATGTAACAGATCAGTCATCTTGAGTCATTTGAGAGCACAAGCACATTACACACTAACGACGTTTTCCCTGCTTTTGTAATTCAACCTCGTAATAAATAGAAAGCTTGCCCCAAATCTGTGAGAATTTCAGGAAAGAGCCTAAAGGTTTTGCTTTGGACAGCTGTACTGCCCTTCCTGGCTTCCTTCTCATGCTCATCACGAGAACAGCTGATCATGTGAGAAAGATTCAGGAGTTATTGAAGGAAACTGAGCTGGGCCTTGGACCTTAAGTTCACTTGGAAAATGGAATTTTTGTTCTTGGTAATAGTGAAAACAGATGCAAATAGAGCGAGAATGTCTCCCCCCTTCCATAGAGGAAAAATGGCAGTGAAAGCCAAAACCAGAAAGGTTTCTCTTGATGTCAGCAAGCCTCTTTTCTGCAAAACAAACAAGAAAGTACATAATATTTCTTCTCTCTGTTCAGGTTTTATTGGCTAAGATATAGGTATATATTATGCTCAGCATTTGCTTTGCAATTGCCCAGTGAAATGTGTGGTTTGTATGAGAACAGAGTTTCTCCCTGACAGGCAGTGCTGGTTTCCAGAGACAGCTGATAGTCCATTTCCTTCATGAGAGCTATTCCTCTTTAATCCTTGCAATTGTTTTCCTTATCCTACGTAAAAGAACAATCGCACAGAGGGATGAATCTTCCCCTGTGGAGATATAAGACTATCTCCTCATGAAATTGTAAGAAAACTTTTATTGCAGAAAGGGTGAATCTGCTTTGGTAACAACAATTTGTCATTTGTCATTTACAGTAGTTTTCCTAATAGAGGGCTCATTCTTTTAGGTCTCTTCCTTTGACAAGAGCTAATTGGAAAACAAACTTCACCTCCACAGCTTGGCATGCCTCTCAAGCATGTAGAACCTGACAGCTTTCTAGAAGAAGAGGTGCCCCAGATGGCTGCTCTTCAGGGATACCTGAGCATGTTCATTCTTTAAAGAGGGACTCACACAATGAAACAGTTTGGTTTAGTGTTACAGTCTCTCTATATGTATTTCCAAGCAAACAGTTATTGCTGTAGATAGAGACAGGAGAACCTTAATCTCTACATCATCAATAGACTTATCTTCAGCACCTATATAAGGTCTAAGTAGTATGCTCGTTTTATGGTTCACAAACTTGGGCTAGTCATCGCTCTCTCAATGTGTATAGAAAAATCCCTAGGAATTTTCTGACTTCTACTCTAGCTCCTACTGTAGCCTTCACTAAAGCAAATTTCCCACTATAAATTCAAGTGGTCCATCACCTGAATTCTTACCTAAGCCCTTTTACTTCCTCTCATCCTTTAAGTCATAACTACCTATGCTAGAAGTAAATGACAAAGATTATTGGTAGTTTCTGAAAGCACACTAAAAGATTCTCCCCCCTCAAATAACTTCTTTTAAACAAAACCCATTCTATCTAGATTTGCTTAAAACTCAGAGGTACATTTAACTCAGAATGCAACAGCACAAAGTGAAGGAACAATACAATTGTGCATTCGGCAGCACACCACTGTAATAATTTCCAGGGTAAATGGACTGGCAGTTTTAGCCACATGGATAATTATCAAGGCCAAGATGGCTAAATTCAGCCTGGCCTGCACCTGCCTGAAGAAATTTGTCGTATGTAAATAGACACACAAAGATGCATGTTATTCCTGCCTCCACCCATGACATATGCTAGCTTCCATCCTTTGGGTTATCAAGACTAATTGCAAGCCACCAAAAATATTGCAACACTGCAAGGTATTTATTTGCATAGTGTTATTTTATGACCTGCAATTTATTTTACTAAAAAAGAACCAATAAAAAACTTTAGGAAGGAAAACAAAGTCATAAAGTTGTCTAAAGAAATCAGGCCAATTCTACTACTCATGCCTAATCTTTCTTTGCATGGCAATCATTACTAACTTTGTCCCTTTCTGGGTGTCCAACAGAGTCTTCTCAGCCTTGTTGTCATCTTAAGTCTAAGCCAGGAGAAGATGGGAACACCCAGAGAAAGTTATCTTCTTGCAAAGCTTGTAACATCAGTGTAATATCTCTATCTATGGCAAAGTGGAACTCACTTTCCAGATGCATCCTTGGGCAACAGCACTACTAAAGGAACCTCCCATACCCCTGCTTTTTTGTTGGGCTGATACAAGGACTGTTGCCTCAAGCAGTATACCGTTTTGGTCCTTGCACATGAGGTAATGTGAGCAAGGGCTGTGCCTTCCTGAGATAACACGGGGATGGTGGGTCCCCAGACTGACTGCTAACGAGGTTTAAGTTTGTCTCATGTATTAAAAACACCTTTTAAAACCTCCTCTTTACAAGAGAATACCATTAAAACACTGATGCATATCAAGAGGAGTGCTAGTCCAGAGGGAAATTCAGTGCTTCCAGGCTCTCTGGGAGAAGGCAGCTGCCTTTGCATCTCTATCTCGCTGCATGTAAAATGTACCCCAAAGGAAGTACAATGTGCGTGTCCTTCTGCTGCTAGCTAGTGAAAACACATGGAAATGCCATGGTCCCACCACTCACCACCAAAGCATGTCCTATCAAATTTAATAGGCCATTACTATCTTCCTGCTGGCTCCTTCAGTTCCCAGGGGAACCTACCAGTGACTCCTAGGGCATTTCCAGAAAGTCTATGGGAAGTTTCTCTCACTGTCTTTGTAATTCCAGAGGCTTTTAAAGCAGTTTCTCCAAAGCCCTGATACATTCCTTTACCATCCGCCACTTTGATCATGAGCACATTGTGTAGGTCTTCTCCACAAAGCCTCGCAGGCAGGGGTTGCGCTCCCAGCACCCCCACCAGCAATACTGATTGCATCCTCAATCAAGGTTTTGAAACTCCTTGCGTATGCTTGTTATTTGTGGACCTGGTTGGTGGCAATAGCTAGCATTTTTCTTTGACAAGGTCCACATTAACAGATCAAAATACTTGTTTTAAATAACTTAAAATATGTATTTTTATAGTAAATATGGGCACTAGTCCAAGCCTTCTGTAGTCAATGAAATGAGGCACTTGTGAAAGATGAATTTGTCACCATGACCTTGAATTGCTCTCTATACACAGAGGAAAAATTGTGAATCTGTCACATAACATCTTTTAACAACTTTTGTGTCTTGTATTAGTTTTGTATGGTATTGCCATATATATCTATATAAAAGTAATACAATACACTATATATATATATATATATGGAATCCATGAAGGTATCCCAAACACTCTTGAGTCATTTCCACATTCTTACATGCAAAGCAGGAATTTCAGTGTTCTCTAGTTACAGTCCACAACAGCCTATATCATAATCTGTTTTTTTGTTGGTAGTCTTCTAAAATCTCAATCTGCATTTATGAAAGCAAGCAACTACAGACTGTCGCTTATGCTTTGTAGTGGAAGGAAAACTTAGACCAGTCACAAGCAATACTTTATGTGGCATTTGGGTGGTCCCAGGCCAAGGGTATATAGAAAAAGCTACAGAAAAACACTCTGTTTAATCACAAAAGCAATGTTTTTCTTGAGTCACAGGGAAGAAACCGTGGAAATTTTGTCTCTGATTACCAGCAGTCTAGGCCGAACACGTTCCAAAAAAGACTGAGGAAGGTATTTTGGTGAGGAGGCTGCAACACCGGGAGAGGCATTTGCCCATTCACAATTTTGATTTTTTAGGGCACCCCTGACAATGTTTGACTGCTTGCTTTTCCACTAGGAAGCATGGGAAAGTGGAGACCTCATGTGATTTGAATACCCCCTGTGTTTCAGTTTTCTCTACTCTTCTTTCTGCATCTGCTTTCTGGATCCACTGAAATCCTTGGGAAGGGTAATTTTTTCTACCTACAGAAGCTTTATCCATTGATGAAGGACTCATCTGGTGAGTTGACACCATCATGTTTTCATAACCCTGAATCATCCCGGTCCTCAGCAGGGATTTTCTTAGCTTGATAAAGCTAGTAGTTAGATGAATACACTATCTGTGATAATAAATTAGTTCCTATTTAAGGTTTCTGATTAAGCTTTGGATAAGCATCAGAATAGCATTTATAGCTGTTAATTTCAAACCCAGAGCAAGAATAACATTCAAAGTGGTGGAAGCATGAAAAGGGACTACTGTGTTCTTCATCTATACTATTCATCTACGTCACCCCTGCAAGGGGCAATGCGTACAGGCACCTCTACTTGGATGACTGGAAATAGTCTCTACCAGGTCATATGTTAAAAATCTTCCAGGCAATATCTGCTCTAATGAAGATTAGCAAGACTTTTTTATTTCCACATAAGATGTGCTGTTTCCAGAGTTCCATCATATTGGGTCCTCTCTGTCCACACACTTGCAATCCTGGCAACCCTGGCCAAGAAACACACTGTTTCCCAGAAATGGAGGAGAGAGCAGGACAGTGTCATGTTAAAAAAACCAACCAACCAACCACAACAACAACAAAAAAAAACAAAACAAAAAAACAAACAAAAAAGAACAAACCCCAAAAAAACTGTGCAGAAGCACATCTCCTAAGCACCCTGCTACTTTCAACCATCAAAAAATTCTGTTAAAGCTGTAGGGACAGCCCAAACATATGTATCTTAATTATCTTCTTCACCTCTCATTTTAAACCTGGCCAGAATTAGCACACTGCCAGCATCCAAAGGTGCAGACCTTGTTGCTCTAAACCTCCTAAAGTTGTATTGCTCTGGGAAAGGACAGGAACCATAAAAAGCCTTAGCTGGGAGGCAGCTTTTATACTCATGTTCAGGCCACTAGTATGTTGTCCCACCAAATGTAATGAGACCTCCTGCTTAGCCAGGGCTCTTATTTCCATAGCTTGTGCCTGCAGCACTCCTATATTTTATAAGCCACATTAACTCACCTCTTGCACCAGGAGGTTGGGGCAGTGGCACACTGTCTAATAATGGAACATATTTGTTAATACTAATAGACATTTGTAAAACTACCACATGCTTTTAGCCTTCAAGTCAAAGCACAGGATGCTTGCTAGGGTTGTGAAATGTATGATGTAAAACTTAGGATGTTTTGGTTACAACATATCTCATTTATTTTTACTGTCATCACCCTCCCTGTATGCAATACCTGCTGCACGCAGAGTGAAATATTGCAGATGTTTTCAAAATAATTCTGGCCTGGTGGAGAAACCAAAAGGTCTCTTGTGCATAAAGTCTGGTTATTTTCAATTCAAAACAACTAGGCAACAAAGTTTCTGTGTGCTGGTATTTTAAAAGGCCTGGATTCTTCTGTGCTGACTCATACTTACACTGCCCACCCAAAAACTTACCTCTGAGGACTTTGAGAGAGACTCCAGCCATTTTAATACCCTCAGGATTCAAGAATGAAGAGTAAAAAGATAAAACTAGTTTTAACTATTCATTAGTTTTTGGTAGTTCAGATAATTTGTGCAATGGCTTCAGGGGTTTAATTGAATCACTTTTCCCACCTTGTCTTAATTTTAATTATGCAGCAATCATTTTTACCAACCTGTGCAAAGGAGCCATACGAAAATATGACATGTGACAATATACACTTACCTAAGCTCTAGGACTACTCTGACCTACAGGCAATTAGCTACTGCCTCCAGCACTTAAATGACCAATTAAAGAGTTAACAAAATGCCCTCCAAATCACCTACATGTTCAGGTTTTTGGACTGCCATGAATGTTATACTTCAATTGATACAATTTTTGACTGACTGATTTACTAAGTCTGCATCGGCTAAAATTCTAGAACCATGCCCGTAAAACCAAAGAATCAGATTTTATGAGGTGCTTTCACTGTCATTAAGGGCAATCCCACCTTAGCCCTCTCCCTAACAAGACAATCTTGCAGCAGTCATTACAAGATGTGATCCCAGCTTGTCATCAGGGAAAAAATGGCTTGCTAGGTCAATGAGGACTGCACTAAGTTCATCTCAGGGATGTAGTACACCCACCTGAATGGCTAGCAGCCAAGAGCAAAAAAATTAAAGAGCCACAAAGGATTGTTTTTTTCAAGACGTGGGGCTCCCAAAGTTTTACAGGTAGCCAATTTCAGAAATCCAGAGAGATTAAATCGGTAGTCGCAAACGGACGCCTTTACATCTGTTCATGATTTACAGTGTACTAGAGAGCATTTCACTACAGATGACAGATCATTAACAGGCAGAAGTGCACAACAGAAACAACCCCAAGACAGACAATTTCACAGAAAAATGTATTAAAATGTGTTCTTGCATGGGAATAAGAGAGATCCAGGACAGCGCTAATTATACCAACTGAGGGAGAAGTAAGGGTGGTAATCTGGACAGAAAATCTCAAGTTCCAGTCCTGACTCCAACAATAACTCAATAACTCCCTCCCTCAAGCTGGCGATGGGGGAGAACAACATCCCCTGACATATACTGTACATGGTTCCATGAGGACTGGTGTTCTTAAAGTGCTTTGGAAGGGGATGAATTGTCCAGGTGACCCACCAGAGTCTTACATGTCGGGCATTCTATCATAATTTAGAAAAGTTCTGCCCTCGATAAGCACTGAGGTTTCATCTCACAGGTAGAGGGTGATCTGCAAATCCACCATTGCTTTCGTGCAAAAAAAGCATGACTCTACAATGAAAAGTGCTGATCTATGAGATTGGTACAGACCTGAGACTTGTATGCAGATTCTCAGTTAAGCTGATGCTGTTTCTCTGAAGCTGACTGACAATGTCCACCCTGCAGTCTTAATGCTTGGAAGAAAATTCTCTGGGTTTGAACAAAAAGAGAAGAGTATTACTGGTTTTCCTTTGCTGGCCATGAAGACCCAAATTCTGCCCAGATTTACACAGGTGAAGTCCTGCTGGCTTTGCAGGGCCCAACAGATGCTGTTCTTCTGAATCTGAAAGCACACCAAAATGCCAATCAGAATCTGAAGGTAGAGCTAAACAATCCAGAATGGAATTTCTTTTCCACCCTTTGCACTTTCATTACTACGACAAGGCCCATAGGGCATGTTGGCTACAGAAACACGCGGTAAGGTGAAGTGAATGGCATCACAGAGATAAATGAATCAGACAGTCCAGTGACTTAAGGCTACTTGTCTTCTTGCCTACCATGTGGGAAACCAATGTCTGGCTGTAGCAACCTCAGCTTTCCTGTTTTCCAAGTAAATGGCTGCAGGGAACATCATGGAGGTGACACTCTTGGCCTTCAAGGGGTTGGGGAAATCAATATTGGCAACATGAAGGACAGTTAATGACGGAGTCAAAAAAATGGTGTTTTATCAGTGGAGGAGGCAAGAGGTAGTTATAAATGGCCAGGTAGGAATAAGATATAAAAAAACCCCAAACAAACAACAACCCACAACCCCCCCAATGCTTCATTTTGTTGGCTGTATTTGCTGTAGACCCCAGCAAGAGAGAGTGAAAAAAGCAACTGTTTGATACCCAGAGTTTCTTCGCTTTGAAAAATAGGGAGACAAACTTAACAATCAAGAGTGGGGATTCCATAGGGTTGTTTATATACGGCATACATGCAAAATGCACACAATTATGTAGAAGTGTGTCTGTGTGTAATGTAGCATTAACACCAACTCTTACAGCCTTATGAAATGATATATTAAAAAGAAAGAGAGAAAGGAAGGAAAAGCAAGCTAGATTCTTTTTCCTCTCTTACAAATATGATGCAGTTTACAGAAGTATGGTCCTTTTTTAGGAAGACTTCTAAATGCATCATTCAAATATTGTTTGAGCTGAATACATGATATACATATCATGAATACATATAATCACAGCACAGTCTTTTGTGGAAGTTCTGAAAATAGCATTGGAAAAAGCTGACCATAAGCTTCCATCTAAGGATTTGCATTTGGTTAACATGTGTGAACTGACTCCATTCATCTCATCCTCAACAGGAATCATCCTGCCGCTCCAAATGGCCAAGCTGAAGAGTTTGGCCTGAATGACAGGAATCAGTTATGTGGGTCTGATGTCAAGAATAGCATCTACAGCCACCAGAGGAAATTGTGGGAATGATTTGGGGAACCCCATTCAGCTGAAAAGCCCCTATAGGTGATGTACCCTAACAGCTACTGTATTGCAAACTGCAGTCAAAACAGGAGGAGCCTTGTGGCAAGTTAAAAGTTATCGGCTGATTTTCCGAACCTTTTTCCACCAGTTCCTCTTTGGCAGGAAAGTTTAGGATTGCTAGGAATGCTCAAACTTCCTTCTCTCCAGAGCTGCAGTATTGCAGGATGTAGCCCAGTTTCTCTCACCTCTCCCATTGCAGAGTGCTGGGGAAAAAACAAAGGAGGGAAAGGGGTAAATCACAGAAGAAAAGGGCAATTAGGTGGGTGAGCCTCGAAATCTCCACAACCACTCTCCACTCAGCTGGGTGCCCAGGGCTGCTTGGAAGCATCGCACTGTAGTGGGGGGTCTGAACCAAGGGTGTTGGAAGTCACTGCCCTCTGCAAAACCTGTGGGAACAGGTGAAACTGGAGGATGCAGGGAGGGTGGCAGGGAGGACTGAGTGCTCTAAGTAGCATGTTTCCTAGGAAACCTTCGACAGCAAATATCACATTAGTCCTGCCTTGTGGCCCAGCTCATTTGATGTCAAGAACAATTTCTCACAACTCAGCTCAGGAGGTTAGCAAGACTTGGTGAAATGTTCAGTGGTTGTGGCCTGACTTACCTTCTGGGAAAGAAACAAGACACTGAGGGTGTTTGCACTGTTTTGGAAGCTTGTGACAAATTCCTAACCAAGCCTTTTTTTTTTTTTTTTTTAAACATAATGGTGGATTTCCCTCATAACCTCCCAGGTTTGCGGAGACTAACCCAATCGCTTGCTCACTCTTAACACACTCTGTTTAACAAAAGACATATTCCAGAAGTGAAAATATAGAGCAAAAATGGAAAACAAGCAATCTCATGGGAAGTCTTAGGACAGTTGGATCACCATTTAGCTTGTACACTGATTAGAAAAGCTCCATCGTAGACTTCTGGCATTACAAATCTTCATTTACAACTATCCTTTCTAATTTCTGTCAGCTGCAGCCTGAAAATATCCACAGCCTAGCAGATTTAACAAAAATACCCCAAAAAACATAAGTTCTGGCAGCACATCTCAGATGCAAGATGCACTTCAGCCTCCAAGAGGGCTCCCACCAGCTCCTCAGGCTAGGGTTCAAACACCCAGGGCTGGATCTGAGCACAGGGATGCAGCATTTTGCTTCTCAAGCAAAACATTCTGACACTGAATATCTGGGGGGCTATGTGGTACCACAGACCTACCCACAGGGTACCTGTTGTGCACGGCTTATATTTTGCTTCCCTGAATTCTTGCAAACTGGCCCCACTGGAAGGTGACCATGCTGTATTGTAGAGAAGTCCCACCCTGATGCCATTTCTGCAGCCTTCACATTTGTGACTTCAGTGGAGTTTCTTTGACTTCTAATTGTTTAAGAGAAAAGAGACTAAAACTGAAAAATCTTCCTCTGGTGACACACTTCATCTCATACTTAGTGAAATATAAAGACCTTTTTAATAGAAAGTAATACATTTATACAAATTAAAAATAGTCCTACTAATTTCTTTTTAATCATAAGCTAACTTAGGTGTGTGACCTCTTTTCTTCCTTTTGCTGTTTCTCATCTTCAGTGATTTGATCCCTCACATCTAGGTTTTTTTTTCCTTTCTTTTTTTTTTTCTTTTGTTCCTTCCCAGGGAAATGAGAGATGAATACAAAAAGAACAAGGCTGCTTGAGGTACCTGAGAAACACCAGCACAGAAATAGGTCCATCGCTTCCTTTCATCCTGTTTTAGATACAGTAGGCCTGATGGATCAGCTTTTCCTTCAGGAAAGCCAGGATTAAAGAGGTCAGGTCAGCAGTGTGAGAATGCCTTTAAGAACAGTGTGGGAACACAAGACTTCCTTATTAGCACGTTAATGTACTGAACCTGAAGCTCATTTAAACAAGATGGGGACAGTTGACTTCTCCCCTCAGTCCAAGTCTGCTGTGTCCTTAGAGCTGTTTGATCCACCAAGTAACAAATCTCCGAACCTGTGTGTTACTGGAAATCTCATAAAACAGAACAAGTACAACATTAAGATTTACTGACCACTATAAAGATTTCTCTTAAGATTCAAAAGCAGGGGTTTTACAGGGGGAAAGCATGACAGCAAAGGTTCCAGCTGAGATTACAGAAGGTGAAGATATACCGGACTGTTTAGCAGAAACGCGAGTCCCCTTGACCCTCAAGCACCTTTGCAGGCAAACAGCCATTACTCACGGACATGGCGCCCAGCTGCACTGCCAGCCCTGCCGCCCCTGGTTCCCTCAGCCCTGGCTGATGCTGACCAGCCAGTGACACACTGGGAGCTCTGTCCTCGGCCCCCCAACACTCTACTTTCGCCCCGGTGTCATTGCCTGTCCCTAATGTTTCCACCGTCTCCTCAAGCTGGAGGTGGCTTTGTGGAGAGCTCCATGCTGTGAGGAGAGGTGGGTGCCGCCCTCACCGGGCACGGCCAGTTCCGACTGGTTCTGGCAGCTCCACCCCAGGGCACATCCCAGCCCCTCAGGAGAAGCAGGTTGAAGAATTGACATTTAGTAAATAATTTTTTAAAAACAACACCACTATTATTATTAACAACAACAACAGTAATAATGGCTTTTCTAATCACATGGAAAACATTTCTCTAGCTGTAAAATCAGTACTCTAATCTTTCCCCATTGGCAAAAACACGCTACTTTTTTCCAAATTCTTTTTTCAAGCCTAGGCTACTCGCCCTCACACACATGTACCGTACATATGTCTTATCTCTGAGACATGTAAAATGTTATATAGCCTTGACTGCGGGGATGAAAGGGCTGAGAGCACCCACCTGACGCATCAGTGTCTCTGGAGCAGTCAAAGGGAGAAGGCTTTTCTTACACCAAAGTTGTCAGGTAAGGTTGTTTTCTTCATACAGGTATCCTCTTTTTTTTTTTTTATTACGTTAATTATAACCCAGAGCAGTAAACAGATCTTGTAACACTTACAGCGATTACTTCTTGTACATTAAGGACCTGAACAAACGAAGACTTAAACTCTAGTAATGCATAAATTGCCATGTCACATTTACCTGAGACACTAGGATAAACATGCCCTCTGTCTTCTCACCTCTCTACAACAAAAACTGGTTCCTCATCCACAGGGGCTGCAGATGAAACCTTTAGGCTCCCTACCTGCACATTTTCACCTGCTGAAGGACTGGGATGGAAACGCAAAGAGCCAGATTAATACCAATGCAGACCTAAATAATATCTCAGTATCTTATAGATAAATGATTTGGAAAGAAATATCTGCTCTTATCGTGAGGAAAGATCTATAACTCACTCTTAGCCTTTCATCACCAGGAGGAAATATACTGCGACTTATGCCAATCCATTATCTGTTCTTATTTTCCTCCGTATGTGTATTTATCTCTCTGGCTCACTCTTTATCAATCCAGGCACCCGTGATCACCCAAGCACAAAGTTCATGTGGGGCCCAAGCCATCCCTCCTATTTGGGTGGGAGTCTCTGCTCTTCCCTGACCCACAAGAATGAGAAGTGCACAGCTTGTTCTCGTATTCTAAACTATATTTTTCCCTGCCCACAGCTGAAATCACATCCTCACGTGATGTCATTTTGTCATGATGGGGCACTTTGTGGTTAAAATGTGCACGGCATCGGTTTCAGCACTGTAAATCTCAACAGGAGGGGCTGGAGCTGAGCTTTCCTCCAAGCCCGTACACGTCCCAGCCTGGGGTTTTAGGTCAGGCATATTTTGAATTCCAGGTTGTTAAAGTTACCTGCTTATACACCCATGTTCCCTCCAGCTCCCAGAGAGGATCTAGGGCTGCTTCCAGCCCTTGCCTCAATGGTTTCCAATCTAATATCAGGATTAAGATTCACAGGTATTTTTCTCACTTCCCAGTCTAAGAGGGCAGTAACCCTATCACTATATATTCCTTCTGCAGCGCAACGCACTTCTTTCCCAGAGGTGCCAAGATCCCTCTTGTATCCATACGTGCGTCTGGTGAAACCCGAGTCTCTGGGATTTTGCAGTAAGATCAAATTTCAGTGTTGATAGTCATTCATTCACTCATTCATTCATGGAAAAAGACACATGGACTTCATCCTGCCCAAGTATGAGAGTTATTTTTTTCTGAGGCATATTGCATGCTGCAGCCAGCAACTGGCTGCTTGGTCTGGGACATGTGTCCTTTGTAGAAGATTCCCCTATTACATCAGCTCAGACATCAGATTGCAAGAAAGCTTCCAAGTGGGAACGCATATAATTTTTCCTTTGGCACTGCAACACTACTACTAATAAAAAGAGTACGCATTTTCTGCTACAACCTAAAAAGAGTTTGCCAAAAGTCAGGGTTTCATATAAAAATAGCTGCATGTCCACATTGGTTAGTTTCTCTAGGAAACTTAAAAAAAAAAAAATCTTTTTTGATAGCTTTACCTTGCACTGCCCAGCCACATTAAGCCACAGTAAACTACATTCTTATGGTTGTCATAATATTTCGCTCTGTGTTGCTTGTGACGGGAATAATCTCTTAAGATATATAAGGTGCAAAATGCTGCCTTTATGTCTCCGAGTTCCTGCAATCTGCTTTAACAACCCAGCGCAATTACTGCTGGAGCAGTGCAGGAGCGATTCCCTGCCACTGCTGCAGCCGACCAGAGAGTCCGGGCCAGCAACTCCGGGCAGGCTTGGCCACAGCCGCTGGGGCTGCGGAGACCTGCCTTCCTCCCGCTGCACTCCCCCTCCTCCTCCCCTATTCCAGTCTGTCATCAATCTTACTAAAATGACAGCAGACAGATGTTAGCCTTTGCGAAGATCAAATGAAATCTATGGCTTTAGGGCTGTTCACCGAGGAGCAGAGCAGTCTACACCAGACACGGGCACCAGCAGTCACCTCCTCTGCATCAACCTGCCTTGAATCAGTTTGGCAGCCATCACAGTCATCTCTCCTCAGGCAACCCAAGTCCTGAAATAGATTTTGACAAACTTTAATGTTTTAGCCTCTCCATAAAGTTGGGGATTTTTTTTATAGCAAGATTGTTCATTCAAAACTTTTTTGGGTGAGAATTTTGAGCACTTTTGGGGCAATGTTGGGAGGGGTTTGTGCATGCAGCCACATTGACAAGCAGCTCAAGAGTGCACAGGATCGGGGGTTCATTTGGGTCTAGTACACTTGGCCCTTACGTGTTTGGTAACCTGAATTCTGCTAGCAAAGGGGAGGGGAGAAAAATAAAAAGAGAGAAAAAAAAAATATTACTCCATGGCATAAATATGCTGTATGTGCCCTTGTCTCATGCAATTTCTTTACATCGATGTGCAGGAATATTTATCCCCAGTAGAAATGTTTAACTAATCTGGTAAATGTCAAGCCATATGGTGTACATTGTAAGGATTTCATCAGGCCTTTTTAACTCTTTGTGAAAGTCTCTCCCTCTCTTTCTCTATGCTTCCCCCTCCGTTTTTTTCCTTTCTTTTTCTTTTTTATTTTCTTTTTTCCTTTTGTTCCTGCCCTACCAGAACCTGTGAGGAAGGAGATAGTGTGCATAGTGTTATTACATTAGTTAGATTAGGGATGTGATATTCACGGTTTATAATAACAAGCAGTATTAGCCAGAAGTGCAACTCGTAAGGCACCTTTATGCTGGGCTAAGAGACAGGCTGAATGTAATTTTTATCAGCAGTGACCTGCAGAAGATCACTAATACTTTTTTAAAACAAACTGTCCACCCCAACAATGCACAAAATTCCCAAGGGCTACCTCATCTCTTATCGCTTCCTTTGAATAATCAAGTCTTTACAACAAATAAACTGCAGTTCTCCAGCACTTTCAAGTAAAGGAAATGTTTCTGTACTATAACTATCTAGTGTATCTCCCAGAAAGATAGAGTGCAATTTACAATAAGCAATATCAAAAAAGAATAAACCGTTATGCTCATGCCAATCCTTATTCATGGTTTTATAACAAGACATATCTGTTTTCTTCCTATAAGTCTTGACTCTATTTTTAGAGTTTGCAAATAATGACTCCAGTATTTGGCTGCCTGCCACTTCTGTGAAAAACTAGAATAGCCACAGTGAAGACTACCATATTTTTAAAAAAAATTAAGAAAAAAAAATAAAGGAAACAAACCAAACCAAACAAAAAACCAGAAAAAAGAAGAGAGGGATCTTGTTGAACTCTGTGTATTCCCTACTAGCACAGACCATTCAAGATAGTGATAAGTGATGCAAATGCACAGAACATGCTAGAGAAAGCAGGAGCAAGCTGGAAATTTGGCTGAACTTCCATGGTTTCCTTTTACCTAAAACAAATTGCAGTGGCCCATACCTACATGGGCCCTTTGCTGCATCGCTGGCGGGCACTTGCACTCAGCAAGCCATGGGCATGCTTGGACTTCTCTGCTGGGCACCACTGATGCCTTTTCATCTTAGGGGCCACTGAGCCTGCTTTTACCATCTGTTGATGGAGACGGACTCTGAGGGCAATGGATGACAGAGCATTTCACACTGTAGTACAGCCCAGGAATAAAAAAAAACTCAACAGGAGAAACTACCACCTTCAGCTGCAGCCTCCAGACATTTTAGAGCGGTGGAAGGCTAGGGAGGGGGAGCTGCAGGTCAAGGAAAGGATAAGATCTGGGTGGCTGGCAAAGGGGAGGGAGAAAAAGGAATGTAGTGAAGGAGGTAGAGAAGGAAAAGCAGGGAGATGACAGAAATCAGACAAATTTAGCTCTGAATCCAAACTCTGGGGGGAGGGAAGGTGTTTCCTGCCCCAAACCTCTGAAGTTTCTGAGATTCTCCCATATCACGAGTGATTTACCTGTAAAGAGAACAGAAAAGGGGAGAAAAAAGGAGGAGAAAATTGAAATAAACAATGATTTGCTTTTTAAACAATCTTTCCATTCTAATCCCCCAGGGTCAAATGTTCAGGCACGAGGACACAAACAAAAAAAAGAAGGAAACAAAGAAAGGAAAATCACTTTAAAAAGAGGATCTTTACACAAATGCATTAGCCCCAGTTTTCATCAATGTAACAACAGTATATCAACTGTTAACACAAAGCGCCTTCCCCACATACCTGCCAGTTCCCTAACTCCAAAATATTTATTGGGACATTATACTTAACATTTCATCATTATTGAGGACATTGGCGAGTAATAGTGTGACAGCTACCAGTGTAGTTATCTGAGCTTTGTTATGTGCGAGCATTTTGGGAAAAAGAGAGAGAAGCAAGGCTAAGTTGTAAACACACTGAAAAAGAACAAGATGACAAACATTAATAATTAACCAGAAGCACTAGTCCAAGACTTTTACTGTGAAAGCTATGAGATGAATGTATCTATTAGCCATGTACATTTTTTAAAAAAATTTTCTCACACTAATGTGTTTCTAATAAAAGCATTATCTTGCTGTATAGACAGCTCATGCCTGAGCAGCCTCTCAATATTCAGGAAGTTGTTGACAAAGACTTCTGCAATAGCCTGTGTGATTTTGTGTTATTTCCTTTAATTGAACCAATAAGACCTACACTCCTGCACTCCTGACCTTTGCTCAGAAGGCTAATTTGAGATTAACGTAGTCTAAAAGTAAGAAATAGGGAGTGTATTTTTAAAGCACAGAAACATTTCTATAGTAATGGAAGATTAAGGTAAATTTCAGCACTAGGATCCTTTCAGCCCCACACCACTCTGCTTTTAAAGGGATCTCCAGAAGGACTTTGGTGAAACAATATAGTATCACAATTTCAGAAAAGTTAAATTCACTCAGCTTTGTCTTTGTGCAGAGTGTTTTAAGGCTTGTAACAAAGATGATACCCACGACTTTGAGTCCTTGGTGTCATTACAGTCACCCAGTAGGACATTCAGAAGTCCCTTAGGAAATCCTACACAAGAGCATAAAATATGTCATGCCAGATAAATGATTCTTTGTGGTTCTTGTATTATTCTGGTCTAGTACTGAAGTTTGCAATACTTAAGCCACGTGTAGTAGCCAGGGAATGAATGAGACAGGCTCCTTTGTGGGAGAAGGAGACCCCAAGTAATTTGGGAGAAGATAGGAGAACAAATGTTTTGATTACAGCTGTGAACATTATGCCAATATAGCAGAGAGATCCTGCTGCATGACTCTGTGCCAAAATACAGAAATACATCTCCCAAATGAAAAATGGGACCAAACTGTGGGGGGAGCGTGTGTGTTTTTAATATGTGTGGATTTACTCCATGTGTTCTTAGGCACAGTGATAAACAGAGAAGCTGTATGAGGGGCTGATCATGACGCAGGACCCAGAGTCTACTCCTGCTTCTGTTCTTGCCTCTACAGGTCTGTGGTTGCAGGAGTGCCTGGGTGTGCTGTGCCTTCAGCCTCACCAGGCTACGTGTAAGCCAGCCTTGATTTAAAAGAAAACCTAGAGAAGCTGATTTGGAGTTTTCTTCCTGGGCTTCCCTTTCCCCATGCACTTCCTAAGGCACAAGCTTATGTTTTCTTATGCAGGGGCTGGAGGCGCAGAGATGTGCTTTTTGCAGGGACCAAGAGGCAGCAATGAGCTGCTGTGCTGAGTCTGTACCTGCTACGATGTAGAGAGGGGACAGGATGAAAAGAAGGAGCTAAAGATCAGTTAACTTAAGTGCACTGCCCTTCTGCAGTGCTGTATACAGAAAACTCATATTCAGAGCCAGAATAGTATGTTTCCCTCAGCTGCAATGTTCAAATAGGGCTGATCGTTCTGTCCTATACAAGGACATTCACAAAGTCAGGAGGAATACTTCAAGCAGCGCAAGTGCAGGTAAAAGACCCAACAGTTGCTGCTGCAACGCGGATTTAAAGGCTGTTCCTTCTATTTACACATGTAGATATTGTAATGCTGCTATGCAAACAGTCCTCTGTGGACTTTTGCTTGTGGATTTTATTATAACACGTTCCCGACTATGAATGGCACCTTTCCTCTGAATAACTGCTGTTGTGCCCTTTATGCTTTACCTTCTGACTCTCTTCTGGTTTTGTTACTTTTGTTGCTGGTAGGATTTTAAAAGTAGGAAATGAACTTTCCCTCCTCTTCTCAAAGTGATGCTCACGGCATGTGAGCTGCAGTTGCATTGTATTCCCTGAACTTTGCAGCCACTGGAAACACGAACAGTATGTCAACTTGTTCCTGTCTTTGCAAGAGAATTCAAGGTCAAGCTGACCAGTGAACTCTCATATTTAAATAGAGTAAGTCAATGCTCATCTACAGCACTGAAACTGCCTCTAGGAAAGATGTTAACCCTGTGCTGGGCCTCCAGAGAGCACAGGCCGTGTCATGGCTTTTAAAGCAGTTTTCTGCTGCTGTCAATAAGAGCCAGACATAGTGCATATGTCTACCGGGCCTAAACAAGTGTCCCTTCTTTGGATGTGCGCCGTGCATGGGAGGCCCTCAAGGGGTTAACACATGCCATTCCTGAGTTCAGTGAAGGGACAGGGAGAGCCGAACAGCGGGAATTTCAGGATGTTAATAGCCTCTTCTCTTCCGATTGGCCCAGAACGAATGCAGGGTACAGTAAATTGTCCTTGTCAGCCTAGCTCACATGATGATATGCTTTATTTCTAGACATGCCTTGAATCTGTCCCTTGAATTTATGTTCAGAAAATAAACACTTCCAGACGGCAATAAAGCATTCAGTTGTAGCTGGCTGTTGCACAGTCTCAAGCCAACCGAAGCCATTTGCTTCAGAGTTTCTAGGGCCTGCAAAGCTTCGGCTCTGTGCTTGTGCTTCCTTCAGTTTCTGCTCACGTTAGCAAATGCCCCCCCCTTGGACTTGAGGGGATGTCCCAACTTACTTAGGAAAGCTCCAGAGGGTTTCACTTGGTTTCTACACAGGCATCATCCTGAAAGATGACATCAGGCCACCTCGTGCACACCAACCGACCCTCCTGTCTTTTATAGCAGGCAACACTGAAATAAAATAAAATAAATAATTTAATGGCAGCAAGTTGCAAAATAAAGATATCAATGATTCAGGATATGAATTTCCTACATAAAAAAAAGTAAATTAAACAGCTGTTACATTTTTGTCTGATGTGGCTAAAGAAACAACCAGTGGCTGGCTGATTTACTGACTAGGAAGGTTGTATGCAATAATCTCTAGGTGTTACTGACAAATGCCCAAATAGAGCTGCAGTGTTTGTTTGCAACCAATAATTTTATGGCTATCCTTTCTCTCCTCAGTTCCCCTCAATAATACCAGTTTATAACTGCATAGTTACAGCATAGGGGAGTTTGGCAAAAATCAATGGTAAATGCACATAGGAGACTACAAAAGAGCAATACAAATAGAAAAAGCCTTGTTACAGCTTTAGTTTATTAGAGACGTGTGGATATTAAAATGCTTTCTTCGACCCAAATGCACTAGAAGAAGAAATACTGAGTTATATCCACCACACTTAGGGTTGGGCAGCCAGCACCCCAATATTATACCCAGAATGTACCTGAAGAGCCCTGTGCATAAGTGGTTTTTGTTTTTCTCCCATTTGACATAACACAAAATTTCTGCTCAAGTCCATTTCTACTCAAAAAAACATCCGCACAGGAACGCACACAGGGCCAGGAGTGGCTTGTCTGTCATCTGAATGTGTCTGATAGTGAAATCATGTGATAAGAAGTCTGGAGAACAGCAGGGGTACCATTCTGTTCTAGATTATAAACCATTAGGAGATAAGGATGCAAAAATAGGAATACTCCAGGTATCAGGTGGAGCTGGAGTAAATTGCCATGGATCAGTTCTTGGTAAGAACAGCTAGCTGCTACAGTGCCAAACTGGCCAAAAAGAGGGTGACCATAGAGGTGGTGGATCTCTCACCCCACAAAAGGGGAGCTGGGGGAGGAGGGGAAATAGCCAACAGACCTAACACTGGGGACTGGCACAGAGGCTGGTGGCAGGGGACATTCGCTGGGCCAGCTTCCAGGCAAGACACAGAGTAGAAAGCATCTGAACAGGGGAGGTAAATTCCTGCTGAACCATTGTTTTCATTTTTCCCCCCAGCACCAGGCCAGCTACCTCCCATGCAACAGGGGTGTGGCAAACGTTCTCATGGCTGGTTCAGCAATGGTGTTCAAAAGCTTTTACAATTTCTTAGGAAGCCAAAGGGCAATTATGCTTACCCTCCCACTCCCCGCTTCCTTTTCTGTGGCTATCTTGCTTTCTTCTGTTTCTCATTCACTCTCATGCCCATCCTTCCTTTCCTCTTCTCTTCCCTTGATCCCATTCAGGGACTCCAAAGGACTAATTCAGAACAGCACCGGCAGAGATAAGTTAAAACAATGAGCAGATTTGCAATTAGGGAGAGTTTTAAGGATTGGGAATTGTGCATGTTTTACGGTCATCTCTTGCCAGCCATGGGGACTTTATCTTTGGTAGATACAGCTCCTTCCCTAGCTGCCACGGCCCCACCCTCAGGCATGAAGTGAAATTCCAGATTCACACTAAAGTGCTGCTGTATTTCAAACAAACAAACAAAAAAGCTAAAAATGTACACTGTACTTTGGCCAAGGCTGATTATCAATGGTGTACATGCCTTTAAAATCCTTTGTTAATGAGGTATCCTTATTACCATAATCAAACATGCTTAGAAACTTGTCACAGATAAGCAAAATTCTTTACATTCTTTGCTCTGCACTTTCTTTTGACATCTTTTCCCCATCCCCCTCTGTGACAGCTTAGCTTCTCAAGGTTAGGAACCGGTAGTGCTGGAAATTAAAGTCCTCTGTTGACCCACACAAGCAAAGAAACAGTCAAAGCTTCCTTACTCTGCTGCAGAAATGACCTGAACAGTGACCTGAAGAGACCACCCTCCTGAGAGAGGAGAGGTCACTGAGGCTCCACGCAGGATCTGCTCAGGGCATCCTCTGCAGAGAGAGCAAGGGAGAGATTGCAAATCATCCAAACTGTGCCAAATTATGTGTGAAGGTTTTGTAATGCAGTCTACTGTCCACCAGGGATTAAATTAGGAACATCAAACCCAATACAGAAAGAATTCCATTTTATACTTAAATTCGGCTTGCAGTGTTTTATTTAATGCATTTTATCAACCCCCATGTCCCAAAACATCTCACCACCAGAAAATAATTAAATAAATTGTGCAATTTGTGCAGAAGGCCATACAAATTTAGCATGAAAGACTCTTGCTTTTAATTTGTTCATACAGAACGTGGACTCAGGCAGCCATTCCCGTTCATTACAGAAACCACCTCTTCCCCCTGTGTTCATGTTGTATCTGTCTAAATAGCAGAAAAACTTGATTTAAATGTGAGTGGTCTGACATGGTTGATAATTAGAGCAAAGTTAGAAATATACTCAGCTCAGACAGGGGCATTTGCACATCACTACATGTCAGCATCCATCGCTTCTTATCCCGAGACTGGACCGTTTCACCTGAAATTACAAGACACAAGAGCATTTTTCATAAAGCTGACTCCTTGTTACATAAACATACGCCTTATTACTTGGCTTTTTAAAACCTATGAACAAAGGTTCTGTTTTACTGTTTAACACAGAGAATTTCTTAATACTAGATTTGAGAATGTTTCCGAGAAGTAACTTTAAAAAAAGTGACAACCTGCAAGGGTAGTGAAAGAAGACTAAAATCTCCCAAGGAAGGGTATGAAAACTGCACATTTTTACATATATGCTGTTTACCTGGTACTCTGTGACAGCTATATTAGAGCTATTATAATATATCAACCACATTCTTAGGGCTCAGTTAACCCTTATGCAACTGGAAAGGATACTTAGCTGCACTTAAGGAAGTATACTTAGTCAGAATCACTATTTATTGCCTTTTTTTAAAGCATGCCAATGGAGGCCAAGGTTGTAAGGTCTTGTCCTTGTGCTGTCCAGCTGGCTTTCAAACGTGAAGCTTCTTAAGTCCTTTTGCTTTGGTGATGTTATCAGTTTTTCAACTGCCTCTTGAGCTGCTGTGGGAGGAAAGGGAGGGTTTCTTCCCCCAGGAACCTGGCACCACAGCTAAGACTGTGTGAGATTTGTGGATTCCCAAAAGTACATTTCCAACAACACCTTCCTCTGAAACCTTCCTTTTCAACCCTGAGAACAGCAGGTAAATGCTGAATATACCTTAATGTTGCTCGTGAGAGTAATGTATTACCACTACCTTACAGCTGGGAAACTGAGGCATAAGGATTGAATTATTAGGTTATAGTCACATTAAGAACTTGAAGTAAGTCAGGTTATGAGTCCTGAGGACCATACTGTGCAACCACACAAACTTCTGTCCACTTCTTTCCTCTGAGGAAAAAAACAAAATGCGAAAAACCCACAAGAATAAACCAAAGCAAAATCTTGGGCTGGTAGACAGAAGGACAGCACAAAGTAAAAAGCTGAGGAAAATTCACGCTTCTGAATACACGAAAATTTGATCACTATACTTATCAGAATACTTGTAATCGGAGCCTAAATGTGTAAAGTAAACAAAATATATTAAGAGAATAGAATATTGTCCATGTATTTGTAAATATATATACAGTCTATATTAAATAATAACATTCAAATTTCCAACTAGTAGTATTAAGTTAAACTTATTCACCAAATATTGGCACTCAGTAGCATTCTCACTTTGGTGGCTGAGTATCAATAAATGTGTGAAGAACAGCCACTGAAAATGTATGTGTTTCTTGAGAAAGTGAAACAAAAACTTCTACAACAAGATATTATGTCATTAAAACTCTTGATACTCGTATCATCCTCTGTATTGATTGATTATGACTGCTCATGACCTTGTAAGGCAGTAAAATCCCATAATTTTAGATGGCAGGGGACCCAATCCTCTTCTGGAGCTGTGATCCAAAGCGTGGTTTGAGGCAGGCTTTTGCCTGAACAGCCAGAACATTTGTGCGAGGCTGCGCAGATTGGGCCTTATAATCTGACAGAGTACTTGTCTGCAATACTGCCTATTGAAAAGTCAGCATTTGCCAGGAGTTACCACACAATTATAGGGATGACTGTAGCATCTCTGACAAGACAGTGTGGGAACTGCAGGATAATGGTATCTCTTAATAGTGATGGCTGTAATGTAGGTTAATGGGATCATCTTTTCTTTTCCCTGGGAGAATTCATGAATTCTTCCATTCATTGACATTATTTTTAGTAGCAAAGGAAGGATTTGATTCAGACCTGGAGATGTCGTCACCTGGAAGTTTGTTTTCAGTGAAGATCCCATTCAACTAACTGAAACTAAAACTGGTATGATTTCCCTGAGGAGTGGTGAGGAAGGCTCACTGTACACACTGACACCAGCTTGCCCCAGCATGTTTGGTGCTGTCCACGTTTTGGAGACTCCATCTCTTGGGCTCATGCCACAGCATGCCCTGACCACACTGCTGGTGGCAAACACCCTGCCACAGCCCGCTGAGCTGAGACAAAATCCTTTGTGCACTGAAATCTACCGTGTGGGACTTCAGGGATTTTGTAACGTACTTTTTGGCTTACGGTTGAAGTTCATCATTGATCTGAAGGCAGATCTTCCCAGCCACATCTCTGTCCCTGCTTATTACAGTGCTGCCCGCTCCACCCTGCCCTTCAAGCCTTGTTGGCGAGGATGCTGGAGGGTACAGGCTGTTTGTCCATATGAAACCCAAACTTTGCTGGGTTATCAGAACAAAGCACGCCTGGCTGTCAGCTTATCAGCCGGAGGAGAGAAAGAGGAAAAAAAAGTGCGGAAGAGCACACGGCTCTCCTTTCACTTCTTATGTGCACCATCAAGGCCCTAGGTGGGCAGCCGAAAGGGGAGGGGGACCAATGATTTTGCAGCGGTGAAGCATCACCCCCCCTCCTAGCGTAGCCCCCAGTGCTGCTTTCCAGGCAGTTTTGCTGGACACTGGTGAGTGGTCCAGCTGGCATCCCATACCGAAGCAGAAACAACCCTTCAAAGGGGATCCTGTCTGCCTTTTCGTCCTTTCTCCTTCTCCCCTTACTCGCTCTTTCTTTTTCTCCCCTCTGTAACCCACAGCCTGGCCAGGGTGCTGCAGCTCCAGCGCCAAGGACCGTGGCCGGTGGTCTGCTCCTCCAGCAGCCCCGGTGGTGAGGGAGGCTTTGGTGGTGTGTTAATTGCCCGTCGGCTGCCCGCCAGTCCCATCTCCCATTTACTGATTGCCGATGTGACCCGCGTGAGCGAGCGAGCGCGCCGGGTCAGGGCTCGCGGGGGCCAAGTTCAAGGGCACAGGCTGGTACAGACGTATAAACAAGGGAATGGTATGTAAGCAATAAAGACATAAAGGTTAGGATCAGGGCTAGACGTACAATAAACAGCTGTGATAACCCAGTTTGTTTATAGATAAAGAATTTACTGTAAAGTCTGCAATGCGCAGGATACATTTGTTAACACTTTAAGGGACATATATTTTTAGATCCTCTTTTATTTTTTGTTTTGTGTACTGAGAAAATGTCTCCAAACATCCTTCTTTTACTACATTCTTTTAAATCAAGCCCAGGAAATGCACGCTTATCACATTAGCTAGAAATCTTTCCCTTCTATAATCCCTCCAAACAGGCCAACACTGTTCCACAGGAGTTTAAAACTGCTGCTACAACAAACTCAGAAAGGCAGATAGTCTAGTCCGTAATACTTACAGCTTCCTATTAAAACACCCATGTTTCAAGCAAAGAATATCCCTTTACATCCCCTTTTTCCTAATTTGGTTTTAATAAAAGTGGAGTAAGTGCAATCTCATTAGGGCTCTTATAAATTTTGCACAGTGTATGTTTTGCCAACTTTACTTTTAAAATATATTTCAGAGTGTAGGCAAGCATTCTGTGAAATTACCACACTGCTTCTTAACTGTCCTGTGAGGCTCCCATCAGAAGTACAATAAATTGTACTGTAACTATTGATCCAAATGGCTACATTTCTAAAGCAGAAAATGATTGTGTAGTGAAAGCAGTGCAGAGGTGCAGTAAAATGCCCTCAAGTATATAAAGACATAAAGATTAAAGTCACCCTGCAGATTCCCTTTAACTCCTCCAAATCCACTGTGTAAAGTGTTCTTTTATGATAAATCAAAAACTTTGTACAAATTAATATGACAGGTGCCAGTGTTCATAAATAAGATTGCTCCTCACCATCAGGAGGCTTTAAGAAAGTTTACTTTGCTTTAAACACATGCAAAAGCTGTTAATTAAATTCCCAGATGTCAAAAGAACATCTGAATATCTAGAAGGCAAAATAACACCCCAAAATTTGTCAGCCAGAACACGTATTCAGGATAAGAAATTGAGAATTCAGTACACAAGATGCCCTACAGTGCTAATACCAACAATTTTCAGTTCTGTGGTTAGTCTTCAATAAAGTTTAGATGATCTTAAAAAGAAAATACATAGGTGGAGTCTGTCATAGACTCTTTCTCCTCCACAGCACCAAAATGTCTTTTCTAAACTTTGGAATACGCTTTTTAACAGCATAGTTGCTGTTAGTAGCAACACATGTTACATTAGACTTGTAAAAAGCACTGACTGCAGGACAAATATTCTTGCCCTTGCACTGCTTTTGTGTTCATTCTTGGGATACCTTTTGGTACCAGCCATCTTCAACACTTTCAACCTTCCCCTAAATACCCGAAAAAGGTGGGATACCTGTTGGAGGTGTTGGACAGGGCTCCTAACACACGTGAACAGCACAATCAAGCTCTGACCATGAGAAGGGCTCTTCAGCTCCTCTTTAGCCTAATTAATAAATAACAATAATAATATACCAATAAACTATATAATTTAATACCTGCTCTGAGCCAGATTCTTCTTTGGCCTGTTTTTGCTTCCACTGTATTCAGCGTACAAACATTCAAGGTGAAATATTTCCCCCAGTCAAGCTGATGGCCAAATTCTGCAGGATTATAAGGGAATCAGTTAGTTCCCTAATCTTTGAGACTAAACAGATTAATCTTTGAAGAAGAAAACCTTTCAGTCCCTGGCTCCTGGCTGCTCCTGGATGCAAATAAGGTATTTTGTGCCTGTGTGTACTTCAGGAGCTCTGTCACTGAAATAATCAGTTCATCAAAACATCCTTATAAGTCAAATCCTGGCCCTCTCTAGCTCTGGTCAAAAGACAGATGGATGAAAAGGCATTGCTAATGCAAACCCCTATCATGCCTGGGGCCTTTCCCCTGCACTATTATCCTGCCTGGATTATTCCTCCAGGACTGTGACTGATTTACACACTACAGGAGCGTATCTCATCTGGGAAATGAGCACAGCTTTTTAATTATTCTCTGCACCACAGTATCACCTGCAGAGTTTCAGTTGGAGCTGCTGCACTCGGTGCTGCACATTGCAGGAGGACAGGACGGTGCCTGCCCAAATTGCTTCCCGTCTACCTCACAAGTTGGGCAGAGAGAGGCAACACAAAGCAATAGCAAAATGGCTTCAGTTCAAATAATAAGCAGTTGTCATAGCACCCTACCTGCATTGTCATCTTCAATGGAGAGTCACTTCAATGGAAGAGTCACTGCCCAAAAGGAGTTTGAAGGAGGAGGTTTGGCATGGGTGTTGTGGGGAGCTGTACAGTAAAAGCCTGACAGTGCTGGCCAGAATTATTTCCTGAAAGCATAAATAAAAGGACAGCATTTTAGGAAGGGCTCTGACAAGGAGAACAACGCTTATACGTGAAGTGTGATCGGAAGGACGCAGTGGACAGAGGCGACAGGAGATGGCACAGAGGCTGTGGCAGCTTCAGTACTCCCCTGGAGTCCAGAGCCGGGCTGGGAAGGGGGTACCCCACTGCTTACTGGGGTGGAAGGAAATGGGGCAATGCAAAAGCATGGTATGGGCCATCTGCCTCCAAACACCCCTAACACACCAAACCCATCCATTGCAGGTGCTGCAAGCAGCAGTAACAAGGAATTAGTTTTCAACAGGCTTGGTCCCTACAACTGTATCTTCACTACCATCAAGGAAAAAATCAACCACAAAAAAAACCAAAACACACCAACCCAAAAAGCAACAAACCAAAACCCAAACCCAAAACCAAACCCTGCAAGGGCTACAAAGTTAAGCATAATTCATTTCCAAAGACCACAGTCACTACTGATGCATCTGATCTTTGGAGAAAACTGTTTGAAGGGGTGTAGCATGCCTGTGTCCTTACCTCCTGGGCTATCTCTACCCCAACATCTCTAGACTGAATGGGGACAAACACTGAGGATGTAGACAGGCTGGACAAGACGCCTCCAGGTCTGAGCTCCAGCAGCTGCTTTCATCCTATGCATCTATCTGAGAAAGACACTGCTGGAGGGGGCCCTTGCTGGCCACAGGAGGCATCATTAGAGCCGTGAGCTGGCCTTCAAACTTCTAGTTTTGCCCTTAGAAGATATGAAGAACTGTAAGAAGGAAGAACAAAACAGAATAAATACCTAGTTCTGGTCTGCTTAGACAGGGAATATATGGAGGGGTCACACATGTGTTGGGGGGTTGCAATGCATTACCCTTTCGAAATTGGCGGTCTCAGCTATTACGTGACAATGATCTGTGAATTCAGATTTACGAGATTCCTCACCTGGCCAATAAAACCAGGAAGGAAATATAGAGATGTCCATAAATGACATATTTTCATGCTTTGTGCAACCTGTCCCTGCAAAGCGCTTTTGAGCAGCTAAGCAATTTACATCTAATAGCAAAGTGTTTTTTAATCAGTCAGATCAATTTGTGAAGAATTGGTACATTAGGTATAGCCATATAGCAGAGATCCTTATAGCAAAGGTTTAGAAATAATTGCTCCCTGACCCACTGAACACTGTATTACTATAGAAGTTTGTATTCTATTAAGAGTTAATAAGTGACCAAAATCTAGACTAATACACTGTCAGGGTTCATTATCATTACAGGTTCTTGCTATTTTTCCAGTATCTTTTGCTCTGCCCTTCTTGCTACATATGGAAAACCTATATCAAGATGGTTGCCATGGCAATGAAAAGATTTGCATGTGTCTTATCTATCTATTTAAATACCTTCTTATGGTTTATAACTACCATAATACATCCCTCCAGCCCTGCTCATTGCTAATTTAGAGCTAGCCCAGTGTCTGAGGTCAGCGATACCATCGAAAGCATGTTGTCTAGACATCTCCAAAGCTACTGTCCATGGGGTAATTGTTTTATGCAAATAAAAAAGTACAATGGTGACATGGTCCTCCATGACTTGCACAATCCACTTGTGCCGGGGCTGGACCAAGTCTGTAATCACATGCCTAGTAAAAGTGTTTTCTGCAAGGGCTATGTTCATTAGACGGGTTTTTTTATGCCAGTTTCCTTTGGCCAGGCCTGAAGCTGGTTTGAAATGAGGCTGATACTCTAAAAATGAACACTGAAAAATCTGCTCTGTGTCCACATGTGTTTGCATGAACCAGCCAACGTGTGTGTATGTAATTTTAGAGAATTAAAGAAAAACCTGCCAAAACCACTCCCCTCTTCTAAGTTACTAATTTTTGTAAGGGTGAATGAAAGGTCCCTTTGCACCCAGCATCGTGGCAGGAGCACATAAGCACACTAGGTTTGGTACCAAGGGTCTTTTGGGAGGGTATTATATTTTAAAAACCACTTGGTGAAGATTTCAAAGGGTTGGACTCAAATGATCCAAACTTTCTATCTACCACAAATCTAAGTTCTTCCTTTCTCCATGTCTTTATACCTCAGATATTTCCATCAAAATACACTGAATTGAGAGCGCTCGTTCAGATGGTCACATGGAAGACAAGGAAATATTTTGCGCAGAGAGCAGAAACTGCTCTTCATCAACAGCCACTGTAATACCTGCATTACTCTGCTTCTCTCTTTCTTTTATCTTTTTCTCCTTCAGGAGTTCATGCTTTGCTGCTACATTTGAATGGCTGCAAAGGTAAATATAGCTATTACTGCACAAATCCATAATGCACACAAGGCAGCGTGCAGTTTGAAAACACAGACAGAGGTAACAACAACAACCACCAAGAAAGGCTATCTCTGAAATCCTAAAACCCAGACTCTTCATTCCTCTCTGATCACCCTGACTCAGGGTTGTGGCTTTTCAGGACATCCACAGATTAGAACTACTTTTTAAAATACTTAAAGATCTACTACAGATTTATTTACTGACAATTGTACACTGTTGCTACCAGAGATTAATAATAATATTGGAAATGTTTAGTAATTTGGTAGTTGACTGATTTGTTACCAGTATTTGAATTGCTTGACCACACTTACAGATTAGAAATGTAATTTTCCTGAAGATAATTTATATTTGTATTCACAGTCTGAGGAAATGCCACCTATTCCTGCAGCAGTAAATCAGGAACCATTTACCCTGCCAATACAGTCAGACAATGTTTACACGCAGGACTACATTCATTGTTTGACTAATCCGTAAGGGGTAGATTTTCTATTGCATTTCAATAGCTCATCTACTTCAGACTGTTGTGAACTTTCTAAAGATGTGTTTTCACTTATAATAGCAGATCTTGGAGTGTAGTAATCTGCAGTTGAAGTTTCAGTGACAGATTTATTCAACCAGCATTTTGCATGAGGCATTACCACAAACATTATTTTATATGTGTGAGTGTGTGTATGAGTGTATAAATATATTATACCTACATATATATACATATATCTGACAAAAGCTTCAAAAGATACCTTCTGCAATTTAGTAAACTAAGGATTTCAAGTCAAGCGTCAGTTTCCGGGTGTTTTTCATAATGGATTTCACAGCAGATGACCTGACAGCTAGTCTCATGATCTGAATTGCACTCTGCCGCACATATCCAAACAAACTGCCAGCAAACCCTCAAAGCATCGTCCCGTTTTCACATGCCACGGCTGCAAGTCCATGCCGCAAATGTCCAGAGGTCCAGACTGACCTCTTCACCCCCTGTCTGGGAAACATTCCTCCTCCCGGCAGCTCATTCTTGACGACAAACAGAGCAGGACCAGCGGGCACTTGCTGAAAAGGGACAAGAGAGGGGCCATGAATGGAGCATGTCTGGTACAACAATGCCAGGCAATGTCTCTGAATGAGGTTGCAAACCCTGCTCCTGTTAGAGGGTCTGCCAGAAGCTTCCCTGCCCCCTCTCCTCCTGCCTTTCAAGGTCTCTGCTCCCCTTTTGCAAATATATGAGACCCCACAGACATACCAAATAGGTGGGCAAAGTCAATAGGTGATGTGTTTCAGAAGGGGAGGCCACTTGCAAGTGGTGCCTATGACTACATAATTTCTCTGGCGCACCTCCCTCCCAGTGCCAGCTGCCGTGTGTACCATCAAAAATGGTGGCAAGGACAAAAGCAAAGTAAAAATTTGAGTGCAGGTGCTTCTCCTGCATTTGGGTGAGGGCCAAAGCACCAGCATCACTCCGGGACAGGCTGCTGGCCTCCAGTTTTGAAGAGCAAGACAAGTGCATCACTAATGAGGTGTGGGATTGAGGCCTGGCTTTATTTCTCCTTAAGTCATGTTTTTTGAGGAAAACTAAATAAAAAGAAGCCATGTATCTACACTGCGACATGTTTCTCCTGTCTAATTTATAACAAAGGCAATGACTTAGTAGTGGAGATAAGAGAAATGCAGAATATTCTAAGAAGTTTTACAGAATACTGCTAAGCTCAGCCAAATCCACACTAACTTCTGAAATCTGGGGAGAGTCCAGATTCTACTAGTGAATGTAGGATCAGTATCCGGCCTGGAGTGCTAAAGAATTTCGGGACATATTTGGGCAAAAATATTGCAATTTTTGCCCTGAGAATCTATTACATTTAATTGGAAATATTTAATTAAAATTAAACTGAAAACATATTTCTAATATTTACTACTAGTACTGATCTTCAGTGATGATTATGTCTACAAGACCAGCCTTTGGTACTGCACATGCAGTCCATAGCGGAGCAAAAATGAAACAAAGCAAAGAAATTATGGAGTCACACAGCAAGTACAGTATGAAACCCTCCTCCCAAAAGGCTCTATGAGCTTCAGAAAGGCCATTCTGGGTATTGAATCAAAAGCTGGGGAGCTACAGGTAGGTAACCCACAGTATACTCCTTAGTAATTTGGGATTTCTCATCTTGGGAACCCACCAGTAACTCTATTTCTACATCTGCAAATGCCCTTTGGGAAGGGAGTGACTGGGTCAGGGCAGGATGATAGGGATGGCTGAGACTGGGGATCTTACTAATACGCAAAAAATGCTTCAAAGACTGGGAGCTTTCAGGATCAAAGACGTGCCGGCTGACTGATTTGTCCATCTATGCTTTTCTGCCTCCAGAACTCTGCATGGGTCTATCTGCAAATTAAACTTCCTGCCCATATTTTAGATCATTTCCCAAAAGCACATTTTGGATGTGACTGTCCCAACTGACCTTGCCAGACCTCTATCAGCAGCTAATTTAAGGTAGCTAAAAAAACTGTAAGTGATCACAGTGGGGGTGGGGGGTGTAGCACTGGGGCACCAGCAACGTCTGCAAGAACAAGAGCAACTCTGAGAGCAAGTTTGCTCCTACTTTGGCCAAGCCGCAGGAGGGATCTACTAGATCTTCTGGTGTGCATGGGGCTCCCTGAGCCAGCACAAAAGCCACAGTTTGCTGGGAAAGAAGCCTGATAGGTTAGGGAAAATGATAAAAATAAAACATTTTTTTTTTAAAAAAAAAAAAAGCACCTTGGACTGCGAAGCCCAGCACTGGCCCCAACTGCTTCATGCAAATCAAACAGACAGGAAAACCCAACATGACTGGCCACGGGGTGAATCCTGGCTGCAGAGGGTCCCAGCGGGGCTGCTCCCGTGACAGCCCCCTCCATGGGCACACGACCAGGGAGCTGCCGTGTCCGGCTGAGCCCTTCTGCTGGAGCATCCCCTGGGACGGTGGGCAGCTGGGGGTGAGATAAAGCAGACTCCAGGCTGTTTTATCTTATGCAAGGGGCTGGCCCCAGGAGCAGGAAAGCGTAAAGGTGGTTTAAAAACCATAGCTTTTTTTTGGTTGTTGATGGGTTGGGTTTTTTTTTCCCCTCTGCAAACATCTGGGCCTCCCCTGGCATGTGTGCTGTGGGCAGAGCAGACCCTCCAGCCCTGAACCTGCAATGCCCAGAGGAAAGCCAACGGTTACGTGACTGTGAGCAGATGAAAACACTTGGGGGTGGGTGGAGGGGTGGGTTAAAACAATAAAGAGAAAATTTTATTTAAAATGCTGCCCCTATCTGTTTAGAACAAATATTTCTGTTGTACAGAAGGATTTTAAACACCGAACAGGAGGCTTGCAGTTAAATTCAGTAAGATTTGGATGCATTGGTCTAGGAATATACCTGTCTGGACAGAAGTAACATAGCTTTTCCTATATGTTTGGAAGCAACATCCTTGAGCAATGATGATCACCAAAGCCTTCCATCCCAGGGACAAAGTGCCCTCCTTTCTCCCTTCTTTGCCCCACAAGCTTGGCCCAGGCTGGCAGCTCCTGCTAGCCCTGGAGGCAAGACAGGGATAGAGGGAGAGGAATACCTTTCTCCTCCTCCTCAGGCTCTTAACCAGTTAAGTTTTTGTCTCGTTATGCCTTTTAACACAAGTAAATCCAAATAACTGGGCAGTAATGAATTATAAATGGAACAAAAATGAATATACTATTAATATTACTCCCAGAAGGGGATAAAAGGGATCAGCAGCTTTATCCCATGGTGCAGCTGAGAACTGACAGGCAGGCTGAGCTGACATTCAGAGTCCACTCTGTTTTCATAAGGGAAAGAAAAATCCCTGGCAAAGGAGAGACGATATTTTAACCGCTCCTGTGGCCCCACGATCGAAAGCCCCGTCTGCAGCCCCACACACTGCAGCTCGATCCAGCAGACTGTGGCTTCTTCCCCTAATATAATCGCTTGTAAGAGGCACAGTCCTAAAATGGATGCAGAGAGGATGCTTTTGCTTTGCAAGAGAACAAGCTCTCCCTTTGCTTCTTTGGTGAAATATGCTCGTATAAAAGAGGGAGTAAACAAAATTTGGCATTTAACAATCTCCAGGCCCTTTGGCACTCCCGCAGACTGACCCCTAAGGCTGCCACGGGGCGATGGGGAGGAAAAACAAAGCTGAAAGCACAGCCTGCCCTGGTGCTGACCTTCCCACAGCCAGGTGCTGTGGGGCACCTGGGCCTCTGATAATGCCCTGGCTCTGCAGGAATGCTGGGAGATAAGGACAGTGTTTTCTGAATTATTTCCTACAAGCGGGTTCAAGAGAGGGGAAGGGGTGCAGCCGCATGGCAAGGGACCCTCTGCCTCCTCACTCTCTCCAGAGCGGGTAAGGGGATCTGCTGGGATCATCTCTGATTTTTATTTTTAACTCCACCCATAAGGACTGATCCAGAAAGTTGCCAAACACCACAGACCTCTCTAATCCTCAAGCACTGGGGAAAGCAAACTGGACACACACCTAAACTCTTTTATACACTCTAAAGTGCAATTAAACTCCATCAGGTGCTGAAATCCGGGAGGCTTCAATCTGAGGTACAATAGGCACTTCCACATTTTTTTACCTATTTGGATCTAGGGCCTCACTGGCTGCGGTGCCTGTGAGGGGCAGCCGGCTCCAGGGCATGCTCCTGTGCCCAGTTCAGCCCAGTGGTCACAGCAACTCAGGGACCAAACCAAGGGTTGATCTGAACTGCTGCAAACAGAAGAAAAGAGAAACTTTGGTGATGGTCTGCAGTGGAATTTCTTTGGTCATCAATCTCATTGCCAATATCTGCAAATTTCCAATTTTTTTTTTTTCTAAAGGCAATTGTCACCTGCTTGCTGTGGGAAAAGCCTGCAGAAACCACCAAGTGAAAACTGCACAAAGCAAGGGAACCTCGCAAATCAGGAGAAGTATTTTTGCTTTTTTCTCACCTTCTGCAGTGCCGGTAATGTCTGGTGCTACCTGCAGGTAGACAGCAATTCAGAGAAAGTGCTTGTGCTGAGAAGCTGTGGCATGGGCTCAGTCCTGCTGCATTAAAGCCAGAGTGAAGCTTTACCTTGTTGTCAGTGGCACCAGAATGAAGACACCAGCATATTCAGTTTAAAGTGGGTTAAAAAGTTTGGAAAGCAGCTGGAGGTTGTTTTCAAAAGTAACTTGGATAATTTGGGCAGAAAGGAAGGAGGTGCTTCATTTTTGAGATTATGTAACTAGAAGTCCTTGAAAGGAGACAAATATTCTCCATGGGCACGTGCTTGGGCTGAAATCAGCTTCTCCAATGTGCTTTCATCATCTTGTCTTTGACTTGGCCTGATCAGTTTTAGCACAAATGAATCACTTGCAGGTTAATCTTTCTCTCCTTGCCTTCTCCCTGCCCCATGGCAAGGCAGGCACGTTCTGCCTGCTGGGACCCCAGGAGACATTGAAACAAATAGCCATATAGGGATTGAAGCTGGACCATCAATAGCATTTTGAGCAAAGGAAACCTCTAGCCACGTCAAATGAAGATGATCCAACACTTCCCAGGGCCCTCAGTGACACTAATGCTGTTTACTATTGCACTTATGTCACTCTTCTCCCTTACCAGGATTAGATTATTTGAAATAACAGATTGCCATTCCTTCACCAATACTTTGGAAACAGCACCAGCCCGTGTCTTTGCCCCCGTGCCTCACAGCCCACAGTTTATCTGACAACTGGCAGGTTATTCCGTGGCTAGCATCAGGGCAATATAGCAGGGAAGTGTCCACACAAGATGAAATGCAGATGCAGGCAGTGCTCAACCAAACTAATGCAGGGATAAAAGCAGCTAACATAGCTCCTTTCACTGCCAAATCAAGAAATACAAAGTTCACCTTCAATGTCTAATGTTTTTTAATTTAAATTTAAATGAAAATTTAATTTAAATAAAAAACCTCTTTATCAAATGCATATATTATTTTCATGTCTGACCTTACCCACTTGAGCCTTTCTTGGTATGGAAGGCCATCCCCGACCATCAGGATTTGCTTACTTAAGAACATTATGTTTAGCGTTTAAGCATCTGTGCATGGGTGGCTGTGAGCAACCTCACCTCTCTTCTTGCAGTTGTGGTGCAACAGAGCTTGTGGGTCCGGTGAAGATCAGGTTGAGCAGCTACACATTCACATTGCATGAGCTGAGCCGAATAAAGTACCTGACTGTGACACTTGTGGGTGGTCTTGCTCCTGAGCTTCCCTGCCGTCCTGGGGACGTTCCCACCTGCACGGTGGTGGGACACTGCTCCCACCACTGCATGGCACGCAGTGACATGAAGGGAGATGTTCGGAGCCAAGTGATTAATGGGGCTGGGTTTTAGTTGCTCTCCCTGTAGGTAAACTGCAGGCCTCAGAGTGAGCTGGGAGGAGATGCTCTGTACCCTGAGGATGGCAGCAGTGACAAACTGTCATCCAGCTGTTGCCTGATGCCTCCAACCTGCTGCTGTCTTCAGCCTGCTGGTCCATGCCCTGCTGCTCCTGCCTGACCCGCTGCCCTCCAGCCCACTTCTCCCGGGTACAGCTGCGTACCCCCAGCCATCAGCAGCAGCTCCCCATCCCACAGCCAGGGTACCACTGTAACCATGGAGACTGGCCCAGTTATGGTCACCATGGAAACATCCAGTGATGCTGCTCAGGTTGGCAATGCTTAGGCACTGGGGGGAGCAGCAAGGGGGCTGTCCCCCACTGACTGACCCCACAGGGGTGAGAGCACGACTCTGACCCAGGGAAGTCCAGCAAAACCCAAGCAAGCATTGCAGCGGAGATGCAGAAACACCGCACATCTCTTCATCCTTTCCCTTGTGCGACACGGTCTTCTGCCAAAAGTGGTAAATTTCCCAAAGAAACCCCAAGAAGAGAAAAGAAAATGTGGCTTTTCGTGACAACACTGAGTGGTACCATAAAACTTTGTTCCAGCTGTGCTGGCTGGCTCCAGCTCACAAAAAACATAGGTCCAGTGCTGCTGCTTTGTGAGACAAACACAGCCTTCAGGTGTGAATAAGCACATAAAAAGCTTAAAAACTTACTTTCTCCAAAGGATACTGAATGTTAATTGTCATGGCTGCTGCTCTCACCCATGATGTTTTGTGTGAGAAAGAAAGCGCTCGTTTCTACCTAGATGGAGCCACCCAGGTTCATGTTAGGATACTTATCTGCCTACATACAGATGTATTTATTTACTACTTTATTGGATGTGCACCCAGGCCTAATTGTCAGGCTATGTTCACTTAGGTCATGGAAGGGTGGGTCAAGAATTACTATAAAGAAAATAATTTCTGATGATATTTCTTTTACAACTCAAAGAAGCCGTCTATACGCCAGGCTCTGTCAGTAGCACAGTATGGCATTGCATCTCCACTGCCCCTGACCATAGGTAGCAGGGGAATATTCCAGTAATTATATCAAATCTCCAGTGAACTTTGAGGTGAACTATCTATAATAACCAATTTTAATAGCGTGTCAGTCTCTGTCTCATAAAGTAGGAGTGAACGGGCTGTAAGAAATGCAGTGGGGGACCTGCTCATACCAGGACCCAGGGGGTTACCTGCCTCATGAGGGATTTAATTGCCAGGATCTACACACATACCCACACACCTTGGTGCCCACCACCACTAATATCCTGATCTTTGCCTCTCTGCTTGAGTTTGCTGCTTTGGCTCAACTGCCTCTGCTTCACTAATGTGCCATGATTTCAAGGAAAACAGCGTTTCTCAAAAAAAAAAAAACCAAAACAACACAATATAAAATGTCAAACTTGAACTTAAGGCACTAAAACTTTGCTTTATATTTTAATGGTGAAAAGCTTGCCTTTGTTTAAAAAATAAAATCACAACCCTGCACACCTGGAGCCCTCCAAAGCCTACAAAACTTGAAAGAGATAGGGAAGTTTAGTTTTCTTCCTCTCTGCACCCATATGAAACCTGTAGGGTCATCTTTGTGAAATCAAATTCCTGGAAGGGACTTCAAAACAATTAAGTTAATATTAGCATTTTTCATAACATTACAATGATTGTATTGTGTTATAAAACCCTACGAATTATTTAAAAGGTTTTTTGTATTAATATTACAGACTAGGCAGATAATCTGCATGATTTCAAGGCTGCAGCTACAAATGGTGAATTGACCAACTGAAGCAGGGTTTGCTCCATTGACATCTATGCCTGTGTCGAGCAGCCTATAGCCTTATACTTTCCTGACAAATGTTAGCTTTCAGGCCTTCAGAGGCAGCTTTTAAAAAGAAAATTTAAACTGCATTAAGTGTACAGCGGTTCTAAAAAATCACTTTCCACAGATTGACTAAATAGCTACTCTATTAGTTGGCTTAGAAGCAAATGAATCCAATCTGATAAAGTCCCAGCATCCAAGGTATAGATACCTACAATTCCTAGAAACGGATATAGAGTCCAGTCTTGAGGAGAACATACATAGGATTTATGCCTACAGAAGAAAAAAACCCCTACCTCCAATGCCCCCAAGCAGTAACCCCTGATTTTAACTTTTTTTTAAGAGTGGAAATACTGTGGGTTTTTCTGTTTTTATGATGCAGTGTGATATTATTTCCTAGATTATTTGACTAATGAAAAATAGTTTAGCTTAAAAAAGTATTTGGCACACCCTCTGCATTCAGCACTTTTGCTACCTACAAAAATGGTTTCTTTACATAGATCTTGTCCACAAGGTCAGTAAGAAGAAAATTAAAGGGAGCCTGACCTTGATTTACTGTGACACCCTTTCCCCGCTCTGGTACTGTTAAAGGTGATTTTCTATTGTAACATAATTTATATTCATTTTAAAGACACTTCATGGGGCATGGGGAAATGAGGGCTCTGTTTTGGATGGTACAGGCAAATTCTAGCTACAAGGATTTCACCTGGCATAAAGGAGCTGTGTTAATAACTGGAATCTGATCTCAAATAAAAGATAGACCCCCAAAAGACTGGTTAACTTCAGTGTTTTGTGTACAAAGTTAAATTTCCTAGTTTTTTGCTCTATCTAGGCAGAAGCAGAAGAAAAGATGACTTTGAAAATATCTTATGCCTTGTGCCTCCTTATCTCAGTCTGATCCTATGGATGTTAATTGTACAAAACACCCATTACAAGTGATTCACTTGATTGAGCTGTGTGAAATCTGCTGTTCTGAATCCTCAGGTTGCCCCAGGGCTGCAGAGAGCTGCCAACACAGCAGGAGGACACGTCTGCTGCCCTGTAGCTTGCCAGCAGTGTTGGCTTTACCAAGGGCTGGTCAAGCCACCGAAACACAGCTTTGGTCAAGGAAGAGGGTCCAACACCTCCCAGGTGGCCCTTTGCCAATGCAGTGCTCCTGCAGACTCACTTTCACCAAGGTCTTGTTTTTGAGAAGTGACTGCAAGGCAGGTTTTGCATTTTTTCTGCAGGGCTGGGGAGTCAGGAAGGAGAAATTGTCCAAAGCAAAATAGTCAGAGAGAAGAAAAAAACAACCTTAAAGAGGAAGCAGGCTATACCTAGAGGAAAGCATATTTCTTTAAAAACACCTCAGGAAGTTATGTTACTTTAAATTTTTCAGCTGCCGCTCTCTGAAGAAGTGCACGTTTCCCTTTATCATGTAAAGGAAAGAGTAAATTGAGCACCATAAATCGGAGTTGTGCTTACGGCGAAGGTGCTGTTTATCTGTCTGATATTTAGACTGACCTTTGCTGGGTCGTGGAGTTTGTCTGTCTGCAAATCCTCAAATCTCAGAGAATACTCTGCCGAGAACCAACTGACCTGCAGGGAGATGAAATATTATCTCCTTTACTGTATACAACTTTTCTCCCGTGAGCCTCACCAGTGCCATGCCTTTGTCTCCAGCCTCTCACAGGGTTACGCACCCATCTGCCTCCGGCACGGTCCTGCCTGCTGTCACCCAGGGGTGCTCGCCGACCCCAGCATGGTAGCTTTCGCCCTTCCCTCCATGCCAGTACCACAGTTTGTTCTTGGGCTGTTCACTCACACATGTTTGATCAACAGACACAAAACCTGGCAGATCCTCACCACATACTAACTCCAGTCCCAGTTTATCCCCGACATCACCCATTTCTGCTCCTGCTTCTCACATGCAGCAGTGAAACCAGGGCGAAGCCCCACTGGGGGAGATCTCAGAAGCAAACGTGCAGCTCACATCTCAGCTGTGTTTTGTTTTACCAGTCCATTTTCCCAGTGTCACTTCATTCTCTCCTTAAAAAATTGCAGGGTTTTTTTAAATCGTCCCTTGGAAGATGATCATGTGACAAAGATGGCATCAGTGCTACCTTTTGTTATCCCGAAGAAAAGGTATCCCTATTTTTTTGCCAGCTGTCTCCATTGCCAGTGCTTAAGATTCAGTGCTGGAGCTCGTGCCTTCCCCTTGCTCAGCCTTCCAAAGCCTTTTGCAAACATTTAAATAAACAGCCCTAGGAAGTAAGTATTAATAAATACATTTTACAGAGCTCGATTTAGTCCAGCCAGTAGGAGTTATGCACACACGAATTAGTAGCAGACTCAGAAAAGCAGTCCATGTGCCTTGAGTCCAAGTGCTGCCAGACAAAAGCTGGCTGCAGTTACTTCCCGAGCATCTCAGAAAAATAGGCTTTTGCTTCACCAGACGGTCCCCTTGCAAACTTCTTGCAAGAGCATGAGCTCCCATGAAACAGTGAGGTTCACCAAAGTGGGCTGAAATCAGCTGTACCCTGATTTCCACCCACCCAGGAAGCTCCTTCCAGTGCAACACTTCTGGTGCTTCCCTCCATCTGCAGGAGGAATCCCCTAATGAGTTAACACTAAATGAAGCAACAGGCAAGATTTGTGAATGAACAGGCCAGAGGACTGTCAGGCCACTCTTCACACAATGATGGCTTATTCACAAAAACTAGGCTTTGAACAACCTAATTAGGACTAAGAATACATCATCTGGACAGTACTGAGAAAAGTGAAATATGTTGCAATCGCCATGCTCTTTCTATTGTTTCCAGATATCAGCCAAGGAGCCAACAAAACCTCCTTCCCCAGGCAGGAAAAGAGCACAGCAGGCTCTGTGTGCCTCTGCTTTTATAATATGGGGACACCCTGGTACAAAACCCTGAGCTGAGGGGCAGCCAGGTCCTCTCCTGTGTTACAAACCAGTCCACTCATGATACCCCCATCCACCAAGACCTGAGCCAGGTCTGGTCACAGCCAGAGTGATCACTCCCTAAAGCTAAAGCCCAGGACTCAAATACAGCCTTAAAACCCCCTTTAAAGGTGCAGCTGGGGATATGGTGCCTGTAGGCATCAGTTACCCAACCACCTGCCAGTCCTTGCTTAGGTCCCTCTGGCTGATGCCCTGCGCCAAGGGCAGTGTGGGCCTGCAAGAAGGTTATCACCCAGCTTGGGGAGAGGAGGGAGAGTAGCAGTTTTTTCCAGCATTGCAGCAATCAGAGCTGAGCGCACTTCATTTTCATAGTGGTTTTGCCTACCCATGCCTCCACCATTGGCCTCCCCCCACCAGCCAAAAGGCAACCCAGCAAGACCCAGGCATGAGCTGGAGGCGTTAATCCTCCAGCATTTAAGCACAGATTGAGCTAAGGAAGATTTTCGTTCTTTAAAAGTACAATTGTTGTTCAGTTTCCCTCAGGTACAGATTCATTAGCTCTTGACTGGCTCGCCTTGCTTGCTGACTACTTGTGGAAAAAGCCATTTACCCTGGTGAATGTTAAGGTTAGTTCAAACTGTCCTTGCCATCAGTCTCTCTGGCAGAAGGTCAGGGAGAAGCTTTCCCCAAATGGGCAGCATCAAACAAAGGGGGGGCTGCCTTAACTCAGGGAAAGAAAGGAGACCTTCCCTGCAAGGTGATAAACATTCCCCTGGGCAAAGAGGACAAGAGATTAACCCCTCTCTATCCTCCCAACTCCTGTTGGACTGCCTTCAGCTAGCAACCTCTGTGCCCATGGGGCTGGTCACGTCCTCATCTCTCTTTGCTGGGCAAGACCACATGGGCTCACCAAGCCTTGGAGGGAAGATTCAGCCTCAAAAGACGTTATCCCAGCAGCTGTTAGCTTATGTCCCTTTTTTAAATTATTTCTTTAAACATTTAATTTAATTCTTATACCTCCAGCACCACAAGCCTCATCACCAGATCATATGGGAAACATTACAGCACATAAGTAAACAATAACCACCATTTTATACCTGTTAGCTTTGGTTCCTACAGTACATGCTGTGATATCTTAAAGGTGGTGGGGAACCACTCTATATATGCAAAGAGAGGCACATGTGGTACTTAATGAAAAAGAAAAAAAGAAAAAAAAAATCCCACAAAGCCTGTGTACCCTTTTGTGTGCTGTGAGTGAGCCAGCTCAAAGGATAATTAATGTTAAAAGGAAATAGTTTTGGAGGTAACACTTTTGATAAGAATACCATGGGTAAATTACAGGAAAAGCTCTCCTGCACCTGGAACAGGCTGCATCCACAGGGCTTTAGAATAAGAAAATGAATGAGAAAGTAAGAGGGCAGACTTTCGGTGCTCCTTTCATGCTCTGTTCACATGGGAAGAATTAGACGAATTTTTCAGCAGGAGGGAATGGGTGTAAATTATAAACGGCCTCATCACAGAAAAATACTGAGGTTTTGACCACTCAATCTTGCAGCATTACTAGCTCGCTTCTAGGATTTCACTCTCAGCTCTGCCCCCTTTGAGGCCACAGCATATGGGCCAGCCCCAAGAGTCCCAGGCAGAGATCCACCTCTGCCACCCCAATGCCTGTCTGAGGGGCCTGGGACCACAGGAAAGCAGAAAGGATGGACGTTTTGCAATGTCCTCATTGCAAAAGTGCAACGTAGAGCACACCCATGCCAAGTACCACAGACACTATGAGGAAGAATAAAAGTTAAGGAAATAAAGTCTCTGGTGTTTGCTGTCCTATAGCGTTTCTCAGCTAAAAGAATGACAGTCTCCTGGAAAAAGCTCATTAGAAATCTTAACACAGAAAGAAGATGTCTTGCAACTACACAGCTTCAATTCAAAATCTTTCTGGAGATTACATTAGTTTTTGAGTTCACTCATTCACCTATAAGACACTAGAGAAACTTGGTTTGAGACTTCTGATGCAGAAGAGCTCTTCTGTAAAGAAATACTCACCTACAGTCAGACAGATATTAGCCAGTGCCTTGAAGTTTACAGACTCTGAGATTCTTCAAAGAAAGTCTATTTTGAACCACTATTTCAGCCAAGGTCAAAAACGAGACCCGGACCTTGCTTCAGACTTCTCTGCCCTCGTGACAACAAACATGGTTTATGGTATTTCTAATTTGTGGAGGTTTCTGAGAGATGAGCAGATCAAAAATGTAAATGGCTTCAGCCCTCAGGTCAAGCAGGCAATCTGTGCCAGTGTGTGAAGGAAACGAGTATGACAGTTCACAAAATGTTGCTTCCAGGAATAAGAGCTCTCGGTTTCTTAATAAGCTAATGGCAGGCTTAAAGAGGACCCTGTGAATCCCTGTCTCCCTCAAAACTTCCTCTGGGTTGCAGATGGAGAGCAGATCCTGAAACTATACAGCCTGGGACTGTTAGGAAGATCTGTCTACCTGAGAGCCTAGTCCTGGACCTACTTTTGGTTATCACATGTTTCAACATCTGTCTGAATTGCCCTGGATGGGGTTCAAAAGACCTCATGCATTTTACCCATGCGCAAATGAGATCCTGCAAAAAACCCTTCTCCTGTTCTATTGTCTGCAAGACTCCTTCCACAATAATTCTCTGCTTGTAACACACTTCTGCAAAATGAAGCCAGAGATGTACAAGGCCTGTCCTGTCTACTTCCATTAGAGATGGGGAGCATGTCTATCAGTTTGAAAGTAGGTCGAGGCCTTTCCATGTTCATTCAGTTTTCAGGTTTCATTTTTATACACGCACACATACATATTATAGGTGGGGCTGATAGCACTGTCTATTATTAAGGTTGTATGATACTTCCCATTATAAAGGACTGTTTCATTTGCTTATAACTTTGCCAAACTCAAAACAGACCTTTTCTGTCATTGCAGCTTCCAGCTGCTGGAAGAGGGGCCTTGGAAAGAAGGACTGAGTTGGTTTTCCCTGGGTATCTCTAGGTATAAGTGACACAGAAAAGGAAACAACCTCATTTAGAGGACATGTGAGGAAGACTGTGAGGATGGAAAGAAATTAATGGGATAACAGGTCAAGAAAAACTGAAATATGGGATGGGAAAGATGGGTTACTGTAGGGGAACAGACAGGGATTGGCGACCGGAAGATCACGGGATGTGACGGAAAGATAGACTCCTCCCCATAGGAGTGGCAGGAACAGGAAGCGCAAGAGCTATATGAGCGTGTGACGCAGCTAAATAAATGGACATTTTGTATCCATCATATTGATGTCTGTGTATCACTGTACCCAGGGTGGGTAGAGCCCTGTGTCCTGGAGATATGCGGCCCAAGATGAGTTCTCCCGTAGAAGCGTACAGCTACAGGTTACAGCTGGTTTTGCTGGGTGGACACTGACTCTGCAGTGAGGAGCTAGCTCTAAATGGTGAGTGGAAAGGTAAGACTTGTTGGGCAAAGTCATGAAATAAAAAGACTTGTATAAGTAAAAAGAAAAAAAGAGACGCTGTGCCTGGCCAAGCAAGGAGACTGGGAGTCAGCTGGTGGCAGCAAAACAGTGGAGCTGGAGAAGGACACAGCAGTGGAGGAGGCTGGGTGAGGAAGCAGGAACAGGATCCAACTGAAGTATAGGTGCAGAAGGTCACTGAATCACACCAGTTGGTCTCTGTCAGGGGGAAAATGTCAGGGATGTCCCATAGTAAAGGAAGAACTTTGAATGAACTTCCCAACCTATCCTGGAAAAATGAAAGCAGTACAAAGCTGAATGCAACAGACACAGTCTCCTTCGCTTAGAAACAGGTACGATTTGTGCTTATCAGCATATACAGCAACAGAGGTAGAAGAAATCTCACAAGGTCTTCCAGCTACCTTATCCCAAACCTGCATCAACTTCTGCCATTGCTGCCAGCATAAAAGCTAAGCATGGAAAAAAATTCATACAACTATCATTAAGATTAAAAAATTCATACAGCTATCATTATTCAAAGCAAACTGAGGAAACACATTGGCACCTAGATATTACAGAATTTTTCTTGCCCACAGTTATATTGTTGGCCTGCGCTACAAGAAACAAGAGCCTACATTGACAGAGGCTATCTGACTGAGTGGAGGAAAGAGAGCTATCACAGGAAGCCAGCCTGATCGACAGATAGCCGTGGGCAAGTGCTCCTATTGAGTGTCCCAGTGTCCCTGGAAAGGCAGATGAGAACTGAGGTGCCCCAAGCCCACAGTCAGTTCTGTAAATGCAAGTTAAATCTTCCCTATTATATCACTTTATTTCTAGCTGTAACTGTTAGGACTATTTGGATAGCCTGGGATTTACTTAAAAAAAAAAAAAAAAAAGAAAAAGAGAAAGTGAGATCATTAGGCAAAATTAGACTGGGTGCAAATGGGAGAAGGTTAAAACTAGCCTTTGCCTTCCTGCTTGGAGCTGGGAACCGCAAAAGCAGCTCACGGTAGGAACACACTACTATGGAGATAATTTGTGTCAAATTGAAGCTCTGCATTGACAGATAGTTAAGTACAATAACAATTATAATAATAAAAGCCAGGCCTTAGTACCTGCTGCGTGTACGGACATTTCTTGCCCTTGAAAATAGCAAGAGAATGGTAGAGCTCCATGTAAATATCACTCAGTAAGCTAAAAAATGTGTAAGCTAAAAATGTGTGTGTGTTTCCAGATGAACTAAAAAGAGGAGCTTGCTGGTGCAAAGTCTTAAGCACAGCTTTGAAATGGCAAGTACACTGTAATCCATTGGAAGATGCCACTGGGGTTTTGCAAAGGGAACAAAACGGAAGGTATTGTTTAGAAGGTTTCATACATTATATAGAAGTGGACATCACTTAAGTTTTTCTTAAACAAGTGGCATTTAATGTTCCAGGTTTAAGGTGTTTGCTTATGCTGTTGGTGACGGCTTGCTAACAATTATTTTGGACCACAATCTTGCCCCAGAGCTTGAGGCAGACCTCAGGAATACTGAGTCACCACATTCTTCTGACACATGGGGTAATGGAAATGGTGAAAGGATGGAATCTAAAACCAGAACCACTGCCAAAAACTAAATAAAAAATAGCATCTGGAAGGGTTTTAAGCATTACTGTTGAGGGTTTAAAACAACCTCTAACTACTAGGGGCTTGGGTGAAGTCCCCCTGTGGAGAAACTATTCTAGGTCTGTATACTAATTTCTTGCATCTTCCTTTGATGCATCTGACGTAGACTAAATTCACTGCCTGTCTGATGCAGTGTGGCAAACTGTACATAACAGCAAACTGAAAAGCCATGCTGTTCCTTCAGCTGCAAGTCACTCCCAAAGGGCAGCAAATGAAGGTTGCACCCTCTGTCCCAACAGTAGGCATCTGCACTGGGAATCTACAGCTCTTGGGCTGAAACTCAGATTGTGGCTAGAGGTGATCTTGGTCACAAAACATTGACACGCCATAAACTGCCTTGCAGAAAAACCAAGATCGCATACAAAAGGAGAAATTATTTTTAAAAAGTTGATTTAAGTCAAGTTTTTAAAATTTAGGAAATGCCAAACTGAGAGTTGCCTGGTCAACTTCAATTTAGGCTCCTTCCTTGTACAATGGAATTTTGATTCAGTCTTTAATTACATGATCACTTAATGTTTGTTTCATAAGATCATTTCCTCATTCAGTGCAAAGCAGTTGCCCAGGCAACCTTCATCTTTGCATTTTCAAAATTTGAGTGCTCAATTCAACAGTCTTTAAAAAAAAAAAAAAGAAACATTTGTCAGGAATAATTGTGGACCTGGTCTAGGCGGTTTACTCAGGGATGTACTCAGGGATTACTCCTCTGGGAGGAATGGAGTTCTCTGCAAAAGCACCCATTTTTCCAAGACCACTGCAATAATTGTTCTGGCAGCCAATTTCTCCTCCCCTTCCCCAGCCAAAACAACACTGTGGATGACAAGCACTGCTGAGCCATGCTGCGTGGCATCTCTCTCTCAAGGCCCATCACAACACAGCACTTGAAAGCACTCAAAACATGCTAAAGCCCATTTCCAAATGTGCGAGACTGGCCTACAACCCAGATAATGAAATCGTGGTTTAAGCTACCAGGGTGATTCCCCAGTTTCCAGCACTGACGCCCCACACGGGCAGGACAACGGCTGCGACCAGTGTAGAGTGAGATATGCTTTTGGCTATTACAGCGCTATGTTAGTTACTGTTCCACCCTGGCCCCCAATTAACTCCCTGCTCCAGCCTCAAATCAATTAGGTTTATGCCCCTGCCCAGTTCTCAGTGTGCTCCAGTCTCACATCAATTCTGCCTGCAGTGATTTAGCAGTGATTTAGCCCCTGTCTCAAACGTACCACTTACCCCCATGACACTGCAATCGTTCTACATTTATTTTCTCCTCTTTTTCATGCTTCTCCCCACCCCTCCTCAATATGGGAAATTTGTCAAAGCACACCCTTTGCCTGGAGTTGTTTTGCTTTTACAAATTAACACTTCCCAATAACAAAATGGTTTGCTTAAAAAGGAAAAAAAAAGGGGGAAAAAATCCCCATGCAGCCCCTGGTGAGCACTCTGTGGTCTCAGTTCTCCCTCAGCTGACTGTTTCCTTCTTTGGCAACCTTTTGCTGCAACTCTTCTCCCACCCAGCACTCCTGGCTTTCTTCTGGGGACCTCAATACTGGTGGAGCCAGCAGCCCCTGTCTTTTTTTATGACAATCATTCAATCTTTTAAGTTCGGGAAATGGGAGAAGGTTTGCAATCTAAGCTGACTGCATTCAGTTGCACATAAATAGTTATAGATGATACTAGATCAGTTATCAAAGTCAGCCTTGCCCTGAGTTTTCACCCATGAGTACCTGCTTCAGAGCAGATGACAGCAGCTGGCTGGAGTCAGGGGTTGGGTGGTGAAGGAGTGCTCAAGTGGCAGCAGAAAACTAAGAGAAAAAAAGAAAACTTAAGAGCGGAGGACTGACTCTAGCTTTCACACCCACAGACTCTGAGTTTCAGCAGGAAAAGCCTATAGGTATTTTGCTCTCAGGTACTTGAGGTTTACCCTGGGTCAGTCATGCTGAAACAACACAAGGGGGTTTCTACATCTGCTCTTAGTTTTATCATTATTTGGGTTCCCTTGGGGCTCTTGGGCAGAGTTGGACAGCAGGATAAAGGCTGAGCCAGCTCCACCTTTGCTGGGATTTGTTATTCCAGATTTGTTCTTCTTGTGCTACCTGAGTGGACTTTTCCTGGCCATGAATTCAAATCTGAATTACTACGGCCATAAAAGGCTCATTTTTAGCTCCCAGAACAAGGTGATATGAGGCTCCAGCCTTGCTGGAAGGAATTGCATTGGGACTGTGTCCCATGGGGTATGTCGGTGTTTCAGGAAGGTGTAGGCATTAGCGCTGGGGTTTGGGATGCATTTTACCATTTAAAAGAGGAGCTTATTCCCATTCCTCACACACACACACAAAAAGAGGGGCGGGGGAGAAAAATAATCTTTCACATTCTAAGCCCTGTTTCAGCACTAATTAAAGTTTCGGCCCCCCATGCCAAATTGAGAAGGCAAGAAGGTATTATTATTCTCAATTTCACAGCCAAAGAGTCCACAACACCAAACATTCAAAGGCTGCAACACTTCCCCAATGCTCCTCACTGTGCAAGAGGGTTTGATCCTGCTCCGCTCAGCATTAAGGGATTTCTCCTATTGATTTTTATGGCAACTGGCTCGGGCCCACAATAAACTGCTCCTCACCAGTTTGGGGCATCCAAAACTGTCCCTCGCTGAGGGGCGGGGACAAACTCGTAGCTCGAGGTGCTGCCAGGCTGGACCCAGCACTGTGATGGACAGGTGTCAGCCCAGCGTCACCAGCAGCGAGCACTGCTCCAAGTGTGGCACAACTCATTCACAGTTTCACAGATTTAACGTAAGCTCAGGCTCCTCTGGTCCTACCAGCCCGACTGCTTCTGGAAACTTAATATATTATATTTCAGGGTGCTAAAACATTTGTATATCCCTGCCTTATAAAACATGCAAAAATGCCATCTGCAGTTAGCATGACAAACTCCAAGCACGCAGTCCTACTACAGATCCCCTTGCAGCTTTCTTCATTTCATTGCTAAACACTTTTCAAGAAAGAAAAATCCATTTTTAGTGCTAATGCCACCTGCAGGTTGAAGAAAAACAGTTGCAAGATCCCTGAAAATTGAACAAACATGCTTTTTTTCCGCCCCCCCCTCCTTCCCTATCTAACTACAAGTAACATTATTGTGCAGCTGCACCTTTTGCTGGACGGGAATGACTTTGTCCGTTTGAAAAGCGACCTTTTCTCACTGCACAGCTTGTGTTATCTGCTTGTGGAAACTTCCACCTTACTGGTAGCTAGTAGATTATGGGAAGGCTAAACCAAAATATCCATCAGCACTTTTCTCTGATGCTTCTCCTGTTTCTGTAACTGCTCCTGACTCCCCTGCCCCAGCGGGATGTAGGGATCTCAGTCACCAACTATCCATCTCCAAGATGTCCAATTCTGATGGACGCTCATACATGTACTTATCCATCTGTGCTTTTACTGCCAAGACACCAGCTAGAGATGCTTAATGCTGTGTTTTGAACACTAGATGCAAACAGCACTGGTGGAAATGCGCCTGGATGCTCTAAACATGAAACTGGAAGCTACCAATTCCTTATTTTGACACTGACCGCCTTCGCTCTGGTGCTTCTGAGCTCCACCTCAGTTCACACTTCTTTAAAGTGCAAGTACTGACCCCAACCAGATGCCCACCAGGAAGAACCACCCTGCTCTGAAGAAAAAAATAACCCTAAATATGCTTAGCCAGCCTTCTATTCATTATTTAGCACCACATTAGGTACGGGCATCAGGACAGCCAGTACCTGCTGCCTGCGAAGACCAGTCATGTTGCGTATTTTTCCCTCCATATAGATCCATTCAAGTTTCCTTTCCAAACCCAGGCAACACAGCCTTAAAACCAGCTCTATTCCTCCAAATATTGCTTCTGGGAACCTCACCACTATCATCAGTTCATTATTTTCATTAGTAGTACATTTTCAGTTATGCCATGGACCCTGCTCTCAGTTATACATTCTTCCTGCTGCATGGATTATATCTGGGAAACACCGAGCAGAACTGGAACAGTCAAGTGTATTTGACCTTTCCCCCCACCGAAAAGGGCATCTTGGACCTACATTTTGTAACCATTGGGCTTAAGTACACGAAACTGCGGAACCTCTGACATGATATAACACTGAATACGATGACATAATGTTATAAGAACAGACAGAAATAATGTGGAAAAGCCCCTTCTGGCTCTAATAGGCAGCTGGTGACACAGGTGAAACACCTACTGTACCACTTAATAAAATTATTTTAATTTAGAATGGGAATGAAGAAATGGAGCCAATTACCTTAGTGGATCTGACAGGCAACCCTAAATGGATCCTCAGCATCCTCAGTTTGGGCCATTTTTATCCCTATGAATAATGATAAAATGACTCAGAAGAGATGCCTGAGGAAACAGTGCGCGCTCCCAGCCCAGATAATATTAATAAGGCAGGCTCCCAGCTGCAGAGAAAGAAACCCGAACAAATGATCATGTTTTCACTTGTGCCCCCTTTTCTTTGACCGAATTAGAGGAGAGGCGGATGGGGAGGGAAGAGGAAGGGGGGGAACCCACCTGCCCTTCTGCACCTGAACAACATCCCCGCCGCCGCATGGAAATGGCTGGGGTGAGCACCACCGCCGCCAAGCACACTCCAAAAAGAGTTTGCAGCATTTCTGTGGTCAGAAATAATATTTGTGGCTGCATTTCGCTGGGTTAAAAAAAAAAAAAAAGTTTTGGGGGAAAGAAATATGGATGCCATAGGTTGTAAAGTGACTGTCAGGAGCAAGGCGAAATCCTGCCCCCCCGGTGATAAATAATAAATAATTGCAGAGGGTGCAAGTGCAGAGGGAGGCGTTTGCTATCCCCATGTATGGGCCCAGGCCAGAGCAACATGCTGGACTGGGTGGACAAATGGTCTGTTCCAGTATGGCAACTCCTATTTTCCTGTGAAAATACAGATTTCATGGTGCAAGATCAGTTCTGTCAGATTAAATCAAAATGCAATAATCACTGAGCAATTGCCATCTGATATCTAAATACCCCCACCAGCCTTATCCTACTACTAATTTTAAAACAGACACCTCCGAGAACTAGGATTTTTTTTTTTCCCAGGGAGAGGAATAAAAATCCTCTGAAGTGATAAAAATTAATCTCAATTCATGTTAGTTTCAGTGACAGCGATTGTACCAGGCACACAGGCTGTCCAGTGGTATTTCTGGGATGAATTCTGCATCTTAAAATAAGACAGAGGAGCCTGAGAAATGTTGTTTTGTAGGAAGGGTTTTTTCCCCCCTTCTCCAAAAAGCATCTTCCACTACAACTTCTGGGGGAGAGAGGCCACAGGAACTGCTGTGCCTTTAAGACCAGATGTAACTTGCAGATCAAAAGGGCACAGCAATCACCCATGTCATTGTCCCCTGAAAGATCAAAACCTCATTATATACTTGATGCAATATCTGTTCTTTTAAGGTAGTTTACATATTTCTCTCTTTTTTAAAAAAAATTTTATTTTTCTTACAGCCCCCACTTCTCCTTTTCTCCATCTATTCTTATCACTTTTGAATTACAGAGATCTATTTTCAGATGAACGTGCTGAACAAAACCTTCATCTGGGTTTTTTTTCCCCTCTTCTCTCTTTTTTCTCTTTTTTTTCTTTTTTTTTTTTTTTTTATTTCCCAACATGGCGGTACGTGCTTATGCTCGCTATCTGCATAAGTCTTTTGTGTATTGCTAATGGAGTGCTGGAATTGTGGCAGCTCTGAGCAGGGAATACATGTGAGCAACAATATGCTGACAGACCCCTCGGTGGAATCTAATCTGTTCCAGCTCATGCACTCCTCAGAAACTATTTAACTTTCATTAAACTGTGTTTGATATCAGCTAAATAGAATGCATACGGCACCAATATAGCTCATATGGTCTCATTCATTCGATCACAGCAGTGCTTTTTTCTTATATTTTCCCCCCACTTGTGTCAGTACCCGGTATAGCTGGGTAAATAGGAGACCTTTGAAGATATAGTTAGTACTCAGATTTCTTTATTCTTTTGTGCTGGCTTCTTAGTGTTGAAACAGTGATTCATGTATGTCTCAGACAGCCTCCATTAATTTCATGTAATGTAGCTTTTATCTCGTAGCTGGGACAACTATCTCCAGCGCTGTCTCCCTATAGCATCTCTCGTGCAGCAGCCCTCCAGCTTCTCCGTCCCCCCCCCCCCCCAGCGCCCCTTTTTCTCCCACGAGCAGCTTGTTTCTGGAGAATTTACTTTTGTTTTGTTAGGTTGGGTGGGTGGGTGGGGAAACAGAGACTAAGATTGCAGAGGAGAAGTAAGGTAAAGATCTTTCTGTCCGCGTGGATGTCTTTATGTCTCACGTAGGGAGGAAAAAGGCAGGGGGGAGCGGAGAAGGGAGGGCTTTGTGGGGAGTGGGCTAAAATATCTTTCGTGGCAGCGGCTGGATAACAGTTTTTTTAACCTATTCACAGAGTACTAATTTGATTATGAATGCAGCACAGTAGGAGCATGCAGTTTCTGGGGAGCGGGAGGAGGGGGCGATGGGCACTGGATTTACAAGCCAGGGCTGTTCAAAAGTTTGAATGGTCAAATGCGCCTTAAAAAAAAAAATAAAATTATCAAGACCAAAAACTCCCCAAAACCGTTATTAACCAGAAAAGAAAAAAAATCCCCAACACCAAACTAACCAGCCCTTCAAACCAAAGGGAGCTGCGAGAGGGTGCATTAGCTCCACAAATAAACACTGAAATTCCATTTGTAAATAAAAAGAGAAAAAAGCCGGTTCGCTCTTTTTTTCTCTTTTTCTTTTTTTTTCCCCCTCTTGAATGATCTGAATGCATTAAAGACTTCTTCACCTTACAAGGAGGATGGAAGAGGGAAAGCAACATCAATTTGATTGGGAAAAGTAAAAGTGATTACCTTACACTTTCTTTAAAGATTTTTTCCAATTATGTTTTATTAAGTCCAAAGGAATAATCACAATATTTTTTTTTTTATATTGCTTAAGAGAAACAACATGGGGTCCTTTGGTTTAGGGAGCCCAATTATTTGGGATATTATTTTGTGAAACCTTTTCATTTTATTAGCATACCAGAGGGTTTTCACATTCACGAGGCTAAATCTTGACTATTATTACTTTTTTGGAAGAAATGTCTCACCGGGGCAATTAATTTTATACAATAACACTAGTTGCTGCTGTGTCACATGTTTTAAAAAAGGAGAAGGAAAGCAAGCTTTTAGCACAATTTATCATTCGGTTCATAAGGGGATCACTGACGCCAGCCCAGGTAATACAAAATGAGCTTTTTTGAGAGAAGATTTTGCTGTGCAGCAACTTTGGAAAGTCCTGGGATGCCTCAAGTTTACCAGTGCTTTGAGCACAAGCCCCAGCTCTGTAGGCAGTGTTATAGCAGCGACTACCAAAGGGAGAGCAGAAACATGCCCTATCTGCTCCCTGGAAACCAAATCTGACTGCGGTAACTTTGATCCCAAGCCCAGCGACGCTGTGCAGGGAAGGGCTTGCTGCTACCAGCTGAAAGGCTGATCCAAAAATTATTGAGATAAGCTTATTGACATTTTTACTATATGTTATTAATATTGTTAACAAAGGCTATTTGAAAATACATCATCTATAATCATGTTAGTCTTCATTTTAGAGCCTTTTTGTCAAAGTGAACTACAGAGGAGTAATTAACGCTGTGCTGTTATTTACCCCAGGTTTTGGGGAGGTGCATGCTAGTGCGGCGGCAGGAAAGAGGACAGCCTGATTTCACTGAGCGCTACGCAGCCCAAATTCAGAGGCAGTGAAATTAACGGCTGCGGTTTCCGGTACCATGAGCCTAAAGATAAACCCAGCTCTCATATTGCAGGACAAGTGTGCACAGGACTGAGGGCAGCAGAGGCGATGCTTGCCTGGTTTCTGTTGCATCCAACACAGGATCCATGGTCCTGTTGTCTCACTCTTTGCTACAGGTAGGCAGCGACAGCCACAGCCTACCCTGATGCTCTTCTGTTTAAAAACACATTGTGAAAAAAATATTCTTGTAGGACAAGAGGAAAGCATGCGCATGGGAAAGGCAATGGCGGGGGAGCAGAGACACTTCAGTCCCTGCTGAGCAGGACAGAGCCAGGAGCAAAACCCAAACAGCAGCCCTACTCCTTTACACCTCTTGACATGGTGCAATAGCACCGTGAAGCCTCTCCTGAGGGGATGGTGCCAGTGCTATCCCCCAGCCACAAGCAGCACAAATGGCCATTGCAGAGACCCCTCTGCAAAATCCCAGCCAGAGCCTCTGTGGCTCACCAAGAGGAAAAGTGACACAGGTGTCATTGCAGCATCCTCCTGATTGTCCTGACTTAAGGGCACCTCAAAATCACATTACCTCATGTGCTTCCAAATTAGAGCCAGCACAACACTAACCATTGCTACAGCCACCTCACAGGGCTCTGGGGCACCCTGGGGATCCCTGCAGAGCAGGGCAGGGTGCATCTCCACTTGCCTGGAAGATGCACTATGCGAGACATGCATGGTTGGGGCACTCGGACCTGCAGTCTTATTCCTCCTCTGTAAGTTCCATTTTGTTTTATTTTTCTCTGCTTTGGGGCAGTTTGGAAAGTCCCACTGAACCCCCCGGCACAAAGTGACAACTTTCATATTGCAGAAATTCAAGATCTTTGCAAAAGCCACAGCAGAACATGCATGCCCAGACCACTCCCCCCTCCCTGCCTCAGGGGTGACACATGGTGCTCGCACAACCCATGGGTTTTGGGTGCAGCCCTTCACGACTGGGACTTCACACCTCAAAACCAAAAAGAAGTCTGCAGCAATGCACAAGCCCTTTCTTCTTTTTAATTTATTTTAAGTTTTCTGCAATATTCACTTTCTCTCCCGTGCACAACTGCCATCAATAAATGACAGAGAGATACGTGAATAGCTAATCCTGGATTGGTGGGGAACCAGAGCAACACCGAGGAGCAAACGCCCAAATACTTTGCAGTCAGGTAGAGCTGAGAGAGGCATCTCTGATTCATAATCTCTGCTCAGCGCTTCTCTTGTGCTGTAATGAAAATCGTGGCATATTGGTAGCTCTCGCTGCCAAGTGATATGGCCATGCCCTCTCCACAGTATCCAGCTACAAACACGCTTGATGGGCACTCTCTGGGGGGACTGCCTGTGCTGGTTTTACATTGCTAACATATGTAGGTACACCTGAAAGCTACAGCCTGCCACTTCTTGTGGACCTCACTGGGGTACCTTTGCTCTTTTGCCACCAAGGGTTAATTTTCTAATGGCTGCTTTGCTGCTGAAGCTGGCCAAGTTTTTCATCGCCTGCAGAGCACCACAAGCTGTGATTTGGAGCCAGAAAACACCATTAATTTTCTAAATAGGAAGGATCACATATGTAAACTGTCTGGGTCTATAACCAGTTGGGCAGGTAGAAGGCAAAGAGAAGGAAAGTGGGTTGTTTTTTTTTTTTTCAGGCACCAAAGCAAAATAAACCTGAGGCTGCCGGCTGCACTGAAGTTTCTTGGCAAAGCTGGGCTCCCCACTTGCCTTCCCCCTGCACCCCTACCACACACACAAGCACTTGGCGTCACCCATGGCAGTGCTCGTTTTTACTGGAAAAGGTCAGGTTGATGATTTTTTGAACAGTTATAGAAGATTTTTACATCAGGCTATACGGAAAAGTTACTGGAAAATTCAAGGAAAGACTACATAAAGGTAAGGGCACACGGTTCATATCAGACCAGGGCTAACAGCCTTTCACCCGCCGACATGGCCTAATCCTGGCCCCACATGGGTCACTGCAAGTGCCTGGTTTGTGCCAATGGACTAGCAGCCTCAGGCAGATAGCTGCAAGAATGGGAGCTGGATATTTGCTACCCACACCATCCTCCTTCAAAACCCACACCAGCAGCCCATGCCACAGAGCTGCCTGATTTTTTTCAGCCAGGCACACACATGAGTTTTGGAGGTATGGAGAGAAGGGATGGGGCCCTGTGGGCTCTCCTGCCCTGGGCGCAGCTGCCCATACCACCTCCCGCCATGCCTCGGTTTCTCTATTTATAAGCTGGTGTGCAGATACCAACCACAGAGGGGTGCTCTGGGTCTTAATTAATTAATTAATGCCTTGTGCAAAGCATTTGGAGGGCCTTCAGTGGAGGGGACTACCAAAGTTCATACTATCAAATGGTTTTAAGGAAAAAAAAAAAAAAAAAAGAAAAAAAAGTACTTTTAGTGATTGTTTTTCCAAGTCTTTCATACAACACTTGCCACTGTGTGATTCACCTTTCTACCTTTTTCTTGCCTCTCCCCAAACAGTTAGGAGCTGCCTTTTCTTCCCTTTCCTCCCTTTGTGAGCTGAAGGGGGGAAGATCTGCAGGCAGGACCAAGGCCTCCCTTGACTGGCAACCACCGCACTCGGTCAAATTGCAGGGGACACCCCAGCTCCCCAGGGCAGAACAAGCTCTCAGCCAAGGACTGGGGCAGAAGAATTAGAGTTTTTTCCAAGTTACTCAGTACAGCAAAGGCAAAGGAACATGTTTGTGGTGGTTTGTTTGGGGTTTTTTTTTATGTCTTTCAGGTGCCACGCAAATACCGTAGCAATCAGGTTGGTTGTGGCTGTGACTGCACCATGACCTCTGAGGGCCTGATCCTGCACTTAGTCACCACTGCGAGACCCATCCCAAACAGACACAACAATCACTGCAGGATTGGGTCCTTAATTAGTTCAATATTTCCACCCCCTGCCTTTTACCACTTCCCCTCCCAAGGAAGAGTATTATTCATTAAGGGCTCGGCAGAGCCCACCAGAGCTCATTTTAGCTGAGATCTCCCTATGATCTTCCCAAGCCTTTGGCAGGGAGCGAGCCTTGGACTCTCTTTCATGGGCTGCGTTGTGACCTGGCTTCAAAGTGTGCAAAGAGGTTCCATGGCTCCCTTTGTGCAGCACAGTCTCTTAATTGCACTTTTAAACACAGTGTAATTTTTGTAATTAACATTATGGTTTCAGAGGGCAGAGAAGCCTGCACTATGCTAATTACAAACTGGAGTAGTCAGAGTAGAAATCCAAGGCTCCGGTTGCTGGGGCCGAATGCAGTTTTTATGAAGGATTTCAAAGCTCCTCCGTGGGCTCTGTGTTCTGAGTCATCATTAGCATTTGATAACATAAAGAATTTTTATAACATGTGACAGATTTCGATGTGAAGATTTTACCTGATAACTGGAAAATTTACATAAAGACCTTCATTAGCTCTCTGCTCACATTACCACGAGTGGAAGAACTACAGCACACTCTCTCCCTGTAAGATGGGGCTTGGGAGACGAAGAATTTGTGCTTTATAATAAAATTTATAGTACGTTACGAAAGGAGGTTATAATAATCCTCAATGATGTTAGGAATCAGAGCAATTCAAAGTGAAAGAGAGCACAAGAGGTGATGGGAAAGGATATTTCAGTATTGCCATGCAGTGGAGGACCGCAGGCTGCAGCAGAGGCACTGTGAGTGCAAACAAAACATCCTGGAGCAGATGCTCAAGCCACCACCACAACGCCAGCATTGGGGCGAGCTCCCGGGCATGGCCTGGGACCCGTCTGGGCTCATTTACAGTGCCATCACAGCAGTTTGGGCCAGCTTCCTGGATGGGGTAAATGAGAATTTATCATTACTCCTGCTGCCTCCCTACTTGCTGTATGTGTACTGCTGGGCATAGAGCAGCAGCCTGCAGCAGGGTCTCTGTGGGATGCATCGTCCTTCACAAGGGATAGGTTTTCTTTGTGATTATGGATATAATTCATAGCTGTGTAATGACATCATCACAGAATTCAAAATCCCCAGAAACCAGTAGTAAAAATTTATCAGTATCTCTCCTATGGCCATAACAAACTACAGCTTCTCCTGGGACAGCACAGTATTTCTCAGCTGTCTGCACCAACCCAAGACCTTTCCATTTCCTGTTGAAGGCTGCCTGGCTGCACCCTGTAGACATTTTATTTTCTAAATATTTCATATTTATTATAATCCCCAGTAAATAACTGGAATTGTTCACCAGCATAGTGCCACATGGATTGAAAACTTGCATAAGGTAAAACCAAAATAACTGCTGATGCACACAGAGCTGCTCCACAGCACAGTCCTGACATGCTGAACCAACCAGGGATGCCTCAGACAGGCACCTGAGCAAAGGAGGACATGGCCAGACCGTAACAAACTCATCACACCAACCTCCATTTGACTGGCTTCTTCAGAGTCTTTTGATGCTCTCAGTACTGGCTTCTGAATTTCTTCCCAGGCTAAAAAGCCTCCTCAGCACCCTCAACTTTAGATAAAATGAACCATCCAGCTCTTCCTTCAGGAAACCCAAGTAATCTCACCAGCTGATGCATAGGCTTCATTCCTCAAGTCTCCAATTGGACTGTTAAAACCACACGATATCTTTTACAAGCCTTGTTAGTCCTGTTGCATGGGGAACAATGACACTGGATTTTCAGAGTTGCCTTTGCATAGGAATCTCCTTTTCCTCTAGGTTTGCAAGCCCAGTGCTTGGAGAAACCAAAAAGCAACCTTAGATCAATGATCAAACTTTCAGAGTAGATGGCTTTTATTTTTACAAAATATTTGCTTCCAGCAGAGTGTATCTTAATTTACAAATGCAGAAATCTGTCATTAAGCTTTGACCCAGCTTCATGGCATTGTCAAATGCAATAACGTATCTTTTAATAGTTTTATATCAAGTAAGGATATAACATATCATTAGTTTAAATGTATTTGCAAGCAATTACCCCCACCAGGATATTTGTGAATGCTCATGCAAAATTGATGAAATTCTGACATGCTTAAACATTGTTCATTTAGCTCTATTCCTTATGTATAGAAAAAATAGAATAAATAATTCTGCTGCCACTTGCAAACTACTGTTCAGCATTTTCATTCTGTTCATGGTTTTTGTCCTGCCTTTAAACTATAGCCCTTGGTGATCATTTGGAAAAACAGTTTCATATATGTTTAATTTTAAATAGATGTACTAGATTATTCATTCCTCTTATTATTGTTCAATGCAGTAATTTAAACATGGACTAGATTTACTGCATGTCAGCTGCCTTTCTTTTACAAAATGGGATAAATTATTAAATGAGTAGAGGTTGTTTGACAACGGGTTTTCCAGTACTTCACAAAAGAAAGACCTTTGACATTCAGCTGTCTTTTGAAAAGAATAAAGAGTAAATCAATTAAGTTTCTATGCTGTGGTTCAAAAACACGCTGTTATGGCACATTCTTGCTTACCTCTAAGTTGACTTGGGAAGACTCAACCCATTGCAGTTTTACCACTAAGTAAATAATTGATTTAATTGCCAGGTTGCTTTGCAAGCAGTACTCTTTGGCCCAACCACCTTAAATATAGCTATTTCTACAACTCCTCCGCTCATTCCCTGAGCTACAAAAAATTATTGATATCAACATCTGGTAATATTTGCCACGAACTTGGAAGACCTTTTTACAACTGTTTACTTTTGGCTGCACCTAGCAGAAGCTCAGACTTTCTAAGACGACATATCTTCATTGACAATGTCAAGGAACCTTTGTGTTTATGAGCTTCTATGTGAGACGATTTTCAAGAAAGTGGAGGGGATGTCAGGTGCAAGATGCTCAAAGCTCAGATAAAGCTTGGATACTAGGATATTCCCCGCCAGGGAAAACCCTGAGTTCATGGGAAACTTGAGCGGAGGACCCAATAAACAGTGCTAATCTTATCTTTCTCGGCTGCATGGCCTCTACTAATTGCAGTATTTACTGCAAAGCACTTGGGGTGCTTTGGAACAAAGAAAAATGTATTGGTTTAAGATATCATGTCAGCAAACTGACCCTTTAACCCAAGCAGAACATTAGTACAAAGTAGAAAATAAAATTTTAAAAAATAATGTTAAAAAAAATCAAGTAAATCAAAGCAAAGTCTAACCAAAACTCATTTTCTTTACCTGGATTATACAACACTGTGGCAGCACCAATTCTATATCAACAGCCATCTAACTCACCAGTATAAGGAAGTGACATGGGCATGTGCAAGGGGATTCATGTTTTGCAACCCAGCCTTGGCATGGTGAGAATTTATGGGTATGGTAATTATTTTTTTTTTGACTCTGCAGAAGCCAAAGGTGAGGTTTTATTTACTCTGCTAGAATTAAGCTTTCCTTGATTTCACTAAATATTCTTGGTCCTATCTCACCTTTTTTTTATCATGTTTCTCCATTCCCAAGTGGCGCAAACATTTTACGCACTAAGGGCCAATTCAGGACATGAATAGAATTCACTAAGACTGCACATGGAAACAGATGACCCGGCTTTGGAGTCTCCCAGGTCCTTTCCTTGTCTATGGAGGATGGTTCCCCACTATTTTTAGGTTGGAACTTCATTCACTCAAGTTTTTACCATCCCAAGTGATGGGATTTGCATTAGCTCCCCTGGGGACTGCTCCTGCCAGAAAGCTTTCTGTACTATTCAGCTCTAGTTTTCTATCTCTCACTTTTCCCTCCAGGAGAAGAGCTTTTTGAGCAGCATAACAGCTCACAGGACATCTTGGGGCCTGAGGACTACCCCAAGGCCACCTGCAGAGAGGGTGTTGGGGCTGCAGGTGCCACTATGGAGGAGGCATTTTTGAGCCAGTGATTAATTTAAAAATAAAAACAAACACCTGAAGTTATGTCTTCTGACAAATCTTTACCAGGGTGCAATATTTGGCCTCATGGCAGAAAAAGGGAGGAAGCAGATGGGGGGTTTGCACCTACATTTTGTCCTGGGGGAGCTTGTGTACGCCCTGTTTAGGAAGCGGCTTGCCAGGATTTTGCAAACTCCCACAATCCCACTTTAAAACATTGCTTCCCGAGAAAAGGTTAAATGAGGTTTAAGTGCAATGTAATAAACCTTCACTGTTCATAAAGCTGTGTGATAAACACATGTGGTGTTATTCCGCATAAAAGCACTGAGGTCAGCAAGCAAAACTGGGAGGCGATGGCCCCATGGAGCCAGATCCTAGCACAGGTCAGCCTGTCCATCAGTGGGGCGAAGTGCTCCAGCTTGCCTCCAGCTCATTCCTGAGATGGTCGCTTTGTGCTGGGATAACTCCTCACCCACCACAGACACATTGCTTGCACAAAATATGAAACTTCTGACATCTGTGATTCACTTACAGCTTTCAACCCAAATTACCTGCATGCTGCCTTACCCCCACACACAGAGTTTGCCAATGCGCTTCTGATGTGCTTTGTCCTCACGGGAAGTGAAGCCGCTGCAGTTTCTGTGCTTCTTTGCAAATGGGGCTTGCTGAGACTCCAAAGCGAAAGACGATTGTGCTGAGATCAGACTCCTCTTCTCCTGCTTGGGCTGGAAAGCACCTCAAAGCATGAGGGGGCCCGTGGAAGAAACTGGAGTATGGAACCACTGATTGCAGTTCAGGAGAGCAGAATGGTGCCTCAATTATTATTGTTATTTTAAAGTGAAACTCTGATTGCTAGGGGCATCCCAATTTTATCGAGCTCATTTTATTTTCCCTACATTTATTTGAATAATACTTTCTTTGCACTTGCAATAAAAATATGCCATATACCCCATCATCGCAGGTAGCAGTTTATGTAAACGTAGCATTGTCCTGATGAGTTCAGAGATGAACCTGTTTGCTTACAGAAATATTACAAATTCTGGAGAAATTATGATTTAGAAAATGAACCAAGAGGGAAGTGTCCTGAATGGCGAGGAGCTGTTGTGCTCGCAGATTTGCTTCACAAGGTATGGATGCTGTTACAGAATAATAATATTGTTGGAAAACCAAAAAATAATAGTAATAAAAAAAGCATAAGCTTCAGTGTGTTGCCCTCCCTTTGGGCACTCAGTGACAGGACAATTTTAGCCCTGAGGGGGCGAAAAGTCAACACCAAGGTGGCTCTTTGCCAGCATTGCAAGAGTGTTAAGCTGCACATGTGTGTTGCACGTGCATAACCACCAAGGGCCCTGGAAAAAGCAGGGCAAGGACGGTACCCTTGGTGACACAGGGGATGAGAGACAACCAGGAGAGGCTGATCGTGAACACAATAGTCAAGGATCCTCCTCTGTGGTGCAGGAATACTGCAGACTCTATTGGCCTGAAGATGTAATAAGGTCTCATGAAGAATGGAGTAAATGGAGAAAGATTTCTTTCCTCTGTTATGTCAAGCCTAGACACTCCAGCTGGTGAGAAAGAAAAGGGATTTCCCTGGCGGGACATCTAACAATAAGGACTTTACATCAGCAACACATCAAGAGACAATATTATTCTAAGTGCCTAAAAAATATTTTAAAAAAAGAGAGTCCTTTCTAAGAGGTTTCTTCATGGGTTATATCCTTCAAACCAAATATATTCAGACAGTGCACATCACTGTGGTGTACATTAACCATGACATGCCATGGTGCATCAGCTGTCTTCAGGAGGGTCTGTCTTTCTCCACAATGCTGTAGGATGCCTGTAGCAGGCAAGCCATAAACCAAACTCTTTATACAAAAGCTGGCAAATGCTTGGCTGCAAACAGAGGCGTTCCACCGGCGAGGCACTTGTTAGCATAAGGGCCCATCCATAAATTGTGTTTTTACAATAATTTCCTTCAAATTGGATTGTTGTCATGATCAGAGAGCCATTTACTGGAAGCAATTGCTAATTACAAACATGTCTCTTGCAAGGAGGATGTACAGCAAAATGAGCATTTTGGAGGGAATTTCTTGCATTTCATACCTCCTACAATTTCACTAATGGACATTTTCCAACAGGCCAGGCTCAAAAGTTCTTCTTCATCTGACTTGAGCAGGAGTTTTGGCTCAGCACAGTCCTGCGAGACTCTGCTGTATATGTTTTGGTCAATTAGAAAACAAAACATGAAAACAAATACTTCTTGAATCACTCTCAAAATCCCGTAGGGCACCTTGTCCATCCTGCTGACAACTAAAATATTTTCCTTTCAGTCTATTCCCACCACAGTTTTCGCTGGCCAGCATGGCATGGCTTTCCTAGATCTCATGGGAGACCAGTCCACAGATCACTAGACCGTAATTTTTTTCCACACCATCGCTTTAAGTTTTCCTTAGCTCAGTTTCATCCCATTACTCTTTCTGTTTAAAATATCCCAAATAATTCCTTCTATGCATACACTGGTAGCTTTCTGGTCCATCCAAAATCTTTACTGGAAACATCTTTTATTCTTCTGCTCCTATAGAACTTAAGAAGCCAGCTCTGCTAAGGATGGATTTCACCACCACTTTGGTGAGTAGCTGTCTGAAGAGGTACCTTTACTCCTAATTTTGTGTCCTTTGCATTTGTGGCTGCTGTAAGACCCCCTCAGGTTGCCAAAGGGACTTCGTGTAAGCCAGCTTTGGGTGGAAACTCACCCTGAACCCAAGGCATTCTGGTTCCTCTACCCAACACCTATATGTGTGCATTGAGCATTGGCATTTCTGGGTTACATATCTAAAGGGAACAACTATTTCCTCCTTCACATATGACAAAATAAAACAGATCACCCTGATACTTACAGCAACATGCTTCGGCACCTGCAGGAGCTGCCTGCAAGAATGATAAATCCTTTGGCCACTCAGTTACCTTGTGGTATGTAAAGAAACCCACCTGGATGAAAACAGGAGGGTCAACTTTATTCCTGGAGCAACCCCTTTAAAGGGACTGGAGTTACTCCAGAGACTAATTTGAACCACTATCTGTAGCACAGACCAGTTGCGTTGTATTTCCTAGTTGCAGTTAAGAACTACGTAAAGTATCCTGGGCTCCAGAGCATGGCATTTTTCCTCTTCAGCTGCATGGGATTCTTTCAATAAGGGTATAGTAAGGGAGAGTAATGAACAAGAGCTGGTCAAAGAAGCTGGGATAAAGCATTCTCCATCAGGAAATGCCATTTTGTCGGATAGGAACTTGGTGCAGGAGCCAGCACGTTTTGATAGAATTTCATTTAGAACAAAATTGAACCACAGTGTTTTGGTAAGAATACACTCTAAAATTAAATTTCATTGGAACAGAGTGAGTCAATTACTCTTTGCAAAAGAAAAAGTTGTTCTGAACTGTTACTTTACATTATATTCCTAATTATAAAAAAAAAGAAATACATAATTGGAATGAAACCTTTTGATTTATTGAACTAGAACATTTTGACTAATTCAAAATAGCATGTCCTAGAAATGTGTTTTTCACAGGCAATTTCAACTTTGTGCTTTTGTTCCAATTCAGAACGAACCTCTACATTCTAAAATTAAAAATTTCTCAGTTAAATGAAAAAATAATGTATGAGAAAAACAAAGCAGCTTACACAAAACTGATCGCAATATTACACAAAACTCCATCTTCCAGCAACTCTTGAGCAGCTTTAGGGACATCTGAATAGACAAAACAGGGCACTGAGCAGCACCGGAAGAAACAGAGTACTACTAAAGATGCAGAATTCAGATAGGAAATACAGTGCTATTCTTCAAGCGAGATATTATCAGAATGCGTGTGTAAGGATGTGCAATGCTCAGGGAAACCGCGTGGGGCTCAAAGCCCATGTAATTCAGTGGTCAGAACAAACCCTGGGCATCCCTAAATGACCCCCTTGTTAGATTTATGTATGACCCTGCTGTAAGGAGGTTGGTTTATAGTATACTGACTTTGTTTCCTTCATTATGTGCTGGAGAGCTTATTGTTTTTATTTCACGCACTCTTAATCACAGCTCAAAGGTCATAAGAGGCTGCAAGATCTTCACTGCAGGTTTTAGCCCTAGGTGACAGAGAGCTATGCTACACCCCAGAGCTGCAGGGACAGGATGGTGCCTTGAAAAACACAGTTCCTCCCAGGAAAGGTCCTACTACCTCTACCACCACTCACTGATGGTGCACACGGCTGCCCAGTGTCCTACCTGCTTTGGAGAGCAGGTCAGAGATGCCTCAAGGAATCATGTGCTGGAGGAGATGCGAAGGAAACTTTTGTCTTTCAAACAAATGGCAGTTCAAGCATGGAGGAGTTATCCTGGGGGTCTCTGGGCTGCTCCCCACCCAGCACAGCCTAAGCTGGGGGGTAACACATCTCCATCCCTGTAATTGTTTGTAATGGATAAGAAAAGCAGTGACCAGGCTATTGAGTAGTTAACTACACAACTGCTACCTAATGATCCTAATTTGCATTATTTTAATAATAATGAGTAAAACCAAACTGTTAAGTTGCACTTTCTACCTCAGCAAAACTGAGCTATAATTGTGTAGAGAATTATTTTATGGGTGAAGTGTGCCCTATATTATAAGAGATTAGAATAAGGTGCTCTAATACTCAATGTCTTAGCAGGTGCAGGCACTTACCTGAGCAATTAAAATCTTTTTAATATACAAATCACAGCCAATGAGACTATAGACATGACAAACTGGATCTTTCAGGACATATTGTGTTTGTCTAAAATAGGGGGTTTTTTTGCTAGCAATAATCTCTAACTTTTGTTTAAAAGAGAAAATGACTAAACACAGACTAATTTGCAGAAGATTCTTAAGATGCTTGTATTATATAATTTCTGCGAAAGCATTTAACATATCTCTATCTTTGTGTAATGCATGCATTAATGCCTTTCACTTAATATCTCTTTTTGAAAGTATACCACTTATAATATTGAAATATATCAGTTGTTATATCTGCTAGGGACTACTGGGCTGAGTTGAATAGACTATGGCCTTGAAATAGCATGCGGATCATAGAAAGCATAGGAAATTTTCTTTAATTGATGGATTCATTAAGTTCATTAAATGCTCTTCTTTGTGCTTGGAGCATTCTATAAATATGAACAGGTAAAATGGGTGCTATGTTTCCTGTGAAGTTTGCAGAAAAACATTTTCTTGTTACTCCTGAGCAGTCTTGCAACTTCAAAAGATGAAGACTCGACTCTGCCAACACCCAGCTCTGCACACAAATCACACACTATATTAATAGTTTTGGACCTTTGCTACCTTTCAAAATAGCAGCATGATTTTTACATCCAAATGCCAACCAGAAGTGTAACAGAAACAACTTTTAGTAATTTTAAAGAGCAAAGCTAAGACAGAGAAGTGAGGCCTGCCACCCAGGACCACCACTTCTCCCGCCCATGCACAGAGCCCAGCCCAGTGGTACCATCCTGTTCTACATAAGGGCAGGAGGTGCTGGATCACCCATAAACCTGCTTCCCAGATTGTTATGACCCAAAAATGCAGGTGAGGACAACAAATTGGAGTTTTAGAGCACAATGACTGTCCATTTCTCCTTATTGCCTGGTGGAAAACAACCCAGGTGGTTTCCCTTCAAATCCTGGCTGCTTCCTCACTCAATTCACACCTCTGCCTGTGCAAAGAGGTGCAAATTGCACCTCCTGGAGCTGCTGCCCCGGGAAGGTTTATCTTGATTGAGGGTAAGCATTGTTTGCACAGCTATACCCTTTGAGCCACTCCTCTCCTAGAATGCAACTTTAGTCCAGGGACAGTCCTCAACTCCAGCTCTGCAGCAGGATGTGCTGGACCACTTAGGTCCCAGTGGGATTGCCACAGCTCCAGTATTTGCAATGACAGGGACATGCCAAGCACATTCAGGCTGCACCAGGTGGGAGCACAGCCCTTCCCACCTGGGAAACTGGCTGGGGAAAAGGGGCACTGAAGACCTATAAGTCCAATTATCCTGGAATAGTTTAGGGCTGAATGCAGACTGGTGGCTGCATGAGAAACAGGTTGCACAAAGGCCAACAGGGACATACTAGAACAACATGTGCAACCACAGAGCAAGTCAGATGACGGCTGTGGTGCAAGATCACCCTGTTGGGAAGTCTTCTGATGTCCCACAGCACCAACAGGCTGAATCGGTTTACATGTACACACGCACACACAGAGAGCATTCAGCAAACACACCATATAGATGAGTATTTGGCTGGAAACTGGGGACGCTTGAAACAGTTGGCAGGTAACCCTATCAGCCCCAAGTGAGATTTCCTCCTTCTTGGAGGAGGTTTGTGGTTTCCACACACCTTTATGTCAACAAATAGGTGGAAAATACTCAGAGCATGGCCAGTTAAGATGGAAAATCGTTTTGTAATATATGGATGAACACAGGGTCTTATCCCAAGGGAGGTTTACAACAGACACCTTAATAAAATAAAAAAAGTTATGCTTCCAAACTAGGCTTCTTTTCCCAGGCTACAGAGAGACAGGTGCCTGAAAAACATAATTTGCTTGACCTCTGCTGGACACTAACACAACAGCACAGTTGCCCCTCAAAAGCCATCTCTCTGTATATCCTACATAGGAAGACTCTGGATACTGTCTTGGATATGTAATTCTTAGATAGCTAAACTTGAGCAAGATGCTTAACCTCATGTTAAAAATAATATTTTTTGCTAACACAACTATTTTCATTATCATACAACTCCATCTCATTTACAAACACCAGTCCCACTGGAGCCCTTCTCCATGCTACGGGTCTCTGTCAGGTCTTCCTATTCAGTTGGAAATGGACAGCTTGTGCCACCCTCTGTACATGGGTGATTTTGAGTTGTTATCACAGGGCTTACAGTAATGCCCTAGGACCTTCTTCTGGAGACCCTTCCCATGGTGAGCAGCAGTCCTTGCCTGGGAGCACATACAGAGGACGACCTGGAGAAAGCAGTGGCCAACCTCTTTGCTGAGGAAATCTTTTGGCCGGCCCAAGACCCCAAGAGAGGTTTGTGAGTCCAGATCTCCCACATACTTCTTTTTTAATGCTTTTGTCATTAACTACAGCATACTTGGCTCTACTGTTGTTAAACCATAAACATGGGAAAATCCCTGAAGTTACCAGCGCCTTAAAAAAAATAAATAATGCAAGCCTAGAGCCTCTCTGCTTCTGCTGCGGAAACAATTTAAAACCGAGCTTTGGTTCATACCCAAGCTGCTCCTTAAAGGAGCTTAAAGCACTTTAATGTTCAGACATACTCGCACGCCCAGTGTCAATGTTTTGCCTCATGGTCTCTTCCAAGTTAGCTGGGAAATACACATCTGCAACTGCTTTGCATACTTTTTGCATTCTCATT